>NC_083099.1:48762324-49075449 GCF_949774975.1 Lagenorhynchus albirostris | reverse complement strand
TTTTTTATGGCCAAGTAATATTCCATTGTATATATCATTGTATATATGTACCACATCTTCTTTATCCATTCATCTGTAAATGGACACTTAGGTTGCTTCCATGTCTTGGCTGTTGTAAATAGTGTTGCAGTGAACATTGGGGTGCTACAGTTGTCTTTCTAGAATGGTTGCTTTCCAGTTATTCACGATGTAGATCTTTCCACAAGGTCCATTTGAACCACCCCCTTCCATATGCGATTACGAAAGAAATTTATCTCATGAATGAGAGGGGGCACTTGGTGACAAGGTGAATCATTGGCCATGTTCATCAGTGTTCTCAAAGCTGGCCCACTTCTCTTAGCTACTGACCCATCTGCATGTCGAGTTGTGCTTATAGACAAAAAAGAGGAGAAACACAAGAGTGTCCTCTCTTTCTGAAAACCTTCCTACAGATTCAATTAAGTGTATATTTTTTTCTATTCTTCCTCCTCTTTTGCTATGTCTATAACTAGCTTCCCTCTCTTTTACACAAAACCAATAGCTTCTAGCTGTCCAAATACAGTGCTTCACTCACATAACTTGAAAGGCAATAGAAAGGTAGTGACTGCTCAGTGTTCTCAATATTGTGTTGGTAAACTTCCAGCTTTGAAACATTGGGAGACAGTGGTCTTTCTTTTCTCTCTTTTTAGTGGCCAGGGACCTCATCTATCTGTCATTGTGTTTTTGGCCAGCCGGTGGATTAGAATGAAGACCAGATAGACAGCAACTTACAGATTGGATGATCGTTCTGATAGCCAGGGAAGTTTTAAAAATACAAATTCTTGAGTCTACTTGTAGACACCCTTATTCATAAGTTTCAGGGCAGAAACCTGGATTCTGTATTTCTTAAGAAGTTTCCAAGATTATTCTGATTCTTGTACAGATTTGGAACTACTGCTGTGGAACTCATTTTGAAAACCAGTTGACTGTTGGATCCTAATGAACTCTTCCCTACATTTCATCAATGATTTAAAAATCTTTGACAGTTGGCATGATATCTGGGTGGTGTCTTTATATATTGATAGCTATCAGACAGTCACAAAGTAGGGGCCCAGTAAATGTTTTGACTGATATACGGGAACATGTGACATATTTTCCTCACCATAATTGTAATCATTATCATTGACCTTGCCCATGAAATTTTTGTTGGTTGAAGAAAAAGGAGTAGGATTCCATATAAATTGAGCAATTAAAAAAATAAACATTACAACTTATATTATTATCATTATTTTCTTATTCAATGTTATGAGCGCCCTTAAGTGATTTCATCTCTTGAATTGGGAGAGAAAACCCATCAGAACCCTTCCACATGCAGTCATGGCAGTATTTTGTTGCATTTTTTTCTTCCAGAGAACAGGAAGTCTAGCCTGAGTCTACACAGCTGAAGATCTTAAACTGAAGGTTCCTGACACAAGGGCAACAAAGCATGGTTGCCACAACCAAGGGGGTGTAAACAAAAGTCCACCATGAAAGTAGAGGACATGAATGGAACAGTCAGGAAAAACACTAAACAGAGTGAATTGTATAAATGGAAAATTAGGGGAGAAGAAACAGAAGAAAGAAATAAAAGGGACACAGAAGCGCTTTGTTCACCTAAATGATTATAAAAATATGACTCAGGGTATTTTGATGAGGAGGTAGGAGGAAAGAAAAAACAGAAGTTAGAGGCACATAAAAAAGGAGAGTGGTTAACATATAGAACTTGGACACTTTGCTGCAGTACCACAGGAGCTTACGAATCCAAGAAAGAATAATTATTTCAGTGGGGATTCATTTTCCTCCTTGTTTCATTCTGAGCCCAAAGAATTTATGACTTTTCTGAGAAGTTTGAGTTGGTTTTATCAGTGCTCTCCATTATCTGATTAAGTGGTACATCTGCTTCCCTTTAAATATATTTATTGAAAGCCTGCTAGGTGTGAGTTGGACAGAATAGGAGCCTGGAATTTAAAGCAGAAACATATTCTACTTCTGAGGCAAACTAAGAGAAAACTTGAAGCAAAAATACACATGAACAAATTTTTAAAATGTTGGGCATTTAGAGGCTTTTCTTATTGTAATTAGAAATAAATGGCCTAGGCTCATCTTTAGCTATTTGAATATATAAATCTTTAAAATGGGCATTTTTCTCTGGTCGTAAGCTCCCTGATGAACAACCCAAAGTGATATTTAGTTTCACCCTGTTCCTGGGTGATAAGTACATCAGGTTCATCACAATTTACACTCTGGCAATAGGACCTTGAGGATTCTCAAGGTATTTCTTCCTTTGTGACTTACTGAGCTTACACATCGAATGCCGTGACTCGCGACCCCTCAGAATTTCTCTTCTCTGCCTGGGAATAGAACGGATAGACGTGGGTAGAGGGGGCCAGTGTGATGAATAGTGCTTTATGCCCCGCCCCCACTACACCCACACCCACACCCCTCCCTCCATGGTAGAGACTGTGGCTGTAGGGCTGTGTTATCCCACCAGCAGTGAGCTTCAACGGGAATGACAGGTTATTAAAGGAATACATTTATAACTGGTCAGGAGGACCTCAGATGATCTGATTGCGCTTTCGTTGTCATCAGGAACCCCCTTTTCCCCTCTCTTCCATAAGTCGAAATCCACATCTTTGGATTTCTTCTGAATGTTAAAGTAAGCGCTCCCTAGACCTCAGAGTTTAAATATAATCTCACAGGTTTTCAGGGTTAAAAAAAAGTTTTTTTTCTCTTGGTTTTTCTTATGACTGTGAATAGAAGGAGGTCTCTTCAATAGCTGGGGTGCATCTTTTGTGACTTAGTGTCTTACCAAAGCCCCACCTTCTAGTTAGAAGAGCTTCACAATAAGCTAGAATTGTTCCAACTGCTATGTGTCCACTTAGAGGGGTGGGATAGGGAGGGTGGGAGGGAGACGCAAGAGGGAGGGGATATGAGGATATATGTATACGTACAGGTGATTCACTTTGTTATACAGCAGGAATTAACACACCATTTTAAAGCAATTATACTCCAATAAAGACGTGAAAAAATAATAAAATAAAACTAGTGAGAGAAAAAAATGAAATGATTTGACAAGTGATATAATCACATAAACGTATGCTTGTTGGCACATGTTGGCTAATGATAATGTTTTTAGTTTAAAGGGAAACTTATTTTTCTCTAATGCTTGGGTACCTTTTGGAGAAGAGGATAATTCAGCAATTTATGTAAGGTTTGACTTCTCCTGGGCTTTTATCAGGTTCTTGGGAAGGCTAGCTGTGATGACCATATATTCTTGGTTGGGGGTAAATGTGTGCTTTGGGCATTTTCTGTTTTGTTTGACTTGGTTGGGTACCATCTCCCATGGCAATCTGTGAAGCCAATTAATGGAAAAAGTAAATTTTATTAATCTCTTTTCAGCTGTGTGAGAAAAGAAGTCAAAACATAATGGGGAAATTCTCCTAAGTGTGAAAAACTACCCATGTTGTCTATTTCATATTTCTCAAACTCAAAAATGAATGGCTTCTTAGAAGAAATATGTGTATCTCTCTGAACACAGAGAGTTTATGAATGCAAGGGGGCACTGCAGGAGGGGAGAAAAGGAGGAGAGCTTCTGCGTAGGAGAAGGAAAAGACATATTTAAGCATTGAAATGTACATTTTTTCATACTTTCACAATTGGTTTTTCAGAAAGAAAATTATTGTGGAGAAAAGCTCTTTTAAAACAGCTCCATTTAATTGATGCTAGAATAGGTATGATAGAGTAGGGATTTTGATTTTAAGTCATTCATAGATGATTTTGCTGGGCTTTGGCAATTCTAATTTTGGCAATTTTACTTTTAGCTAATAAAACCACGTCTCAGATTTAGATTCCTACGCAACTGTTAGAATACTGAGATGTTGTAGATAAAGACTGGATCCTATAGATAGTCCAATTGGCCATTTGGACCTCATACTCTTTCACACATTTGTATCTTGTACATCCTGCTTGTTCTGCTGGGAACAGTCTTACCACCTTTATCTGGGGAAGCTTGTTCGTTCTTTAAGAGTCAGCTCAGTCACCATTTACTTCATGAAGTCGTTCCTGAGGCTCCAGATGGGGTTTAGTGCCTTTCTCTTATGATCCGATAGAACTCTATCGGATCTACATCGGATCTACATATCGGATCTCTATTCTACAGAATTTGGCTGAATTATAATGACCTATTTCTATGTCCATCTCCACTATTAGAATGTAAATTCTTCTAGGCAGAACCTTGTTTTGTCCTAGAAGAACTTTACATTTTAATATCTATTACAGTGTCCCTAAATGTTTTTTTAACTTAAATAAGACGAGGATTAATATGGAATGATGAAGGTCTGAAATTAGATTCCTAGGCGGTATGGTCTGCTTAGGGCATGTGGAGGTAGATGAGGGACACTGTGGGACTCTTCTCCAGCTAGTAGCTGGTTGTTTCTGCATGAAGATCAGAGTAGTCATCATTTGACAAATTCCTTCAAGAAATTGCTTCCATATGTCAGAAAGGTATACAACAAAAACTACTACAATAATTGCATATAACGTTTGATTACATATAAAGTGTTTTTCACATATTTGTTCAATCATTTGATCCTAACAACAACATTAAGAAACAAGGATTCCTTTTTATTCCATTTTGCCAGTGAAGTAACTGATCCTGGATTGGATTCATTCGTTCAACAAAATTTTGAGTGTATAGCTAGGCCCTGGAGCATAGGAAAGTGAATGAGACAGCTATTGTCCTGCTACACAGAGGTTTGCATTCTAATGAGAAAGACAGACATTAAAAAGTTAATTCCATCATTTCATTATTAATTGTTTAATTACAATCTTGTTTAGTTCTATGAAGAATTAAGTATGCAGTGGGGTGCATAAGAGAGAGAATATGGGACCAGTGGACCAGACTTGGTGTGAAGAGTTAGCAAAGATGCCTTGAGCAAGCAATGCCTGTGTTCAGATAAAGGGAAAAGGAGGAGTTATCTGGTGAAGAGGAAAGAGGAACCAATGGGAAGGAACATGGGAAGGAGCCTTGTGCCTTTAAGCAGCTAAAAGAAGTGTAGGGAGCCCTGGGACAGTGGAGGGAGATAGAGCAAGTGCTTGGGGAAGTCCATTCTTTCTGACCATCATTAGGGATAGGTAGATGCAAAAAAATCTAGGGATTTTGGTGGTAAGAAGCACATGAAGGCATTGGGTTTGCCCTTTACTACAATTTCAAGCAAGGGCTTTGCGGGAAAATAACTTGAACTTAAAAGAGGAGGAGTGAATTGGCCAAAGAAAGCAACCTCAGAATCTGAGATAATGCAAAACATCAAACATTTTCAGATCTCAGATGCCTTAGCACATTTAAAGATGTTTCCTTCTACTGACTTTGGGTTTTCTTTGTTCTTCTTTCTGTAGTTGCTTTAGGTGTAGGGTGAGATTGTTTATTTGAGATTTTTCTTGTTTCTTGACGTGAGATTAAATTGCTATAAACTTCCCTCTTAAAACTGCTTTTGCTGCATCCCATAGGTTTTGGGTCGCTGTGTTTTCGTTGTCATTTGTTTCTATGTATTTTTTATTTCTTCTTTGATTTCTAAAAAAAAAAAAAATGGTACTGATGAACCTAGTGGCAGGGCAAGAATAAAGATGCAGACATAGAGGATGGCCTTGAGGACATGGGGGGTGGGAGAGGGGGAAGCTGGGGCCAAGTGAGAGTGGCATGGACATATATACACTACAAAATGTAAAACAGATAGCTAGTGGGAAGCAGCCACATAGCACAGGGAGATCAGCTCGGTGCTTTGCCACGACCTAGAGGGGTGGGATAGGGAGGGTGGGAGGGAGGCTTAAGAGGGAGGGGACATGGGGATATATGTATGCATATGGCTGATTGTCTTTGTTGTACAACAGAAACTAACACAGTATTGTGAAGAAATTATACTCCAATAGAGGTGTATTAAAAAAATAAAGATGTTTATTTACCTAGCTCTATGGTTGTTAAAGCTGACCCTGACCTGGGTCATCTGACTTTTCTTCCACATTGAGTTTCTTTGTGGGGTGTTCACTCCAAGTTCTCCCAGGTCTAGTTGTAGCCGGCAGAAAACTGAACATTCCCAGCCTCATCTTAACTAAATTAACTGGACTTACAACCTCAGTGTCAGTGAGCAATGAAAGCTTACCACCAAACATATGAAACAAAAATGAAATTAGCCAGCGGTAGGAAACTACAAACAGCTGAGGCATTCAATTGTTAGCCATTTGAAGGATTAACTTCTAAATCATGTAGAGCTCCCTTGGTAGTTTAACTAGTTGGGCAGTCAAGGGTATATAAAAACACACTTTAAAGTAGAAATATATGTCTTCACCTATAAAATAGAGATTTACTGGCAGCTTGTGATATTGTTAATACTGGATTTCCTTGCCTTGGCCCATGAGCTTAATCATATTTTCTTTTGCTTTCCTTACTTGCCGTCTTCCATTGGGTTTCAAAACAGATACCATAGAATTGACCAGGTCACAAGTCAGGTAGGACAGCGCTGTCTCAGATGGCTGGTGCAGAATTATCTAAAATGCCGTGCTTATTCCCCTGGATTTCTACTCTTGGCCTGTGCTATTGTTTCATGCACTCCAGATTTATACAGCTCATTGAATATTCAGCCAGGCTTAAAGATTTTATTTGATGGTTATTTCAATAATAATTATGGAGGCTGCCAAACTCTCTTTACCCTGTTAAAAAAGAAACAAAAAATAAACCCGCCATTATAACACAGTAAAATCACAACAGTAAGATGTTTTCATGATATCTTAAACTCAGTTTGGTGTTTCTCGAAGGACTGGTAGACCTATTCAGAACTTATAGCCAAAGAAACTCAATTAATGGTCACTACTATGAATTATTTTTATACATTTCAACAGCATTTATTAAGAACCCACAAGCTTTTCGTAAAAGACTGTTGTCAACTTGGATTTTAATATTTCATTAAAACAAACCACCAGTTCACCTTTGTTAAGTGTTTATTCAATTGGAGGCTAATTGAATAATTATGATTGATGAATTTTATGTGTTTTTCTTTTTTAAACCAAGGTTAGAAGGCAGTTGGCAGAGACTTTTGTGAGCCTTTTAAATGTTTCCTATTATCCAAGTCTCTTCTCTGTATATCTATGTTTATAATTTTCTCATCCTCAAATCAATTTCAGGAAAGGCCCACAGATGGGAATGTCTTGTTTTCTTTATTTAAAGGGGCAAAAAGCAAAAAAAAAAAAAAAAAAAAGTGGAATCGCCAAGAACACCCTAAACAAATAAAGTGCAAACACAGAGTGACAAGCACACTCAGACCCTGGATTGGTTATGGATGAGACGACAAGTTTATGATGAAATTAATGACCCTCTGTCAACTTTTTAGATCTCACTTTTAAAGAGAATGGACCAAAAATCAATAGCCCCCAAACCACCAGTACTCCAGTGAACCAGTCTTTCATTTATCTTGCTGTTGGCACTCAGATAGAAATGCAGCCAAGCAGAGCACAGAGCCTTCACTGGGAGTCATCATCACAGGCAATGTGTGAGTACCCCAGTTAAGGGTCAAAGGTGTGCACCAAGGCTTCTATGAGAAGGACCCACTTCTAAATACCAATATTGGTATTCAATTTATTCAGCCGGAAGCCCATTTGGCATATGCATATCAAGTGTTTGGGCTTTTGGAAGTTACCTGTTAGACTGATGGGTTCCTAGCCACCAGTCACAATGATGGCTAGGGATTTTATTCCACTCCTGTTTTTTATACCTTGATTCTGCAATTGTTATCTGTCCAGTGTTCAGATGGCAGCAAAATACAACCTAGGATCAAAATAAAGTGGACACAAGTTTTAAGAGTGCAAATTTGTACAGACACGTGCTTTTATATCATGATTGCATCCCGGTTCCTAAGTGATGTAGTTTTTGAAGACCTTTACCTAGAATGGGATCAGATAATGTGTAAAGATTATATTCAGAATATTATGAGCTCAAACCCAGAAGATGAAGATAGATTTCATAATTAGGCAAAAGAAGAAAACATTGAAAATGCCAGATGAGTTGTAATTGAGCTTGTAATTTTTAATGGGAATTCTTAGAAGTAATCACTTATTTCCAAGACTGAATTTTCTAGAAATAAAATTGGTTAGTACATCATGAGGATTTTCTTACACTGAGAAAGCCATATGAGAATGTGAAAGATAAATTAATCCCAACCAAGTGTTCAATAGCACTGTTTACAGCTGGGGACAAAGTGAAATGAAATGATGTCATTATATTAAAATGGATGTCAACACACAGAGAAAAAATCAGTGTAAAACGAGAGAGATCACATTTTGATGATAATCTAAGACAAGCAAAGTGCTGGCCATTTATCTGGCATTGTCCAAATGGAATCTAATCAATGATTGTCTTTAAGCTTTTTATTTCATTTGTATAACAAACACTTATAGAGAGCTTACTGTGTGCAGCCACTATTCTGAGCACTTTACATATAATGATTCATTTAATCTTCATAACAAGACTAGGAAATACATATTATTATTGTCCTAGTTGTACAGATGTGGCAACTAAGGCACGGCGAGGTTAAGCAACTTGTCCAAGGGCACACAGCTAACTACTGGCAGAGTTGGGATCAAAGCCAGGGTAGTTTGCCTCAAGAATTCAAGCTCTTAATCTGTAAACAAGGCTGCCTCAAAAAATGAAAGAACTTAAAACACTAGAGAGAACTTAAATACGGTACAAATAGATGAGAACTTAAACCAAGACATTTGTTAGTAATGTGTTTATTTTTTCTTCTAATATGATTATTTTGTTGTAAGATTTACCACATACAAAGGTAAATATCAAATATACTTGACATTGGTATCTGGATCCTGACACAGTGACAGTAAGACAGAAGAAATCTCTGAGGACCTCTTAACATTTTAACTATTTAGTGTTTAATTTCTTACTGGAAGAAAGGAACCTTGAATATTATATTCTCAACATAGATGAAAATTTGATGATTATGACTGTGAACAGTGGTAGAGCTGCTCTTTTTCTCACTTAACTGAAATGGGATAGCTGTGAACAGAGGGAAACTACTGTAGGTAATACATTGATATCGAAGTAGAGATACCATTTAAGGTGATACATATGACCATAAAGCCTACTAGATTTAAATGAATAGAACAGTAATCCCTTGGTTCTCTGGAGAATTTCCCCCATTCGTTCTCACCTAGTACCCTTCTAATCTGCAGCTTCTAATCCAGTGAGAGTTAGGAAAAGCAGAGAGAACAAGGGTAAATGAGTTATATAGCAGTAAGAACAAGGGTAAATAAAGTAATAATCAGTGAATGAGTGCTTTCTGATAAGCAGAATATATGAAATCTACACTGGTGAGACATCCTTATGGACAACCAGGATGAATTTTGGATAGTGGTTTGAGATTTTCTTTTGTTTCAAATCCAAGAAAGAATATTGATGTATGAAGACTCTTTGAAAGATGCACCTTACATTTCAGCACGTATGCCAAATGCAATACATTTTTTTGTTGTTGTTGTTGTTTTTGCGGTACGTGGGCCTCTCACTGTTGTGACCTCTTCCGTTGCGGAGCACAGGCTCCGGACGCGCAGGCTCAGTGGCCATGGCTCACGGGCCCAGCCGCTCGGCGGCATGTGGGATCTTCCCGGACTGGGGCACGAACCCGTGTCCCCTGCATCGGCAGGCGGACTCTCAACCACTGCGCCACCAGGGAAGCCCTGCAATACATTTTTACACTCTAAAATTTAACAGAAAATTGCTTTCCAGTGTCTCAGTTATTTGTTTTGGATATGTTAGGAAAACCCCAAAGGTAAACCTCTAACATGCACATGTGTAAGGATACTTGCACAAACCTGATCTCGTCGGATCTGTGGGGTCGCATCTTGGATGTGCCGGCTCTGGCTTCCCCTGTGCCTTGGCTCTGCAGACTGCTGTGGCTGACTTGGTGGGTCTGCTCTTGGCCCTCTCCACTCCATGGGTGTCTCTCAGCAAGTTTCATGGAAACTCGTCAGATTGAGTAAGGTCCTTCTTTGGTCAAATGTGTACAGAAACTATAATCGCTTGCAGAAAAACAGGTGAACGAAGAAAACATTTCACATTACATATTTTCAATTCTCCCAATAAAATTATACTTAATAAAATATAATTAGCATATATATGAGGTTTGACACCCTGACAATGAGGACACAAGTTGCCATTTAAGAGGAAATGGAGGCCAGCTTACTGCACTCTTCCCAACTACCTCCAACTCCAATGACCATTGAGGAAATTAGAAGATTGCAATGTATAACTTGATAGGCAGAAATAGTTAAGGTTGTACTATCAAAGCAGATCAAGTTAAAGAAAATTTTCTGATAAGGTTAAATCATCTAAGTCAAAAGTCTAAGTGTATTTGGGGATGACCTTAGAGTTGAAAAAAGAGTCATTGTCTTCTTTTTATTTTGTTTCTACTCATATGCTGATGGAGGCTCATCTATCTGGAAGCAGAATCTAACTGCTGTTCATTTTATCCTTTAAGTAGGGATGGCACTCAGCTGCTTAAATATCTCTTAACACTTTTAGCAAAACCAGATGCCCAGACCCATTTTGTGCACTTTTTTCAGTTGAAATAACTAATTTAACCATTACAAATTAATCTTTAAAGCAAACCATCTGAACAACAAACTGAGTATGCCTAGGGAACAGATGGAGTTTTTATGTCTTCACATGAGCACCAAGCAAGATGAATGATGCCACACAGGAATCTGTGCTTAATCC
Organism: Lagenorhynchus albirostris; assembly: GCF_949774975.1. NCBI lineage: Eukaryota > Metazoa > Chordata > Mammalia > Artiodactyla > Delphinidae > Lagenorhynchus > Lagenorhynchus albirostris. The sequence continues at coordinate 49,064,681 of NC_083099.1, read as the reverse complement.
TTACATTTCCCAGTGGGATGGCTTCCTTTTTAATGCCCCATGCCTGGGAATGGGAGTCCATTTCCTTATACTTGAATTGCATTGTAAAATTACATGTGTGTGTTATTTTGTATGCTCATAGGCATATAAATGTGTGCTCACACTTTCCATGAAATATTTGAATTGAGCATTTGTCCAAGTGCATCATTGGCTTAAATGATGAACATGAGCTTTCATGCCCACCAACAAGAAAACTTTCTGTCCTATTGAACTGGGCTTTGAAAACTAGTTCCTTATATCTCGCTTTCTGATTTACTAAATAAAAAGTCAGTATATATGTTTTACATATGAGCATGTTGTTAAAAATTGCCTTTGGGGGGGCTGAAGTTGCATAAAAAATAATTTAGACACTGGAAAAGTTTGTTTTTAAGACATTTTCAAAATATTTTTCTGTTAAAGTCTAGAATGTAAAACTATATTTGCATTTGGCATATGCAGTTACCAATAAAGAATACCTTTACGACATCTTTATAGCAGCAAGTTTCTTTGTTGAATTTGAAAGGAAAAGAATCTCAAACCGTTTTCCAAGACTATTCTCAGTTGTGCACAAGTTTGCCTTCCCAGAGTAATATGGATAAATAGAATTAACAGACCATAAAATTTCAATAGTCTTCAGTTTTTTTCTTCAGCAAACGAAATAGGAAAATTAACTGATTTGAGTCCCATCATATGAATTTAAGAAACAGAGCATCTATTATGTGCCAGGCACTGTAGTAGATGCTAAAGATGTAATGATGTAAAACTGACACCCTCCCACTCCCTGTTCTCAAGAAACTCCTAGTCTAGAAAAACACTATTGCCTTCTTTTTCCTCTTCCAGCTGCTGGCAGAAATGGGAAGAGCCCTGAGTGAAAACATCTGGCTGTCTGACATTAAGCCCATCATTCAGCACAGGTGCAATTTTCTCATCAACAGCTTTGCATTTTGGTATAAGAATAAAATTGTATCTACGTAGTGCTTGAAACCTGGTACATTGAGCTGCTGTCTATTGATTGAAAACTTGTCCAATTGAATAGGCTCCCACTGTTGTCCACCACCTCCTCCGCCAGCTAGAGGATTTAGTTGTTAGGAGAACGTGTCTCTCACTGGATCTTTGGGTTCATGGCAAATCTACTCAGAGACATCTAAGATTTGCTCTTTGCTCTTTAGAATGCCACCAGGGTTTGGTGATTGAGAGCCAGATTACATGCTCTGGTAGTGAATTCGGAGAGGAAAAACAAAGCTTTATAACACAGATAGAGTTAGAAGGTAACTCTGCTACAAAAGTACCAGTTCACAATTTTTGTGAGCACACATGATGTAAAGGCCTGGCGTGAGATAGCTAACCGGGCTTCCCACTGCCCCCATTAGTCTGTAAGCCCTTTGGAACTAGGCATCCTTCCCATAGGATGCCTTAAACCTTGCCTTCCTTTAGGAGTTAAAAGAGTGTCTTATCAGCTGTATGTTTTTAGCTACTGTTAAATTTGTACCCACTGACAGCTGTGATTAATTTATACACTCACTTCCAGAAACCTATCTTTTTAAAAATGGAGAGCAATATTTTGTTGTTGTTGTTCTGCTGTTGTCTTTTTAGATATGTGTGAGCGTATTCAGTATTGCTGGAAAAAGCACTGCAGTGGGAACCCAGAAGCCTGGGTCTTTTGCTGATATTTACCGACTCATGACCTTGGCCAGATCTCTGAAAACCTAAAGCTCAGTTTTCCCACTTGTAAAATAAAAATTCTGGAAGCAGAGCCTCAGATTTTGCAGTCCTAAAATTCTGGGATTCTCCAAAACTTAGTCATGGGTATCACCTTCCTCTGGGCTTAAGCTTTGTGTTTGTTGCAATCTTTTTCATGTAGAAATGTCTTTCTAAAAACATCTATTTGAACACCCATCCACATCATGGTTTCTGTCCCAGATGGTGAGTCAGATGAGGCCACAGTTTGAATCATTTTAAAGTGGCTCATTTTACAGTTTTTCAATTAATTTCCCTAGAAATAAGCAAAGAAGGGAGGTGGAGTGGGGACTAGTAGAAGTTCCAAATCTAGCAGAACGAAACAGTTGTGTTGTGTCCAGGTCCTCTGAGAAGGTCCTTTTGGTGCAACTGCTTGTCTATTTCAGAAAGAGCTTTAGTTTTCTGCAGGAGCCGGCTTCTGAGGCTGCAGGTTTACTGACTGAGAGAGAATAAGAAGGCAAGGAAGGCAACCCAATAAGAGACAGGGATTATTTTTTAAAAGGCTCTGGCCAACTGGTAACTGAACTTGGAACATGATTTTTCATATATCTTAGACTTACCTGTAGGTTATCTGATTCCCCTCCATGGATGTTTTGACCCTCTTCTAATTTCATCCTGTGTTGCATTAAGCTTTGCTACCTTGCTAATTTCTTCCATTTCCTCTTTAAGCTATTGACCAAACCTGGATCTGTGGAATCTGTAATGGACTGGCCTTGGGGGAGGGGAATCCACTGATATTTATTCAATTTCTCCTAGTGCCACTGAATCCACTGTGAGTGAGATTTCCTCTAACTCTTTGGGAGGGCAGATGTCAAGGCTTACCGTGTAAAATAATAAATGTGTTTCAGATAACACATCCTTATGCTTTTTTCCCTAGAATAATTGGAACCTTCATACAAATAGATTTAGTCTCCTTGTAATTTGTTTAATCACCTCTGTTATGAAAGGCTTGTAAACATGTCCAGGCCGCCTAATCTTTCTGATTCTTCGTTTGTAAAATGAGGGTGTTGAACTCCACAATCTCCAAGGTCTTTTCCAACTCCGAAATTCTATGACCTGATACTTCTATTGTTTAGACAAAAAATAGGTCTGCTCTGAAGTGTTCTGTGTTAGGCAGCAATCCAAATGGACTTTTTAAGAATTCACATAAGAAAAAAATAACATTCTCACACAGCACTCTATAGGGTAAAGAGAGGCCCATTCACTATTTGTTTGCTCTCTGTGGGAAAGCTATTCTTTTTTTTCCTCTTTGAACAATATAAGGAAGCAACTTATCTTTTACAATTTTTGGATTCAGTTCATGGAGGGTGTCCGTATTGTCTAGTGTCCCCAAAGGGGACATGGGAGTCAGAGAGCCCATGATTTGTTCCCAGCTTTTCTGCTCCTTACGTGACCTTTGGAAACCACGGAACAACTCTTCAGACTCAGTTTATCTGCCTGAGAAATTGTGCTCCTTCAGCTTTACCAGAGAGAAAACCCATTCTTAAAGTTTTTGGAAAAGGACTACGGCAGCCTAAAGGGTTACAATGATGATTTTTAGTCTTTCAGAGAATTTATGGATTCCAAGCTCAGATGTTTCTTTACTGCCCAGCACCAGAAGCTTTTGCACAGAGACTATAGGATGGAGCACCCCTGAAACTGTGAGAATTCAACCAAAATGGGTGGCCTGAACTGGAGGTGACTCTGAGTGTACCCAAGAACAAGTTTGCTATGTAAAGTATTAATGTATAAAGTTGTAAGATAAGGGAAAGCGGAACTTATCTGGGAAGCGGGGGGGCAGGGGGAAGGCAGGGGAAGGCCAAGCCTGAAGAGTATGTTGGACTCATCCACTTCTACATAAATAGTTATCATCTTCATTAAAATGAATCTCAGCTATTGACTAGGCTGAGCAAATTCTTCTACGTTACTGAAGATATTTTCAGCAAGAACAGGAAAAAAAAGAGCCTTCCTCTATGATACAGTCACTTTTTCTGGTAAAAGTACTTAGTAAAGTATAAACTAGTATGACAAACTTAAAATGATTTTACTGGTTTCTCCAAATTATAATGGACCGGTGAAGTTTTACTAGTGTCAGAAACTGGAAACAGCCAGGTGTTCCTAAAATCTCATGTACAGAGTGGAAAAATAATATTGCCTGTAGTTTCCCAGTGACACTGCTTGGTGCAGAAGACTTCAGGTTGTCAGTTTCAAATCATCCCTAAAACGTTGCTCCACAAAGTACCAGGTCAGGAGAATAATTACGGTTTGAGTAGGAATGACTGAATTACGATTTATGATCTAACTATACCATCGAATCAACTCCTATGAAGAAGAGTCCAGTTTGGTTGGCATCACTTCAGGAAACATGAAATGAACACTCAGATTTTCCAAGCAAATGTGAGATGCTCAAGCAACCTACCCAATACAGATAGAAATAGCCCTTTTGGATATGTGCTCCTTTGGCTTTTGTGTAAGGGAATCAAGTCATCATTCAGACATGTTTAAATGCGTCACCTGAGCTGCCTTTTTGCGAGGCGAGGAAGTGTCAGAGTCGCTCCATGATTCATCATATTAAACTTCATTTGGTGGAAACATTACAAGGGAATAGGTTCTCAGTCTCCTTGCTCTACATTACTTCCCAATAAGCTCGGCTCACCACTGCCCCTTTATTTTTCTATAGCCTTTACCCTTAGCACAGTGTGTGGCTCCATTTGGACCAGAGGCCCACATCCTGTGAAAAATTCAGATGGCTATAGCAGTAATCAAAAATACCAATAAAGTGTCACCGGTCCTCACTGGTGATGTGGGATGGCGGGTGAGTGAGATATAAAAATGAATCATGGGGCGAGACGTGATTGCTGCGCAGGCAACCATTTCCGAGTATGAGTGCACCCAGGTTGCATAAATGGTTTGGAATATTCTCCGTGAGGCCAAAAGGCTTGCAGATAACGGCATCAACTCATCAGGCTCCGAGGCCCCCAGGGACCCTGGAGGCAGAAGAGTTGTTGCCCAAGTGGTTGAGCCGAAACCATTTCTATCCAGGCCGTGTTGGGTAAGTGGCATATGCTGACAGGAACTGCTTGGAGTAAAGTTGGTTTTAAAAAATAAGCACCAGAGCCCTATACATTTAATACAGGAAGCTGTCTGAGGTGTAAAGAATGGTTAAGTAAATGAGTGGGATACCATTAATCTTGGTTTGTTTCAGCACTACATCTTCAGCAGTTGAAGGGGGTGGGGGCGTAGATGGAGAAAAAGACTTGCTCCTAGCTCATAACCTGAGTGTTAAAACGGATGTCCTTCCCATTAGGGCCTGTAAACTCATTAGCACATGGCAATTTATCCTCTTTTATTTCTTCTCAATTATCCTATCATCCATTGTATCTGGGTCTGATTACCCTTTCTCAGAGTCAAACATTATCTTGTAAATCATTTGCTTTAAGTCCAAGCCTGCCATTGCACTGCCCAGGATTTGCTTAGGCAGGTAATAAATCAATTAGTATTAAACTTGTGGTGTCATCTATTTTCTTTCCTCGTGCTTGGAAAAAGGAACACCTGAAAACCTAGCTTAGGTTACATCACATTTCTGTACACGCTTGTGAACAATGCAGAGACGTTCGCTCTCATTCAAGGGGAAGGAAAGACAAGGGAAAACAAAACAAGGATTCCAAATCCTCAGTGTGTGCCTGGAAGGCTGATGGCCTCACAGGTATGTGGCCCTCGTATTTCAGAGGTGACACTTTTAGTAATAATTGGGAACATCTATTATTCAAACGTGGACATCAGAGATTCTGTTTAAGGGGATAGTCTCATTTTTCTGTCTGAAACACAATTATGGAGCCAAAGGAAAGACTGTGGTTCATTTTTTCTCATATTATGCTTTTATGTATATCCTGTTTCTCTGCACACATACAAATTGGTCTGATATAACCAGACAAGAGGAGCTGAGTATTTTCAGGTCATTGTCCTTTTCTCCCGCTTATATTCCAAAGGACATCTTTCTTTATGTACTGTAGTGATTTATTTCATCATTTTATCTTCATGCTCTGGATCTAGTTTTCAATCTTTTGGCTGGGCTTCTGTACTGAGAGCCCAACAAAACCATTGTAGTTCAAAAGTAAGCCCTGTGAGTTTCTAAATTAAGGAAAAAAATCCTCTTGGGGATTTGAATGACCAGTAGCCTCTCCGGAGTGATACCCCATGTATGGGCTATAAATTAGTGAAGATCCCTGCTCTTCTGGTCAGGGAAGAGGTAGGTGCCTGGAAGGGACCATCAGACATGTGGCAGGGCCGCATCAGGGGAGCTGCTTCCAGCCGTGGAGAACAGCAGTAGAGGCGTGAACGGGGCTGGAGCACGATGTGATTGGAGGGACTGGAGAGTAATTAATATTGTTTGGTTCTGGGTCTGGCTGCTTGGACAGCAGACAGCCCAGCTTCCTGGATGTACTTTTTGTCTCAGACATCCTGCCGGTGATCTGCCCCACATGAAGTCCTCCTGCCTGCTTCCTGTGTGTCTTCTGGTTTCAGTCCTTAGCTTTTCACACTGCAAAAGTACACCCACAGAGAACGTCCATGGATTCTTCTTTCTATGGGCTGAAGGAAGAATTCCAATTTAGTATCCTACTGTGTTTGTTACCGACATTGGTTATGTTTTCAGTCCATAGTGTTACAGTGGGCACAGGGTCCAAGAGAACCATGTAGGCATGAGGGTCCAACCTTATATAGTGGTTGATGAAAACTCAGAAATGGTGTGAAGCCCTTCCCCCAGAGCAGAGAATTTGGATCGTGGAGTGGGGCTTGTTAAAACGCAGACTCCAATTCTGGAGGTCTGCTGTGGTGGGCCTGAAATTTTGCATTTCTAACAAGCTCCCAAGTGGTGTGGATGCTGAAAGTCCATGGTACTTTATATTTTCTTTTCCCGTGACAGGAGTAACTTTTTGCCCTATTACAGCCATTTACAAATGTATCCTCTGTGCCCTGCTAGGTACCAAGCTCCTTGAAAACAGGCCATGACTGCCTTGGTGAATATATAATGATTAATTGCCTTGGTCTGGCAACTAGGAGGCTGGGGATCGAAACCCACTTCTTCAGCAAACGAGTTTTGTGACATTGATCTCTTCCTCTGAAATCCCCTGGACCTCTATTTTGTGCAATGAGGAAATTTGGACTAGATTTGGTGTATTGTTTAAAAGCAAGAGCAGGAGTGAGGTGAGAAGTATGAATGAAGGAAAGAGTCATGTAGGGATTATGGAGGATCTGAGAATGGTTGTGATGTCTGAACTGTGCTCCCTCCCTTGTCTCTCTCCTAGGGTATGGATCTCATGTTTCCATGTTACAAATTTTCAAGAAGCTGGGAATCTGATTTTTATTCATGTAAAATCCTTTCACTGTTAAACATTGACAAGTAAAATCATTTTTTTTAAAGGAGAAGAAAAACCCTGGGAATGACATAAAACACTTCTGTAGGCCAAAGACTGCCCACAGGCCACCAGTTTGCAGCCCCTGGCCTGGACCAGGCTCAAATGCTCTCTGCTAGTGAACACATGGAATTATGTTCACAAACATTAGTCAGGTTAAGCCAATGGGAGCAACATTCATGATGGACAAACCAAACCAGCTAAAATGGTGGCGTGGACGTGGCTGGTGTCTCAGCGCTTTGGGCTTTCCTGAGTTTCATACTCAAGATGGATGGAGGGGCTGTACACCAAGCACCATCAGGGTACGTGAGCTCTCCCGAGGGTATTTGCCTCACCCATGACGTGTTGTTGGCTTTGTTTGTGTGTTTACTGTTCTGGGAGTTGCCAGACATGGTTCTGGTGTTTGAGGTGATGGCATTCACCTGTGGGATGCTCCGGACCCATGAGAGTCCTTCTCATAGAGATACTCGTGGCTTTAGGAGAGTTCAGGGTCGGTGACAGCTCATGAGTCACAGAGAAGGAATTTTCCCTTTAACTCCTTCTAAGATCCCTTTAATGGGAACCCCTGGTTTAGTTGTCCAAGTTTTCCTAATGACCCAAGATCCATTACCAGCCCTGATTAGAGACCATCACACTTTTCCCTGGAAGTGGCTCATTATAAATGAGGAGATACATATCATGATACCAAGGGTCTGAACATCCCTAAACTGAGGGCGGGGGAAGTGGGGCTGATCTTCATATAACTTTATTTGGTTGCAGAAGGGAATTCAAGGTCACTGGAAGAGTATTGTAAGAGCTGTCTCTTTGATAATTGTTGACAATACTAGTCATTATTTTCTGACTTGAGTTCTCTGGAACTAACCTTATAATGACACTTAGCTCATTTAAAATTCTTTTTTTTCCCCACTCCTCTTCAGTTGTGTAATTGTTCCTTTCACATTATGGAGATGTGTCATGTCCTGAGTTTTGTATCCTGGAAAACCTGCAGTAAGTCAGACTTGTTCAGACATGATGACACCACATAGACACGGCTGATTGTAAGAGGAGACAAATGATTTAGGCTTAGATGTGAGAGAAAAACCGGGGTTACTGGCAAGCATTAAATATTTATAAAGCAGCCAATCTGTGGTACTCATCGGGGAGTGTTTCTGCATGAGGCATGTCAGGCTTTATAATTAGTTATGGGACTTACTGTTATTTGAGTTTTTGCCATGCTATTTTCTGCCTATGAAGGACCATTATTTTAAATGTGTAATAAGAAGAAAGAAATATTGTTTAGGAAAGTGGTACCTTTTCCCTTTTTGAACTTTTGAACAATAATTTCTATTAACAGACTCAGTCTAGTAGTGGCTCTGAATTTTTTTATCGTCATATTTTCAGGGGTCATGTCACAGTCAAGTAAAGATTGGGAACTTCAGTGTAAGATAAAATAATTCCGTATTCAGGTTATCTTTGTAGCATCTCTCTTAAAGCTTCTTCCTGCATTAGGGATAACAAAAGCAAAAATAAACACGGACAAAACAGAACAAGGCTCCTGTTTTCTTCTGGAAAATCATTGTATTTTGGTTATCAACAGAAATGGCCTTGCCAATGCTTACGGCATTTGTAAATATAATTTAAAAAAGGCTTCCTTTTCTGAAAGAAAGTTGCTACATTATAACCATAAGTTGCTATAAACTCTTGAGGGAGAGAGGGAAAAAAAAACAAACCCTCAAACCTTAATAAAAGTTCCCAGCAAAACCATTAGGGATTTCAATTATGAAGCTGTTCTCAAGACTCTTGTAAAGGTTATTTGTTGAAGAATTTCTCTCTTACAGTGTATGACAAATTACTCGCTTGGCACCATAAATGATGCACAAGCCCTTTAATTAGAATATAGCACTCCATATCCTTAAGACCTTCTCACATTTCTTAGTTAATATTCTTCCTCATACGCCTTTCCAAGGAGATGTGGACTTGTTTGCAGGGTCAAAATGGATGATGGAGTGGGGTGGACAGGGACCTTGCACTGGGTTGGGAACATCCAGAAGCCACACAAAGAAAGGAAGGCTCTGACCCCAACAAGTTTTGATTGCAAAGGCGACTCTGATAACAGAGTTTTTTATTATCCTTTGCTTTTAGCCTTATTTACCATCAGGCTCTCTTGCCACAAGCATGCTTTTTAGTTCTGACAGCCCTGAATTATGGCCATTGTGGGATCCTATCTCATTAACTGAAATGGGAGAATAAAACATCAAACAATCATAAAAATAATTTGGCACTGTGAAACCACTTAGGAGCAGCTGTCAAACAGGTTGGAAGATAAACTTCTAAATAAAAAGAAGAGAGAGAGCTGCAGTGTCCTGCCATATGCTTCCTCGGCATTATAGACTCCTTAATAACATGAAGTGCCTGTGTTTATGCAGAATAGTCCAGACGCTCCATATATGATATTGATTATGCCTTAACCCCAATTTAGTAAAGACCTACTCCTCCTTTTCCTAATCAGATATTGCAGAAGCAGTTTTCTGAAAGAAAAAAAAAAATGTCCCTAATGCCAAGTCATATTTTATCTGCGAAGGCTGTGGCGGGAGATAGGGCTTTGTCTTGCCTGTCACTGTGGCTTGGAGCCCAGTTTTAGGACAGCAAGGCCCCTCTGGGGCTCTTCTCCAGCAGTTTCCATCCAGCGATTCAAAAACATACATCTTTATCAAGCTGTTGTTGTCAGACAACATTAGATAATTAATAGGCCATTTGTCAGCCTGCACAAAACATGTTAAAATCCCAAACACAATCAGGATAAATATAGTTGCTTTGCTCTCTGAAGGCTTTTTGTTCTGTCATGCAGCCATTGCAGGCAGATATTTGCTATTAAACAAGACTCATTATTAATCACATCTAATGTTAATTAATTAACCACCTCTGTGTATTGAGGGCTCTCGGTGACTTTCAATTGTTTTAAGAAGCTAATTGGTAACTTAGCAGTTTACACCTAAGTTACTATTTTTTCATTCCACTCATGTCAGGATTTTACTCAGTGAAATATGTTTGTTTGCATTTGAGAAGTTTCCCATAAAAAGCTAGCATTTAAGAGCCTGTGTATAACTATGTAAGAAATGACGAGGGCGATGAAATCCATAGAAAAGTATGTACCTACCTTTGCTTTTTCTTAGGACTAACTTATTAAAAATAATATGATTTTTATATTGTTTTTCACACCTTATAGAAAAATGGAAATATTCACATCGAATTTTCAGTAGATAATGAAAATAAGGATGATAACCAGGCATAACAGGCAAATGAGGTATCTTGGTATTCATTCATTCATTCATTCATTCAACACACATATGATAAGTGTGTGTAGTCAGTTATTGGTCAGTCCTACGTCCTGTGGGGAACCTGGCCCCTATGAAGCCAACACAGAACCACATTTTAGTTGTTTCAAACTGTGAGCTTCTAGAAAGCAGGGACTTAACCTCTATAATACACATCCCCTTCTGTCTAGCACTGTTTTCCCCTACATGGTAGGTGCTCGATTGGTATTCCTTCAACTGAATCAACTAAATTCAAATTCAGTGTAAATGTTTTCGAAATTCTGGTCCACTCATGAAGATGAGTGATGTGATTAAAGAGAAATAATAATAACAGCAACACCGATCTGTCACATGTGCATGTCGCACATTTCACTTTAACAAGGGCTTTTCCATACACTGATTTTTGAAGTTGTTGTACCATTGCTGTTCTACAAATGAGGAGCTGGTCTGTGTTTCTGAAGCAGATGCACACTTTCCCTCTAGCACCCGGCCTTTGAGGGAGGCAGCTTGGCTCCGGCAGCCTACCAGGCTGTGTGGTCGGACATGTGCGTGAGTTGTGGTGACATGGCTTACCAAAACCTCTGATCAGATTCCTGTTGGAAGCTTTGATCCGTTCAAAGATTTTATTGCTGATAACTCTTCTTTGGGAACATCCACCCTGAGGAATCACATGTATAAAGAAGCACTACTGGACACTTTAGTACTCTGAGAGGAGAAATGATTTGAAAATTTCGTCACATAAACAGGGAAGCAAATGTAAAGGAAAAAAGTAGTTCTTCATCTCTGTGCTTCAGAATTTTCAGTTAATGATGGTGCTTTATGCCCCACCGTAAAGGAAACCATGTTTATTTTCAATATGCCTATGGGGCTTTTTTTTTTTACATTAAAACATTATCAATGTCTTCTATAACTTACTTGTGTGTATCTCACTACTGAAGTATTCTGTGCCAACTATATTTAACACAGAAATAAAAATCACAATAATAATCAATGATACCACACAAAAAAGACATATGCATAAAGTGTAGCATACAAAATATAATTGACCGTAACATTGTTCACCACGACCTAGAATATTTTCCTTCACTATCAGGAACCTTGTAGAAATAGGCATGAGAAAGAAAAGGGAGATTTGCCATAGTTGATGACATGGATGGTGGAGTACCTGGAGGTATAGACAGTGTTAAACAAACAAACAAATAAACATGTAACTAACAAATCAAAGACCCAACAGTCAAATCAAGGTTTTCTACCTGCTTTCCTTTCTCTCTATAACCACTGGAAGGCTTTTCACAGCTAAGATGGTTAGTATTTTTATAGTGAGTATCCTTATTTATTTTTACAAGCAGAGTTCCTTATACGTGGAGCCCAGACATATATATCTTTAGTACCTTTTATGTTGAAAATAAGATGCTGTACATTTGTGAATGCTACATTTTGCATTTTCATTTCTTAAAAAACCGTCTCAACTCTAAGGTCCAAGTGAGAGAGACAGAGAGAAGGGAATCATTTTCTGTCCAAATGCATAGGGCATGAAAAGCGCATGCACACATGCACTGAACAACTTCAGAGCTTAAATTGTTTTATCCCTGTTGAAGTGCTATTGTGGAATTATATGTAAGGTGGGGAAAAATGACCAGATTGAAAAATGTCCCTTTAGCTAACAAAGATCTAGGTTGGAATTTAACTTAAACCAGTCTGATATTTCAGAGGCTCTTATTGCTGGAAATAATACTGAATGGAAAACAGTTGCGCTAGGTGGAACTATTTTATATCACAGGTTGCCATACTCTAGATTACAATTCTGTGACTTTTGCATTCAGTTCCCATTATGAGCTTGTGAAAGATCCTTTTCTTCTCACACAGATTCATGGCTTCATTTGTAATCACACCTCCTGACACAGAGCTTTTGTGAAAGTCCCAGCTTTCACTCCTTTAACGTAAACTCAGTAGTACGTGTGTGTAAGGAAGTGGGGAGATTGGCCACGTTGATCAAAGCCATTATCAGGATCAGTGTGTTTTCCATGCTCTCTCTGAAGTAAGAAATGAAGGGACCTTCAGAAGAACACAGCGTGACTTCAGCTGTCTTCTCTGGCCTCCTTTTTTGTCATAATTTTTTTTTTTTTTCTGTTTTGTCCTGAAGATGTAAGCTGCTGTTGTCTAGAGGGGGGAGGAAAAGGTTTTTCCTAGGGATGTTAATTTCAAGGCTGAGTAGTTTCCAGTCACCAGGCCTTGCTGGAAGTATCCTTCAAGATTTGCCTGGAGGCAGCTGGGGCCCATTTGTCTCACCTGCAAGGAACATGGTCTTAGGAAAATGGCAAGAACTTCTGGAAGGTTTTTTAATTAACGTCTTTGTGTTTTGGCTTTAGACTGCTTATTTGTTAAATCTTGTGGTGATTTTCTTCCCGGTGGTATGTGTTTAAAGCATTAAATCGTGAACTTCCCATACAGTCTTCAAAGGTTTTTGCTCAAGTGGTCAATTACGTTTATGTTAGTGTTTTGAGCATGACACATAATTTAGAAATAATATTTGTTTTGGCATAGCTTAATAACCATAAAATCAAGATACAAACCAGAAAAAAATTTAAGACCGTAATGCTATGTTAGAGGGAAATACTCTTTATTCCCTAGACACAGCAAGAAGCTGCTCTTGTCCAAATTATGAGTTGTGCAACCCTGCCTCAGTCATAAAAAAAAAGCAAAATTGTTGAAATGTTATTGAAACATAACTTTTCTCCCTAGAGTAAGTTCTTTGTTGTAGGGAGAATAAGGAAGAATAAAGCAGCCATGATCTTTCTGCGGTATTCTTATAGAGAAATAAGAAAATTGGAGAGAAGAGGCTACTTAAGTTCATACCTGCTTTTCAAACTCCTTGGCCTCCAGTTCATCAGACACCATTAAGGAAAATAAGGATTTTGGTCAATCACAGCTGGTGGCATGGTTTTATTTCCTTTTTCCTGGTAGTATCTCATCCTATATCTATTTACATACTGCCTCAGATACACATGCATGTTATTGGATAATGAGATATTCAACATGGCTTAAAATCCCCCCTCCCCTCCAAAATTATTAAGCTATTTCAAAACAAGAAATAATGCTGAGCGAAAAATTTGTATTAGCTTGATTGATTATCTTATTTTAATCCATATTAAAGCTTTAAGTCTCTAGGCGTGGCTCTTTACTTCTAACACCTCATAAATTATAGCTATAATGAAGCAGTCATTTATCCTGAGCTGGTGATAAATGGCTTGCCCTAGGAGGAACTAAAGAATAGGCAAGTAGATCATTTTCATATTTGGTGAAAACAATATTAAGTACCCAGACCTCAGTGATTGCCCTAATAAATGAATAATCTGAGGTGAGGGGCTTGGCAGTCAGTGTAAAAAATAACCTGAGCTTTCTCTGTCATTTGTCAGGCTTTGCTATGACAGCATGCATTATGGGTAAATGAGCAATCAGCAAGAACTATGTTATGGCTGGGATGTTTTTGAGAAATTTATCATATGCATTGCTTGGTACCTGAAGACCTTAAGGCTTAATGGCTATAGTGCATGACTGCAAGGAAGCACAGTTCCTATTTACCATGGTATGCTTCATTTGTGCTCCATCTCTCATCTTAAAGAAAGAAAAGACCTTTCCCAAATGAGCTTCCTTTGGCTTTGTTTTTAAAACTTTAAAGGCTTTGTGGATGACGTTCTGTCTCTCTGTTGACAGGCGTTGTTCCTGGTAGATTGGCTTAAGGAGATTTTGGAGATCTGAACTCAAATAAAACTTCAGGGTCAGAAATTTATCAGTGTATGGGGATGTCAGAAGTTTGGATTCCAGTGTACCTGAAGCCAAATGTATTATGGAAAGTGGCATTACCTCCTGATAATACTATTAAATATTTAATGGTATTTAGGAGTTAAGTGAGTTTTCTACCCTCCCCCAGCCCACCAAACAGTGGGTCTGTTTGATCTATTACTGAATTGGAAATAACCAAGAGTAGTTGAGATGTGAATGCCTTATTGGAATTATGCAATGTGTTATGACAATATCTAACTCACTGTGGTTTGCTGCCGTAGGTAGTAAAAAATGGAACCAGTATCAGAACTTCTCTTCCTAGGCCAGAGATCTCTCATCCACAACCTTGTCTCATTCCTGTGAATCCTGTTCTGAAGTATATGATCAAGGAGAATGTGGCTTTACCAGTGACCTTTGCTGCCATAATACCCAGAATTTACAAGTGATTTTGAAGTTAGGCACACATCAAATTCCAATTCTGATGTTACCCCTAGTTCACTAATTCCTCTGACGTCATTTCCCTCCTTTGTAAAATGGTGAAAAATACTATCTTGAAGGGTTGTTGTGTGGAGTAAATGAGGTAATGTAGAGATGATGCTTAGTATGTGATACGTGACCTATAAATATTCAGTTAGTTCCAAGACATCTTAACCCTGATCAGGCACCTGAGCATTTTCAATATTCAAAATGTAGATGGTGTTTTTTTTTTTTTTTTTTTTTGCGGTACGCGGGCCTCTCACTGCTGTGGCCTCTCCCGTTGTGGAGCACAGGCTCCGGACGCGCAGGCTCAGCGGCCATGGCTCACGGGCCCAGCCGCTCCGCAGCACGTGCGATCTTCCCGGATCGGGGCACGAACCCGCGTCCCCTGCGACAGCAGGTGGACTCTCAACCACTGTGCCACGAGGGAAGCCCGTAGATGGTGTTTTAAAAGATACTGTATCAAGGCCAGTTGCTCACTATATTTGAGCAAGATGCTAGTGAGACAAGTTCAATTAAGTAAAAACATTTGTTGAGTATCTATTGTGAGTCAGGTTTCAGTGATGACCTAAATATCACCTCCCCATTGGTTACCAAGACCATTGTAATAACCTCTGGTTCCTCTCCTCTCCTAGCTTTCATCCAAGAACTTTCCAGGTGTCTTTCCAAAATACAGATCTGATCATGTCATGACTCCTAGTTGCCAAACCATATAGCATCACAGAAAAGGGTTTCCATAATATGCCTCAGACCTACTGTTTTAGCTTCACATCTTGCATCCTTTTTTAATGCTTATACTCCATCTATATGCAACTGTTCACCGGTCCTTTAATATGTAAGCCACATGCATGCTTTTCTCTGCCTAGAATGTACTTTTTCTCACTCAGATGTCTGGACATGGCAAAATCTTCACGGAAGAGGTATTATTTAAAATTTCAGCTCTGGCGTGTAGCCTTCCCCAGCTTTCCAGGTTGAGGTGGTCTCTTCCTCTTAGTTTTTCCTTGAGTACTTTGTGAACACCTACTCATCGTTTTGTACAGTAACCATCTGTTTGTGTGGTCTGTTTCCAAGTGTGAGTTCCCTGAGGACAGGAACAATGTCTGTTTCACTGTTTTACTTCCAGGAATTAACATGGTGCCGGGGATGTAGTAATTGCCCTATAACCGGGAAGATCCCACATGCCGCGGAGCGGCTGGGCCCGTGAGCCGTGGCCGCTGAGCCTGCGCTCCGCAGCGGCAGGGGCCGCAACAGTGAGAGGCCCGTGTACCGCAAAAAAAAAAAAAAAAATGTAGTTACAGAATCAGTGAGAAAGATGTTCTGGTTTTCTTTGACTGCCTCAAACTGGACTACCACACATTCCGTGTTGTAATCTTTTTTTTCACATTTAAATTAAAAATTGATTAACTAATTAATAGGGTTTCTTTTTTTATCGAAGTATAGTTGATTTACAATACTGTGTAATTCTTATTTGCTGTGATCTTAACCTATTCCCTTCTTTAATCAAATAAAACTCATGAAATGCCTGATTTGACTGGCCATCTTCTAGAAACTGAATGAGAGGGTGAGTTTTACAGGAAGGCAGCGTGGGGGAAGGTGGGAGTGGACCAGGAGAACTTTGAAGCGTGGGTGGCAGAGGGCAATGAGAAGACTTAATTCTTCTCCGCTGGGAATTGGTAGACATGGCTGTGTAGGGCTCTGGACTGTCACAGGTCAAGGAACTGGGTGGTTGAAGGCAATTTCATCTGAATCTTAGAGGATGAGGAGGCTTCCAACCAAATTCTAGGTTCTAGGTAAAATGAGGGAGTTGGATTCCAATCTTTTAAAGTATGGTGGCCCTTTTTCAGAACATGAAAAATTTATAGACCTTTGAGTGTTTATCGACTGACAAAATCATGCTGAAAAACATCTGGGGAATTTAAGAATATGTTTAATTAATTTTGTATTAGTGGACCACAACAGCATGGACAGAGTGCATGTTGTCATGTGCCATCCGATGGGCATGTGGACAGTAGTGTGTAGTACCTGTGAGCGTGCACTATTGAGTCAGCCAGACTTGGGTTCAAATCCTGGTTCTGACACCAGGTGTGTGATCATGGGCAACTCTCTCAGCCTTAATTTCCTCATCTGCAAAGCAGAGATGGTGATGTTGACCTCACAGTGTAGGGAAGGGTAGGGTTTAAGATAATGAACACAAAAGGTAAAACACAGCACCCAGAACCAATGCCCACTTAGTAAATTATCAAGAACGGGGAGGGTAGTTTAGCAAGTGTTGTGCTATGAACTCAGAGCAAGGTGGCTGATAGGGAAGATCTGCATTATTTGTGGAGCGTGTGTGTCTTTCAGGAAGTTTGGGGGGGGTGTATTGGAGTCTGTGAGGGGAAAGATGAGCTGTGATGTGAAGCCTCTGGTAAAGGTTTATGGGGTCTCTTCCTTGATGTGGGAACTGAGAGTCCCCACAGGATTTGAGAGTGAGGGTGACATGATCAAAATGATGCTTCAGGAAGTGTTAAAAGGATGTGAAAGTAGACTGGGTAAGAGAGTCTGGGGCAAGGGAGAAGTTAAATGTGTTTCCAAAGTCATAATCTATCAGCACAGGAAAGTGTCCTGAGGTGCAGACATGGGAATCCTGTAAGAGGGTGAGTTTGGGAATGAAAACTTGGAGATTATAAGACATTTCTCTACTTTTTTTCCTTTATTCACTTCTTCCAGTGTTATATTTGTGTACATGTATTAGCTCTTCAACTTTATTTATTGTACATGTTTTTGGCAGGACATGGGGACATAGTTAGATTCATAAAACAAGTTAAACTTGTAAAATCTATCCTCACAAAACGTATGATCAGTCATTTATGGAGAGTAAAACAGATCTGGGTATGAATTCTGCCCTGGCCACTTACTGGCTGTGTGCATTTATACACTGTGTGGTATTTAGTTTTGCTGAGGATTCAATGAGACAATTATAAAGAATACATCATTAGTTAGAGTACAGATTATCTGCTGTAACATCAAATGCAGTGGTATAGCTAAAATGATCATTTCCCTACCAGGGATCAGTCTTTTTTTCTGATTACCTTCTTAGTTTTATTTTTATTTATATTTTCTGTTTCATACATGTATGCCCCCTTTACCCATTTCTCCCACCCCTCACTCCCCTGACATCTGGAAACCACCAATCTGTTCTCTGTACCTATGAGCTTGTTTTGTTGTTGTTGTTGGGTTTTTGTTTTGTTTTGTTTTGTTTCAAGATTTCACACGTAAGAGAGATCTCTGTATTTGTGAATGGAAAGGACTCACTGACTACAAGAGAGGGGGAAAAGCTGAGCTAAATATATAGTACTGAGAATCCTCTTCTGTCTTCAGAGACAACTGAGTTTTGCTGAGCAGCTAGATTCTCTCACTCCACCTGCAGGGAAGAATCGCTGGTAGAGAAGCCCAGTTGGAGGCCTGCTGGGTCTCTGGGTAAGCAGGGCAAGCAGCAGACCCAGCCTTGTAGGTGGGGAAACAGTGGTCAGGGGAAAAGTTCATTGTCTTCCCGAAGAGTATAGACAGGAGATAAGCCCAGTCAAACAGGAGAATGAAGAAGATGAAAGTTATTTGGTTGGATGGGATGGAGGCTATTGGCAAAGTCAGAGAAGGGTTTTTAGTGAAATGATGGGAACGGAAGTCAGGTTTAGCCTCAACTATTTGAGGGCACACAAAGGAAGTGGGTTTTTTTGTTTGTTTGTTTACTTCCCCGGGTCTTAACAGTGTGCTGAGCAGCTAAGGTGGGCAAAGATATTACAATATAAACATGATTACCTGAGGTAAATCTATTGCTTAGATTACAGTATTAGTTTTGAGGAGAGATTGGGGCTGCACTTCTTCCCCTTTCCCTTCCTGCCAAACAAAGTCGTGCAGTGCCTTGCACAGAATAGGTCTTCCCTTGTTGGACCACAGAGGAGTGTAAGAAAGGGCCTAATGTGGGCGGCATGAATGGAGCCTTCAATGCTGGCCGTTTCAAAGAGAGTCAAGGTGCTTGCTCACAGGGAAGAGACCCGGATGGAATTTCCTTCCATTTGCAATTTATTCTTTTCTGTGTGACACCAAGAAACTTCCAAGCAGATGGGGAGGACAGAAATCCCAGCTCTGGTACATACTTTCAAATATTGTGACTAGAAAATTAATCTTTACAAACTTACTGTGAATAGTTGTTTTTAACACTGTGGGGGAATGCATCCTCTTTCAAGAGGTTCCCTCATTTAAATTCAGCAGGTAGTTCCTGACTACCTATTGAATACAAGGCACTGGACCAGGTCCTGGGGGAGTGTTGTAAAGAATACAGACCTGCATTCAACTAGCTGCAATATGAAGAAATCTACTAGGGCCATAAAGACACGAGGCCATTTGACCAATCTTATACTCAGGGTCAAAAACTGCAAATGGAAAAAACTGGAGACCTCAGTGATGATGGGTTTTCCAGGGTTGTGGAACCCCTTATGTCCAGGAATGGAAGAGAGACCACTACAATTGGCTTTGCATCTTCTTCTGTAGTAATCTCACTTTTAGGAAACTCTTGTTATTTATTTGTTTTGACTGATTTTCTTTCACTAAATGTTAGTGGTCACTGTCTCTATAATCTCCTAAATATATGATTTCTTGTAGGTGGGGAAACAGTGGTCGGGGGAAAAGTTCATTGTCTTCCCAAAGAGTATAGACAGGAGATAAGCCCAGTCAAACAGGAGAATGAAGAAGATGAAAGTTTTTGGGTTGGATGGGATGGAGGCTGCTGGCAAACTCAGAGCAAGGTTTTTAGTGGAATGATGGGAATGGAAGTCATATAAATATATGACATGAAACATCTGAAACTTCCTTTGCTGGCATGGAAGAAATGAAATTAGCACTCCCACCTAACTGGGATGGTGACATGTCCACGCACTACAGATTTTTATATCTTGTTAGTAGTAGCTGCTTCTTATATCCTTTGTGCTTACTAGAAAACAAAAGTGGAAGATTAAAACTCTCAGATTCATACCTTAATGGCATACGGAAGTTACTCTTAAGTATAACATTACTCTTAAGTATGACTTCAATGGCATACGGAAATGACTCAAGTGTAACTGAGATGGAAAATCTTAAAAACAACTTTTATTCTTGATATTTCCATCTACCAAAAATCTTATGTATATTTGATATAAATTCAGACAAATCCATTGGAACAATTTAAGTAAAAGTATTTCTATGTGGAAATTATACCATGATGTTATCTGCATTAAAAGATCTCAAATTTGCTAAAGATACACGAAATGAACCCTGGTCTGTCTCCCATAAACTTTTCTATTTTTTGATAGAGATAGAATTCTTGGGTTTGGTGAAATGGACGTATTCTTACTAATGTGTGTCAGTGAGTGTGATAACAAGTTTGACTTGGTTCAAAGTTTTTAAAATGAGGGTGAATGAAAACATTTTACTATAAACGCTGGAAGTATTGCTCGGTAATAGATTTCATTATCACTGTATAATTTTTATTTGTTACAAAATGTTTTGTCAGACACCATAGAAATGTGAACATATTAGCCACACTCCTTCCGAGGGACGGTTCTGTCCAGGGCATGGATGCCTGGACCTCTCCTAGAGAGCTGTGGATCCTATCTGTCTGCCCGCGGTGCCAGGCTAAACTGTGATGCCAACTGGTGTGGGAAATGGCTGCTCCACTTCCCAGGCCACACAGGGCAGGCTCCAGTATGATCAGATGCATTGTCATCTGTATTCCTCTTGTCAGTGTGCACTCTCTGCCCTTCCAAGTTATTTGAACTATTTGGGAAATTACCTGTGTACAGAAGGCATAGTCAGCTCCACAAATAGAGGGCTCGTCTGGCCTCTGTGCCTCTAATGGGATGAAATTTTCTCAATGATCTTGGCATTTAATCCTGGGGAGACCACCCAGTATGACTTTCTCTACAAATCTAGAGGCGATTACTTGACCCTTAGGTCTGGGGTGAGCAACTGGCAGAAAGAAGGAGGCGGACAGGTTTAATTTCTCCCCTCCCTCTCTCAACACCACCAGTCTGAAGTGGGAACCAGAAGTGGTTTTTCCTTCAGGAGTTTTAGACCGCATAGGGTCCATCCCTAAAAAGATGAGCAATGGTAAGAAGTCCCCTTAAAAATGTGAGAACTGTGCCTTGCCGTAAAAGAATCCAGATCTCGTCATTCACTCAATAGTCAACTATTTGGAGTATCATCTTCCTCCACCACCCGTCACCTCACCCCGTCTCAGCACCTTAAATGTCAGCGGCTTCAGTCTTCTGTCAATCCTTTGCTCATTCGGTTTCCCCTGCCTAGAACGCGTTTGCTGCCTCCACTCAACTGATCATGCTCACCTTTCAAGGCTTTCTCCATGAAACCTTCCTGCCCTCACCTGGACTCCTTACTCCCTCTGTCGTGATTCTCCCATCACAGTACTTAGCATTTCCGCAAGAAGACTTCCCCACAGGATTGTGAGCTATGGATGGTCAATGATCACTTTCTTAATTAGTAATCCTTTATCATGTAATACTTGATACATGGAAAAGAACGTATGTAACATAATACAGACGCACCTTTGAGATATTGTGGGTTTGGTTCCTGACCACCACAATAAAGCCAGTATCGAAATAAAGTGAGTCACACTGATTTTTTGGTTTCCTGTGCATCATGTTCACACTATAGTCTATTAAGTGTGCAATGCATTAAGTCTAAAAGAAAATACATACTTTAATTTAAAAAATGATTTCTTGCTAAAATATGCTAACCATCACCTGAGCCTTCAGTGAGTTGTAGTAGTAACATCAAAGATCTCTGATCACGGATCACAGCAACAAATATAATAGTAATGAAAAAGTCTGAAATACTGAATTACCAAAATGTGACACAGAGACACAAAGTGAACAAATGCTCTTGGAAAAATGATGCCAATAGACTTGCTCGATGCAGGGTTGCCACAAATCTTCAATTTGTAAAAAATGCAGTATCTGCCAAGAGCAATAAGGTGAAGCGCAATAAAACGAGGTATGCCTGTATATGTAACATATGTACAAGTCATAGAACATAAAAGTAAAATGAATACCCATGAACTTAGACCACCTAACTTAAGGAGTGAAACATGACTGTATTATCGCATCTCCCTATGTGCATCTTCCTTATCCCAATTCCCCTGCCTCACTCTGGAAGTAACTGTTCCCCTGAATCTTACCTTTATCATTTCCCTACTTAAAACTGTGGGGTTTTGCCTATATATATATTACCAATATAGTGTTTGGCTTTGCTTTATTTTTGAGTTAAGAAAATAATCTAAATCTTGCTTTTCTTTATGCAATATTTTGTTTCGAAGTTCATCCATGTTGCTCATTTTCACGCTGTATACTGTTTTCTGATAAGACTGTACTACAACTTATTTATTCATTCTCTTGCAATGGACCTTTGGGTTTGCAGTTTGGGGATATAAGCAGTGCTGAAGTGAACAGTCTCAAACATGTCTTCCAATATGTGTATGCAAGAACTTCTCTAAAATATATGTGTAGGAGTGGAATTGCTGTGTCAGAGGGGACAGCACAAGGTAGAACAAGATTGCTTTTTAAGGTCCTTGTGCCAGTTTACACACACACAGCAGCAAAGGGCAAGATTTCCTGCATTCTTTATGTATTCAGACCACTTGCTATTATCCTACTTGTCAATCTCGGAGGTGTAAAATACTATCTTATTATCACCTTACTTTGTATTTTCCGGATAACTAAAGGGATTGAGTTTCTTTTCATATATTTATGGACCTTTTATGTTTCCTATTTAGTGAAATCCTGTTTATGTCTGTGGCCTATCTTTCCGTTGGGTTTTTGTTTAGTCTTAATTGTTTTAGAAGTTGTTTTTATATTCTGGATGCTAATCCTTGGTTAATTACATGTTTTTCAAATATCTTCCCCTAGTTTGTAGCTT
This sequence comes from Lagenorhynchus albirostris, assembly GCF_949774975.1. NCBI lineage: Eukaryota > Metazoa > Chordata > Mammalia > Artiodactyla > Delphinidae > Lagenorhynchus > Lagenorhynchus albirostris. The sequence continues at coordinate 49,042,036 of NC_083099.1, read as the reverse complement.
TTCTTTTTTCCCCCCCTTCCTTTATCCTATCTCTAAATGAACAGAAGGTCTTCCTTTTAATGTAGTCAGTTTCTATCAGCCTTTGCTTTTATGGCTAGTAATTTTTATGTCTTGTTTGACAGTGTTTTTAATTTATGTTTTAATCTCTGCCCCCCAGCACCCAACTTAGATTCAAGATCACAATAAATTTTTGTTGGGGAAAAGAATGAATTAGTAAGTAATATGGACAGAGGAGTAATAAAAATTTTATTTTGTTTGCCAAGCACACGTGGTTTTTAATTACTAGATCAAACTCTGCATATTGGAGCAGGAAAACGGAAGTGTATGAAGTATCTCTTCTTCATATGCTGGCTGTGGCCAGCGCTACAGATGGCTAGTGCCCAATCCACGTCCCCTCAACATCTCTGTGCAGGCTAACCATGACTTCCAAATGGTTTGCCTGAGTAGGCTGGGTCTGAGCATGGGCAGGTCAGAAGTTCAAGGAATTGCATCCCCTGGGATCAGCTCTCAACAAATGACTGATGGGAATTGGTGGACAAAACCCCCAGCTTCCTCACCTCAGCCATGCTGATCTACACAGTCTTCCTCAGTTCTCAGTGGTAATTCACATGATAACAACCCCTTTATTTACTTCTGGCTTCTCTCTCTTCCTACTTCTCTCCCTGTGTTTCCTGAGACCATCTCTGCTATAAACTACTTGCTCCTGAATCTCTGTTGCAATTGAAAATGTTTGAATGTCAATTTTTGACTCAGGAACTTGAATATTTGTGATTTAGATGAATGTATCTTTTAAAAAACTATTCTTACTGTTATCCTATATTTGGGAAGCTATTACAGGGTGAAGTGCAGAGTGAGAAGGTATATAGTTTAGGGATTAAGTGTGTGGGCTTTGGAGCTACACTATCTGGGTTGAATCATGGCTTTTTCATCACATATTAATTTACCTAACATCTCTGCTCGGTTTCCTTTATATAAAATAGGGATAATAGTAATATTTAACTCATGGGCTATTATGAGGACTAAATAGGTTAACGTAAGCAAAGTGCTGAAATTAGTGTTTGGCTTATGGTAAATGCTCAATAAATAGTAGAAATTCGTTGTGTCCTGGACCTTTCTGGAGCGACTGGATGAGTACCACATCTCTTTAGTACATTTAAGAGATGAAATGGTTATGAGTGTCTTGTCACTTTATATATGACATTGCAATTAGGCTCTGCTGAAATCTTAGGAAGTCTAACCATTCAACAGTAATTTTTCAATTGTTTTTAGAAAAAAAGTTCCAATCTCCTGAGTGTTGAACTCTACTCTGAGATTATAATGGATCTCCTTTTAGTGCCTGGGGAGAAGGAAAAATGCCAAATGAAAACAGATTTCTCTGTAAATCTATACTTTTCATTTTTCTTTAACTCAAGAATACCTTTACTCTTATTTGCTGGGGATTGCAGGGGGAGAAGAGGGAATTAAATAAAGAAGGTTTTTGTCCCCAGGAATAACATTCCAGAAAGCTTGATTCTGTTAAATGGATAGAGTTGTAATTTGAATCTGTGTGGTTACCAAAGAAGGTGCTTCCATGAACATTTTGTTCACTAATTTTTGATATTCTATCAGTGGATCTGACATGAGTTTCCTAAACTTTTCTCTTTTTATGACTAATAATTGCAAAGAAGTTAGTATTTGGATGTCACCTATAGCCTTTAATAGTATGACTTCCTGCGTAGAAAGTAGGCTTTATCAGAGACCAAATTTCAAAGATTGATTCTGTGTTAACCTAGATATTTTCTTTGCATTTGACACAGCTTAGTTTAATGGCAAGAGAACTGGATTTGAAGCCAGAAGACCTGGCGTTCTCTGCCCCTTAGTTAGATTTGTGACACTGGGGAAAGTTTTACTTTAATATTTTAAGTTTTGGTTTCCTCATCTGGGAGATGGGGGAAAATAATGAAATCTAGTTCATAGGGTTCTATAAATGGTAAAGTAGAATACAAAAACGGATTGGTTCTTAAGGAGGTTTTATTTTTCTCATGGAACTTTTAAATTATTCTAAAAAAATGTTTTTTTTACAGCAAATTAATTTTATATAATTTTTTCCTTTATCTTCTCTATGGTTCCAGAGAGATAATTATGCTTAAAAATGTTCTTTCTAATAAATAAGAAAATAATCTTATGTAGTTCAAGCTCACGCTTTTCAGTTGAACTGATGATTTGGGCTCTTTAGTCAAACTATAAAATAAAAGTTTATTGAGAATGAATAAATAAAAATTCTGAAAATTCTTGATACTCCTTATCCACAACGATATTTGTTTTTCAATGTTATTTATTTATCTATTTCAATCAGCCAACACGTAGTGATTGAGCCCCAATTATGTGTTAGTTACTGTATTAGGCACTGAAAATTGAAAGAAAATTTTTATGTGTGGCCATTTGGTATCAATATTAAAAAGAGAAAACTGTAATTTCAGCAATACTTTTTGCTAATCTAAATCACATCAGAGAAACTGACATGTAGAAAAGCCATTTAGCTAGAATTTCCTATTTTTTTTTATCATAGAGGCAGAACCAGTTACAAAACGTGAGCACAATGCAATATTTTTACCTCAGCTACGTAAACAAAGACATGCGTACAAATAAGGAGATATGGATCTTCTCACCATATTCGGAAATAGCCAGTTGTAGTCTGTTCCTCACATCAACATATTGCAAAAGATAATTGAAATTCCAGCAAGTGCCTATGTTATTAACAGTGGAGTTGATGCCATTATAATCTTGTAAACATCCAGACGAATAGAGCCAGATATATTGAAGAATGATTAAGTGTTGTATCCTACTGTAGTAGTTAATAACGTTACAGTTTTGGTCCATTATTGGAATATGGTATCTGCTTGAATTAATGTTTATAATGGTGCTTTACTGCTATTGTCTGCTTGTTTTTATCCTGATTTACGTGGTTAGCAGACTGAATACAATTTTCGTTGAATTTTTTCAAGGAAGGTAGTTTAGCAGAAGTACAAGTCCTTCTGAATACACTTTATATAGAGATATTAAAAATACAAAAGACAATGGCTTTGGCTCTCTAATTGTCTATAACAAGAAACATATATTTTAAAAGGAAACATGGGTTCACAAGAAGATAAATAGACACATAATCCAGGGGCCAGTGGCTGGCAGAATTTCTTAGTTTGATGTGACTCTCTCTTTGACAGTTCTCCTAAGGTAGGTTATTTTGGAGAAAACATATGTTTCCATTTTCTCTCCCTCTGCTTCCCTTTGAGTCCCCAGGCTCCACTAGGGTCACAGAAACATTAAGGCTTTTGTCACTGTGATTAATAGCTCTTAAGATCATCTTTAATTCACTCACTAATGACTGAGGGTCTTTCTGCTCTCCAAGTAATCGGGTGATGTATGAGCCGATAGCACACCTTGTGCCAGAGGTGAAAATCATTCAGGCAATGCAAATATTGTCACGGGAACAAATGTTTTCCCTGTTAATAAAAATTAATGAATTCTACCCAGGAGCTAGTTAAAGAAGCTGTGGCACAGGAGATCCAAGCACAAATAACTTCTTACTGCTAAGAATCACTTACGTCTCCTTTCTAGATATAGAAAAAGACAATGATTGCTGCATCTTTCTGCATTTCCATAAACGATGAAACAGCGGCAAACTAATATAATTATAGAAATGCATTATGTTGTTTTTAAATTAATTTTTCAGCTTCTTGAGTCTATTTGGAATTGTGAACGTTGGCATCTTATTTGTTTTAACCTTGGTTAAACTATAGGCTTCTAGCACTGGACTAGCCTAATGAATACATTCCTCTCCTCATGGCCTAGTTAAAACCAAGAATTATAGTGGTCAGGGTTTATAACTATAAAATGAGGTAATGAAGTTTAAATTTGAAAAACTCCTTGTAACACATCATAAAAGATTGATGAAACAGACTGGAGATTAATAAATTGTTTGAATAGTTTTGAGAGCAAAAACAAGAAAAACATTTCTTAACTCAATTGTTATATTTATTGAATTCTTTAAAAATCAAAACATCTCCTCTCTCAAAAATTTGCCTCACATCATTAAAGCTTTTCCCATAATATGTCTACCTGTACCCTCAGTTCATTCTGTAAGACAATAATGTACAATATTGTGAGAAGGTGTGCCCACTCTATGTATTGAAACTTGCTGTAGAGCAAAATCTGTTCTGAAAAAAGCAAAATTTTTTGTTTCATTTTGACAGTCCACGATTCTTTCTTCTAATGACCAAAATCCATTGTCTCAATGGAATAAATATTTCTGAAATAGCTCCCAGTCCTTCCCCTATCATTTACATCTTAGAACAGGAAAACAGTAAACTTTTAAAAGACATTATTTTACCTCTCCACAGTGCTTATCTACAAAGGAACATATTACTGAGGGGGGGGGAAAAAGCTCAACTTGTTACTATTATTTCTGGTAGGCACCCAAGGAGAGAAGCTAATTCGTTCTTCATCAATGCCAAGGACAAATGAAAGAAAAACTAACTGAATTATGCATTTATACTTGCTTGCTTGTAAAGTGTGCTTATTTTCCTAAGGATTTTGCAAATATCAAAATTTTGACTGTATATTTTGTACATTATCTCAGAATCTGTGTACTTTTTAAATGAACTGAATTTTAACAATATTATAGGACACATGATAGTCATTATTTAAATACACTGAATTTTAAAAATATTAAAGGAAACAAAATTATTAGTTGATTAGTTTGAAGCTGAAGAATAGGTATAATTGAAGAGGCTACTCCTGCTACTCCCCTTTATTACGAATAAACCCATTTTTCCCCCAAAATGAATTCAGATAATAACACTACTATGTTCCACTTGGAAGCAGGATTTTTCTCTAGATTGGTGCTTCTTCACATGTGGTCCTTGGATCAGCATTCAGATCCCTTAGGGGGTACTACCCACAGTCACAGTAAACCTCTGGGGACGGGTCTGGGTATTTGTATTTTTAACAGGTGCCCTAGATGATTCTTACACCAAGGTTAAGAACTACTGCTCTCAGTATTATTGGGAGAAATTTCTTCATGACAACATCGGCTGTAACTATAGAGACTATTTTTTTTTCATTCACATAAAATGAGTTTTCCACAACTGGGTTGCACTGTTTCTATAAACTTTTATATCTTACTCTTGATTCCAAAAGAAAAATGTTGAGTTTACACAGCTTCAGTACATACCTGGTGGGTAAAGCGTTTGGGCAAGTGCAGACAACAAGGAAATCAAATATGAGCTTTTTTTTTTTTTTTTTTTTTTTGCCCAGAGAAGTTCTAATCACATAGTAAACAGTTAGAATTTACACGGGTCTTTATTTAATTAAGCCTGAGAACCACTATTTAGTTGCAGCTGGAGCAGACTCTTGGCACAGAATAGAACAATCTAGTGTAGCCTTTAACCTTTCCCCTTTTAATTGTGCTTATAAGAATGTGTGTGTTTCTTTAAGAAGGTGCTGCATATCTTTAAGCACTGTTTGTAGTCTTTGATATAAGGGTCACCTCACTGAGCACACATTTTAAAATCCAATAGTAAAGAGAACAGATGAAATAGATGCATAGCTTAACTGGACTTTTTGTAACCTATAAGTTTGAAGTAATTTATCCATACAATGAATTTTCATATTTTAAAGTTTTTCTGGTAGTTTTAAACAAAGAATATGTGTGTGTGTGTGTGTGTGTGTGTGTGTATGTGACTTTGACACCTGCTTTGTTGTTTCATAGATCGTTATTCATTCCCACACTTCCTTGTTGTTGAATATACTGAAGTAACTTTTTGAGATCAGCTAAGGCTAAATAAAACAATGAAAACAAAAGAATGGCAGTGGTAATTTCACCATTATTCATGCCAAAGTGGCAGATTTAAATAGGATCCATTACCAGGTCCCAAACTCTTGGCCCCCTGGACTACATGTGAGTTGCTGATATATACAGGCTAGGTTAACCCATTGTGTAAAACAAACAAACAAACAAACAAAATGGGGAACCTCACACAGAAATCCAAACTTCTTACTTCTCTTGAAGTATCAGACTATCTGGCCACACCAGGCCAGTTTTCTTCGTGGCATCAGTCAACCATCGCTGAATGGCGACTGCCTCCTGTGGATGACGCATGGCCTCTCCAGTCCCCCTATCTTTACCATCCTCTGTTGCCTGACACCTCATTTACCTTTTATGCTGGACTCTTGTAGGGATTTACATATGTAGACACTAATCCAGGAGAATGAACAGAGATCCTAAATAAAATAATCTGAAAACCTCAAAACCATGCATATTTGGCTTCAGGATTTATGGCAGACCAGCCTACCTAATTGTATTCACCTTGGCAAATGTTGAAATTAGTCTGTGAGACCTTGAGTCCAATCGGGTGAGTAAATCAGGAAATCTGACTGGGAGTTACAAATTATAGAAGTCAACTTGAGCTCAATGTTTAAAATATGGACTTTTTTCCCCTCACATTTGTTGGAAGAGACCTTTATTTCTTCTGAATAGATCTTAGAATCCTAGAATTCTGGAAGATACTGGTCTTGATAATGTACTACTAGCTAAGGTAAGCCAGTGGGCAGTGTCAACTTTAGAAAATAATTATCAAGACATCTATACAAGGTATTGTAGCCTCTTAGTAACCACAGGAAGTTCCCAGCATCCCTGCCACAAGCCTGAGTTTTCAAGGCTGACAGATCCTTGCTACTCCCTTCCTACCCCGCCCACTTGAAGAAAGGCCATAAGTTCAGATTCCCCTACCAGCTAACGACTTTGGGTTTGTCTAACTCCGCTATTAGTCTTTGGGCATGGTCCATCCCTGTGTCTTTCAGAGGAAAAATCTTATCTTTTTATTAGCAAACAGGATGACTTAGATATGGCTTTATAGGACATTTGCTGGAGAATAATTTAATATGACTCATTTCCCCTTATGTAAAGACAGTGTCCGAAGCAGACAAGGGGAAAACCAAACCCCCAAAATGTTGTTGGAAACTTGCACCTGAAAATGTGTAAAATTCTACTGGAGCCGAGGGATTTATTTAGAGTGACTTAGCATTCTTTGCTTGGATGTCTAAATAGGCCTTGTGATACCATTTTTGGCCTTGCTCTGAACCTAGTGTAATAAAGAAGGAAATGAAAGCAAAGGTAAACTGAAAGTATTGTTTTACTCTAAATGCTTTCAGTAAAGGGTCTCGTTATCTAATGATTGGTACTGGATGGCCGGTATAAATCGTACAGTCTGTTCTTTGCACTCATGACTAAAGGAGGCAAAGGCAAAGGAAATCAATTGGAACTAGCAGGTAACAAATGACCGGTCTTAGGCAAACATAGCAGGTGGGGAAAATAGACTTGTGGACAAAGATTACTAGGAAACAGTGAGTGAAGACTTTTTCTTCTCTTTCAAAATCCAGTGCAATTACACGAAGTGACTAATTGTGCAATTATGAAAGTCAGGGCTGTTTTATCTGTTACCACTATGGGCTGAGAGCCTGGGTTTTTAGTTTAGTTTAGTTTTTTAAGGGTCTACTCAAAATATTTGAGGCTTGAAAAAAATTACTGCCTTCAAAATATGAATGAAAGTGGTAAAATGAAAATTACTAAACATTTATCAGTATAGTATTATGTTGGCCAGTCAACTACAATTCAACTCATCTAGGGTTGTGTTTGAGTTATATTGAATATGGGATGTGGGTACATTTTAATTTTGATATAATGTAAGATGCAGCTTCCAAAATTAAGTAGCTAGGACAGGCAAAACTCTTAAAATGGCCCTGATGACTACATTTTATAGCTATATAACATTTTCTGCCAGAGGCCATCCAGAATATTGGAAATGAGGATTTATTGAAAAACGAATTACTTTTAGCTGGTTCTATGAATGGGATGGACTTATTGTTCAAATTCAGATCTTGCTGGGGCAGACATCAATGGACTTTCCACTTCTGACTTCTCTAAACTCAAGCCATTCTTATTTATTTTTCACCTTTTTTTCCTTTTTTTTTTTTTTAAAGCTAAGTGTCCCTTTGAAGTCTCCAAAGTACAAGTCAAACTGTATCTCTGAACTTGAGGTGCAAGAGAGACAGTGGGACTCTTTGCAACATACAGACGACCTAATTGTGCATTTGTATCATTCCGCTCACCTTGTGTTCAAGGAATTTTCATGCACATTATTTTATTTGATCTTCACAACAATCCATTGATATATAGCAGTTTTGGTATCACTGACCCCATCTGACCAATAACGACAGGGAGACTGAGAGGTGTAGTGACACAGTGTAGATTACACAACTATTGAGTGTGGAAAGCCCTGGAACCCAAATCTTCTCATGTCAAATCCATTCAACCTGCTCATTAAAACATTCATCCAGCTGCTGGACATGTATAAATTAGGATATTTCTGGAGCTGCATTTTCAAGATGTTTTCTCCCCATAAATTTTACATATTACCTGATAGAATATTTGTTGAATATGTGCTACGTGCTGGATACTGCGCTAGGCTCTGGGCTTGTGATGGAGAATAAGATAGATACATTCTGTTCCCCTGACAATTTAACTTGAGGTTGCATCCACTGCTTAGACTAAATCTGAATCAATGTTACTATTATTTTTACTACAAAATTATTTTAATTATGAAAATGAAATCTCCACATCACTCCTAAGGCAGATAGACACACACACACACACACACACACACACACACACAGTGTCTTGACAGGAGGCTTGATTGACTTGTTCAGCAGTTTTGCAAGCTTATAGCTGGAATATCACAAAAAGCTTATACATAGCATATCTGATCAAGTATTTTGACTTTACATTCTGACTGTTATTAACTACCCAAGTCATTTACAGTAGAGGGGTTTCAGAGACATAGAACTGTGTACTTACAAAACTTTAGAGATGACTCCAGTCTCTCGTTTTACAGATTGTGATACCTTTCAGATGTCTTTATTTATAAGTTTATTTATTTGTTTTTATTTTTGGCTACTCTGGGTCTTCGTTGCTGTGCTCGAGACTTCTCTAGCTGCAGTGAGCGGGGCTACTCTTCGTTGCAGTGCGTGGGCTTCTCATTGCACTGCACTCTACCTGTTGTTCCCATGACTCTTTATTTGGGCTACATACTTTAGTTTTTGGCTTTGTTTTGTAGTTATCTACTTATCTGGCTCTTCTCCTAGACTATGAGCTTCTTGAAGGCAGGATCTCTCTTCATTTTCCTTGTATCGTCTTTTTAACTTTATCCCCTCCCAGTACCTGGCCCAGAACTTTCCAGGTGGTGGCAGAGTGAAAACTCAGACCCAGGTCTTCTGTCTTTGATTCCAATGTCTTTTCACCACAAAAATCTCTCATTGTTTTGGCTTGTTGGTCAAAAATTGTAGATAAAATCCTTAAGAGCTTCGTTTTTAAGAAATAGTTGGAGATAAAAAAATATTGTGCAAATACAAAAATGTACAATATAGCTACTGCTACTTCTTTGGCATATTTTTCAACAAATTTCCAAGATTCGTGTATTAATTTGCTAAGGCTGCCATAATAAAATACAACAGATTACGTAGCTTAAACAACAGAAATTAATTTTCTCACAGTTCTGAAGGCTGGAAGTTCAAGATCAAGGTGCTGGCAGGTTTGTTTTCTCCTGAAGACTCTTTCCTGGGCTTGCAGATAACAGGTTGCCTTCTTGCTGTGTCCTCGTGTGGTCTATCTACAGTGCACACATACTGTCTGTATCCTAATCTCCTCCTCTTATAAGGACATATTGGATTAGGGCCCACTTTAGTGACCTCATTTTTTAATTACCTCTTTAAAGACTCTATTCTCCAAATATAGCCACATTCTGAGGTACTGGAGGTTAGGACTTCAACATATGTATTTGTGGGGCACACAGTTCAGCCCATAACAATTTGATTCACCTCTTCATTGATTTTTTTGTCTTTTGTTGCCACGTCAGGTACCATTCAAACACATGTTTTGCCCTGAAAAGGAGTTTAAAAAAATGATGGTTAAAAAAATAGTAATAATCCCCAAACTTCTCTCTGTGATATGATGCTATTTATTTTAATAAATATCCTCTCCCTGGCCATCCCATTATCTGTTCAAGATGTGCTGTAAATAACTTAGGGTGTGGTATACTCACACCTGAATTGAGGTGTCAGCTTAACCATGTCAAGTTCACTACAACTCTTTGGTCAACACAAGGTTGCCTTTCTTTTTTTAAAATTGAAGTATGGTTGATTTACAATATTATATAAGTTTCAGGTTTACAGCATAGTGATTCAATATTTTTATAGATTATACTCTATTTAAAGTTACTACAAAATGTTGACTATATTTCCCTGTGCTATACAATATACCCTTGTTGTCTATCTATTTTATACATAGTAGTCTGTATCTCTTAATCCCATGCCCATATCTTGCCCCTCCCTGCTTCCTTCTCCCTACTGGTAATCATTAGGCTGCTTTCCTTTTAATATCCAAATTGATGATTCCTCTCTACCATTGTTTATAGTTAATAAAGACAGTGAATTTCTTTTGAATAGCTGAAGAGGTTTCCTTTTCTTTTGGACTGAGAACAAAAATATGAAAATATGTATCTATAGTATACATGACACCTCTTTCTTTGACATCCTAAGCTACCCAGACTGAACTAAACGAAATGAAAATCTTTTACCCCAACAATCTACTAAGGCTATTATACTGCTTTAAGAACTAAAAAGAATAGCATCTGATAAAGAAAACAGAGACTAGCATAACTCTGTGACTTCAAATGATAGTATACATTTCAACATCATGATTTTGATGGAAAAAGAGATGTAGAAAAGCTATAAAATTATACATGTATTAGCATGTCTGTAACATCTGACGAAAAGCGAGTAAATGAAGAAAATCAAGACGTTTTTGAAAAAAAGACTCAAAAAAGGGTTCACACCTTGAGAAGCTCTCTCTTGTGTATGCATGCCTGTTTTTGAAGAAATGTAGCCCAGTGGAAGGAATGTAGGCTCTGGGTATAGAGCTCCCTGGTTCTTAATATCCTCATCTATAAATTAGGGGTTGATTAGTTTCTACATAACAAGGGTTGTCAAAGAAGATTTAATTTACATATATGTATATAACGTCTGGCATACAGTAGGCATTCTTTATTTTTAAAATTTATTTATTTATTTATTTTTTAACATCTTTATTGGAGTATAATTGCTTTACAATGGTTAGTTTCTGCTTTATAACAAAGTGAATCAGTTATACATATACATATGTTCCCATATCTCTTCCCTCTTGCATCTCCCTCCCTCCCACCCTCCCTATCCCACCCCTCTAGGTGGTCACAAAGCACGGAGCTGATCTCCCTGTGCTATGTGGCTGCCTCCCACTAGCTATCTATTTTACATGTGGTAATGTATATATGTCCATGACACTATCTCACTTTGTAACAGCTTACCCTTCCCCCTCCCCATATCCTCAAGTACATTCTCTAGTAGGTCTGTGTATTTATTCCTGTCTTGCCTCTACGTTCTTCATGACCATTTTTTTCCCTTAGATTCCATATATATGTGTTGGCATACGGTATTTGTTTTTCTCTTTCTGACTTACTTCACTCTGTATGACAGACTCTAGGTCCATCCACCTCACTACAAATAACTCAATTTCGTTTCTTTTTATGGCTGAGTAATAGTCCATTGTATATATGTGCCACATCTTCTTTATCCATTCATCTGTCGATGGATGCTTAGGTTGCTTCCATGTCCTGGCTATTGTAAATAGAGCTGCAATGAATATTTTGGTACATGACTCTTTTTGAATTATGGTTTCCTCAGGGTATATGCCCAGTAGTGGGATTTCTGGGTGGTATGGTAGTTCGATTTTTAGAATAGAACTACTGTTTTAGAACTAGAATGAGTTTGGGAGTGTTCCTCCCTCTGCTATAGTTTGGAAGAGTTTGAGAAGGATAGATGTTAGCTCTTCTCTAAATGTTTGATAGAATTCGCCTGTGAAGCCATCTGGTCCTGGGCTTTGGTTTGTTGGAAGATTTTTAATCACAGTTTCAATTTCAGTGCTTGTGACTGGTCTGCTCACATTTTTTATTTCTTCCTGGTTCAGTCTTGGAAGGTTGTGCATTTCTAAGAATTTGTCCTTCTCTTCCAGGTTGTCCATTTTATTGGCATATAGTTGCTTGTAGTAATCTCTCATGATCCTTCTTATTTCTGCAGTGTCAGTTGTTACTTCTCCTTTTTCATTTCTAATTCTATTGATTTGAGTCTTCTCCCTTTTTTTCTTGATGAGTTTGGCTAATGGTTTATCAATTTTGTTTATCTTCTCAAAGAATGAGCTTTTAGTTTTATTGATCTTTGCTATCATTTCCTTCATTTCTTTTTTATTTATTTCTGATCTGATATTTATGATTTCTTTCTTTCTGCTAACTTTGGGGTTTTTTTGTTCTTATTTCTCTAATTGCTTTGAGTGTAAGGTTAGGTTGTTTATTTGAGATGTTTCTTGTTTCTTAAGGTAGGATTGTATTGCTATAAACTTCCCTCTTAGAACTGCTTTTGCTGCATCCCATAGGTTTTGGGTCATTGTGTCTCCATTGTTATTTGTTTCTAGGTATTTTGTGATTTCCTCTTTGATTTCTTCAGTTATCTCTTGGTTATTAAGTAGTCTATTGTTTAGCCTCCATGTGTTAATATGTTTTGCAGGTTTTTCCCTGTAATTGATATCTAATCTCAGAGCGTTGTGGTTGGAAAAGATACTTGATATGATTTCAGTTTTCTTAAATTTACCAAGGTTGATTTGTGACCCAAGATACGATCTGTCCTGGAGAATGTTCCATGAGCACTTGAGAAGAATGTGTATTCTGTTGTTTTTGGATGGAATGTCCTATAAATATCAATTAAGTCCATCTTGTTTAACGTATCATTTAAAGCTTGTGTTTCCTTATTTATTTTCATCTTGGATGATCTGTCCATTGGTGAAAGTGGGGTGTTAAAGTCCCCTACTATGACTATGTTACTGTCAATTTCCCCTTTTATGGCTGTTAGTATTTGCCTTATGTATTGAGGTGCTCCTACGTTGGGTGCATAAATATTTACAATTGTTATATATTCTTGGATCGATCCCTTGATCATTATGTAGTGTCCTTCTTTGTCTCTTGTAATAGTCTTTATTTTAAAGTCTATTTGTCTGATATGAGAATTGCTACTCCAATTCTCATATTGCATATTGGAGAATTGCTACTCCAATTCTCATATTGCTCCAATTCTCAAAAAATTGCTTTCTTTTGATTTCCATTTGCATGGAATATCTTTTTCCATCCCTTCACGTTCAGTCTCTATGTGTCCCTAGGTCTGAAGTGGGTCTCTTGTAGACAGCATATATACGGGTCTTGTTTTTGTATCCATTCAGCCAGTCTATGTCTTTTGGTTGCAGCATTTAATCCATTTACATTTAAGGTAGTTATCGGTATGTATGTTCCTATTCCCATTTTCTTATTTGTTTTGGGTTTGTTATTGTAGGTCTTTTCCTTCTCTTGCGTTTCCTGCCTAGAGAAGTTCCTTTAGCACTTGTTGTAAACCTGGTTTGGTGGTGCTGAATTCTCTTAGCTTTTGTTTGTCTGTAAAGGTTTTAATTTCTCCATCAAATCTGAATGAGATCCTTGCTGCGTAGAGTAATCTTGGTTGTATGTTTTTCTCCTTCATCACTTTAAATATGTCCTGCCACTCCCTTCTGGCTTGCAGAACTTCTGCTGAAAGATCACCTGTTAACCTTATGGGGATTCCCTAGTGTGTTGTTGTTTTTCCCTTGCTGCTTTTAATATTTTTTCTTTGTATTTAATATTTGATAGTTTGATTAATATGTGTCTTGGCGTATTTCTCATTGGATTTATCCTGTATGGGACTCTCTGTGCTTCCTGGACTTGATTAACTATTTCCTTTCCCATATTAGGGAAGTTTCCACTATAATCTCTTCAAATATTTTCTCAGTCCAATTCTTTTTCTCTTCTTCTTCTGGGACCCCTATGATTCAAATGTTGGTGCGTTTAATGTTGCCCCAGAGGTCTCTGAGACTGTTCTCAGTTCTTTTCATTCTTTATTCTGCTCTGCAGTAGTTATTTTCACTATTTTATCTTCCAGGTCACTTATCTGTTCTTCTGCCTCAGTTATTCTGCTATTGATCCCTTCTAGAGAATTTTTAATTTCATTTATTGTGTTGTTCATCATTGTTTGTTTGCTCTTTAGTTCTTCTAGGTCCTTGGTAAATGTTTCTTGTATTTTCTCTATTCTATTTCTAAGATTTTGGATCATCTTTACTATCATTATTTTGAATTCTTTTTCAGGTAGACTGCCTATTTCCTCGTCATTTATTAGGTCTGGTGGGTTTTTGCCTTGCTCCTTCATCTGCTGTGTGTTTTTCTGTCTTCTCATTTTGCTTATCTTACTGTGTTTGGGGTCTCCTTTTTGCAGGCTGCAGGTTCGTAGTTCCTTTTGTTTTTGGTGTCTGTGCCCAGTGGCTAAGGTTGGTTCAATGGGTTGTGTAGGCTTCCTGGTGTAGGGGACTAGTGCCTGTGTTCTGATGGATGAGGCTGGATCTTTTCTTTCTGGTGGGCAGGTCCACGTTTGGTGGTGTGTTTTGGGGTCTGTGGCCTTATTATGATTTTAGGCAGCCTCTCTGCTAATGGATGGGGTTGTGTTCCTGTCTTGCTAGTTGTTTGGCAAAGGGTGTCCAGCACTGTAGATTGCTGGTCATTGAGTGGAGCTGGGTCTTGGTGTTGAGATGGAGATCTCTGGGAGATTTTCGCCGTTTGATATTACGTGGAGCTGGGAGGTCTCTTGTGGACCAGTGTCCTGAACTTGGCTCTCCCACCTCAGAGGCAAAGCCCTGATACCTGGCTGGAGTACCAAGAGCCTTTCATCCATGAGGCTGTGAATAAAAGGGAGGAAAAAAGAAAGAAAGAAAGAAAGAAAAGAAAGAAAGAAAGAAAGAAAGAAAGAAAGAAAGAAAGAAAGAAAGAAGATAAAATAAAATTAAAGTAAAATAAAATTATTAAAATAAAAAATATTAAGAAAAAAATTTTTAAAGTGAAAACAAACAAAAAACGGACAGACAGAACCCTAGGACAAATGGTAAAAGCAAAGCTCTACAGACAAAATCACACACAGAAGCATACACATACACACTCACAAAAAGAGAAAAAGGGAAATATATATATATATTTGTTCCCAAAGTCCCCCTCCTCAATTTGGGATGATTCGTTGTCTATTCAGGTATTCCACAGATGCAGGGTACATCAAGTTGATTGTGGAGATTTAATCCGCTGCTTCAGATTCTGCTGCGAGATTCTGCTGGGAGAAAGAGCAATTCCCTTTCTCTTCTTTGTTCTCATAGCTCCCGGGGCTCAGCTTTGGATTCGGCCCCGCCTCTGCGTGTAGGGCGTCTGAGGGCGTCTGTTCTTCGCTCAGACAGAGCGGGGTTAAAGGAGCCGCTGATTCAGGGGCTCTGGCTCACTCAGGCTGGGGAGAGGGAGGGGCTCGGAGTGCGGGGCGGGCCTGTGGCGGCAGAGGTCAACCTGACGTAGCACCAGCCTGAGGCGCGCCGTGCGTTCTCCCAGGGAAGTTGTCCCTGGATCCCGGGACCCTGGCAGTGGCGGGCTGCACAGGCTCCCAGGAAGGGGGTGTGGATAGTAACCTGTGCTCGCACACAGGCTTCTTGGTGGCGGCAGCAGCAGCCTTAGCGTCTCATGCCCGACTCTGGGGTCCGCGCTTTTAGCCGCGGCTCGCGCCCGTCTCTGGAGCTCCTTTAAGCAGCGCTCTTAATCCCCTCTCCTCGCGCACCAGGAAACAAAGAGGCAAGAAAAAGTCTCTTGCCTCTTAGGCAGCTCCAGAGTTTTCCCGGACTCCCTCCCGGCTAGCCGTGGCGCACTAACCCCTTCAGGCTGTGTTCACGCCACCAACCCCAGTCCTCCCTGCGCTCCGACTGAAGCCCGAGCCTCAGCTCCCAGCCCCGCCCGCCCCGGTGGGGGAGCAGACAAGCCTCTCGAGCTGGTGAGTGCCGGTCGGCCCTGATCCTCTGTGCGGGAATCTCTCCGCTCTGCCTCAGCACCCCTGTTGCTGCGCTCTCCTCCTCGGCCCCGAAGCTTTCCCCCTCCGCCACCCGCAGTCTCCTCCAGCGAAGGGGCTTCCTAGTGTGTGGGAACCTTTCCTCCTTCACAGCTTCCTCCCACTGGTGCAGGTCCCGTCCCTATCCTTTTGTCTCTGTTTATTCTTTTTTCTTTTGCCCTGCGCAGGTACGTGGGGAGTTTCTTGCCTTTTGGGAGGTCTGAGGTCTTCTGCCCACGTTCAGTAGGTGTTCTGTAGGAGCTGTTCCACATGTGGATGTATTTCTGATGTATTTGTGGAGAGGAAGGTGATCTCCGCGTCTTACTCTTCCGCCATCTTGAAGCTCCTCAGTCGAGTTTTTGTCCCCAGGCATTCTTTAAATGTCAGTCTCTTCCTCCCACCGTCTCCACTTGCCTTATGTTACTAACATGATGGTTGCATTGCATGAGATCAACATTTTATGGTTTCACATTTGGAAAAGGGAATCTCAAGACTGCATTGCACAATTTTCTCTGTTCCCCATACAGCTCAGTTAATCTCATATTAATTACTCTTCTAGCCCTTTTACTTCAGTAATTACTAAACTTGTGACTACCATAAACTGACTCTCATACGTTTCATGCTATTAGTGCAGAAAACTATCCATTTACTTCAAATCAGATGGATTTTAAAAGGTGAAAAACACTTTTCAGCATGGGTGAACTGAGAAGGAAGGAAGGTGACCATTAATTTAACACCCTGTTTGGAAGATTCAGGCATCCGCTGTGAACACAGTGATGTCATTAACCAATCTCCCAGTGAAGTGCCTGAGCATCAGAGGTTCCTTCTCCCTGTCTAGGTGTCTGCCATCTTGAATTTGTTCTGTGTTTGAGTTTGGGCTGTGCCTCAATACTTTAAATGACTTTCACATAGAACTATGTCCCCAAGGTCTTCCCAAGGAGTAGGAACTTACTTGGCAGAACCATTAGAAAAATGCTGATGGCTTCTTTCTTATAAGATTATTAAAGTCTGTTAGCTGACATTTTCACATGGGCTTTTAAAAAAAGCTGTGTTACAACAGATGGAACAGACTCAATCAAAATGATATTTCTGTGTTAGCGGAGGGAGATATTTTGCGGGAGTTTACTAGGTAATGGCTGCCATTTTATTAATTAACTTTTCAAATGGAAATGTATTTCTGCAATATTTATTGTAGAATATTTTTAAATACAAAAAATAGCAGAGAAAAACTTCACGCATAAGCTTATCCTCAGAGATAACCACTTTCAACATCTTTTCATCTTTTTTCCTTTGTATAAATCTTATGTGACCAATAGGGCATCACTTCATGCTATCTGTTTTGAAAACCTGCTTTATTTTGTCACTCAGTATGTTACGAACATTTTCTCATGTTGTATGATACTATTCTTCAACATACGGCTGCTTTGAATTCCATTGTGTTTATTTTCCCGAAGCTTCTATTATTGGACATTGGATTGTGAAGATTTTTCATTATTATTAGTAATGCTGTAACATTCACATATATTTCCATAGAGCGGTTAAGAGTGTGGGCTTTTGAATATGTGCCACTGATTACTGTTTGACCAACGGACCTTTTTGAAACTTCCATGTCCTCAGCCAATGTGGATATAGTGACAGTACATGGCTCTTAGAGTTGTGCTTCTACACTGGATATAAAGTCTTAGGACAATGCCTACTTCATAATAAATGCTCAACAATTGTTATGTATGACTGTTCTCTATCAGATACATTTTCACACACTGTCTTATTTCTAGAAATGGAATCTCTGGATCAAAAGTCGTAATAATTTTTTATATATTATTTTAAAGATTTATTTATTAATTTAATTTATTTATTTAATTATTTTTGGCTGTGTCAGGTCATAGTTGCGGCACTCGGGATCTTCGTTGAGGCATGCAGGATCTTTCATTGTGGCACACAAGCTCTTCATTGTGGCACTTGGGCTTCTCTCTAGTTGTGGCATGCAGGCTCCAGGGCGTGTGGGCTCTGTGGTTTGCGGCACATGAGCTCTACCTGTGGCACGTGAGCTCAGTAGTTGTGGCATGCAGGCATAGTTGCTCCGCGGCATGTGGGATCTTAGTTCCCTGACCAGGGATCGAACCTGCATCCCCTGCATTGCAAGGTGGATTCTTTACTGCTGGGCCACCAGGGAAGTCCCAGTTTTTTGTATTTTGATTCAAATGAACAGCTATGGGCCAGATGTGGACAGAATTTGAGAGAATACCTATAAGCTAAATACAGGTTATGTGCACAGGCAACTCGAGTTTGTGATTCATAGTTCTGTTTTCTACTGGAAAAAGCATGGAAATCTACATTTCTTTTCTCTTAATTGATGAGTTATTCTGGTGCCATTGAAGTCATCTCTGTAGGACATTAAAAATGGAAAGTGCTGCAAGTTCTTCTGAGATGAGTGAATTAGATTTTTATTCTGTAAGCTTGTAAATTTTTATTGATTCCAACTGGTTATCTGGGGTGTATGCAAGTAGGGAGTTTCTGCAAATGAACATTAAATTTAAACTTTCCTCCTTTTCCTCTGCTTAGTTTGAGACATCTGGGTCTGGCTTTTCTTATTGTAGCTAAGCTGAATATATGGTATTTGGTGTTTCTGTAGTATATAACAGAGCCTTTCCTTCAACTGAATCTGAAACTCTTCCAACGTCAGACGGAGGAAAAAAAACCTAACCCTGAAAGAAATCACTTGTTTGACTGTAATAATCTACTGAAACTGGTTAAAGCATTAAACAAAAAAATAAATGAATCAGATAGTTAGAACTAGTATGTCAGGAAAATAGACAGAACATAAAATGCCTCTGGAATCTGTAGGATATTTTCTGGTACAAGGGGGTTTCTGAGTCATGGTTCATTTACAATGTCTGTTTCCTCACTCAGGGAAGGGTTTCTAATAGATTCAAGGAGACGCTAAGCTTTGCAAATGTCTTGCTCAAATAAAGGCAGCTCTGTGAGGGATAGATTTTTTCTGTTTATGGAGAAAACTTGCCAGTCATGTTTCACATTGTGTACCCTTCAGAAGAACAACCGTCTTCTTTCACATCATGGTGAAGATGGAGGTTCGTACAATCGTGACGTCGAGGTCTCTGATCAGAGGGGTCATGAGCCGTGACTTTTTTAGACTAACTGGAGATTGACCGCTTGTTCCAGAAGTTGTGGTAGACTTAGAGAAATGTACCACTGGTCAGATCAGAAAGACTTTGAAAGCCATGCCGAACTTTTACTACCATAAAATCTGACGGAGGGCTTAGCTGTGCCACTGAAAGGATGCTATTTTCAGCTTTTAAACCAGAGCATCATGGTCTTTGCACGGTAGGAATTTGACAAAACCTCAGTAGTCTTGAAGATGCTTGTCTTAGTTTTCAAGGTCAAACTAAGAAACTGAGCTCTCGAGCCAGTCCTACAGGAGGTGGTCTCCCAGAACACTGAGTTTTTCTTTATTTCAATTGGAATAACTACAGGACTGTTGAGAAGATGATGAAATGTCATGGGCTTAATGGAAGCTTTAAGCATTTGACTATAAGTTCTGGCAGAGGGAGAAAAGTACATTTTTTGGCTTGTTTGCATCTTAGACTAAATCTCTGGGGCCATTGGAAACCATGTAAATATCATCTGACTGTTAGGGCACATCTGTCATCTACATATATCCCAACCTGGTTTTGGTTTGGGGTTATATATTACCTCTCTGATAATTAATGGTGATTTAATTATGAAACATAATGAGGATTCTGTGTCGGAAAAGAAGTATTCAAAACCTATGAGGCACTTTGAATGGGACTTAGGAGAACTGAGTCTTTGTTTATATGATACTAGTGAGTTGGAACAAGTCGGGTGCCTCTTCTGGGCCTCAGCTTTCTCATTTGAAACACAGTGGAGTTATAGTTGGTGATTCCCTTATGTCCCTTATATTGCTAATGCATCTTATTAGGAGCCATGTTAAAAAATTCTCATTAATGTCAAAGATCTTTAAAAAGAATTCCCATCAAAGATAAGTCTGTATGATTAGTTTCAGCAAGCTTTTCTGTAGTATCCTCGTTGTATTAGTCAAGTTTGGGCCGCTATAACAAAACGCCATAGACTAGGGGACTTAAACAACAGACATTTATCACAGTTCTAGGGACTGTGAGGGCAGAGATCAAGGTGCCAGCAAGATCAGGTCCTGGTGAGGGCTCTCTTTCTGGCTTGCAGACGATTGTCTTGTTTCTGTATCCTCATGGGATGGAGATAGAGGGGGTGAGGTGGGGGAGCGCTCTCTTCCCCTTCTTATAAGAACACTAATCCCATCATGAGGGCATCACCTTCAGGACCTCATCTAAACCCAATTACTCCCCAAAGGCCCCATCTCTAACTACTATCACACTGGGCTTCAACATATGAATTCTGGGGGGATACATCAGTCCATAACACTCATCTTCCAAAACAGGGTGAGGTATCCAATTCACTACTTCTAAATATTTGCAAAGGATCCTATATGGTTTCCCCCTTGCAGATAATCAGAAAATTTGAAGTTAGGTATGGTATGAGCTCTAAGGAAACAAAATTTTTTAATGGAAAGGAACTTTAGGCCAACTCTTTCTTCCCTGTAAACCTAAAGAGGTTAATTGTCTTATGGAAGGTGCCTTTCTTTTTTCTTTTTCCTCTTAGTGCCTCTATATATGAAGTCTTCATTTAAGAAACTTCTGCCTCTTAGGAATCAGTGACATTGTAATGATTCATAACGTCCAGATTCATAGTAAGCTTTGCTACTCAAAGTGTGGTTCATGAACCAGCTGTATTAAAATGCCCCAGCAGCTTTTTAGAAATTCAGAGTCTTAGGCCCCACCCAGATCTACTGAGTCAGAACTTGCATTTTAACAAGACCTCAGGTGGTTTCTCTGCACATTACAGTTTGAGAGGCACTTTCAGAGCATGTAGATCATAGACTCATGACCCAATTTAGTAATTCCTTCTGCTTACCAGAGCACTCCGGAAAATAATGATGATAATAATTATAATTTATTATGTACTTTCTCTGTGCTGTGCCAAGCCTCTTATTTTCAAGCTCCACAACAAAACTAGTGGTATTTTATTTTCCATATAAAAAATATGGAGATTCAGAGAGGTAAAGTAACGTGTCCAAGGTTGCATGATTGTGAATGACAGAACTTGGTTTTAAAATGAGGATTTTTCTTACTATAAAGTCCATATATTTTTCACTAGGCCATATGGTTTGGGCTTTAGTTAATACACATTGATGTATTAGAGGGCCTGGGTAGGTGAATCTCTGCTAAAAGTCAAATTTAATTTTTAAGGCTGATGGTTTGGGGGAGATTTTAGTGTCTTAGGTCTTAAACATGAAAATAATTGTCTTTTTTGACTCCATTCGATGGAGTCAAATTTCTCAGACATGTTAGGCAAAGGCTTTTGGGTTCTAGGTCAAGGAAAAGAAATAAACAAATACAAAGTTTCATACCTGTGAACAGAAAATTTATTCTTTCTCTGTGATTTATTTTACTTTGGGAGTAATATTGTGTTTCTGGTATAAACTCAGCTGCATTATTTGTATTTTTTTCCATATTTGATATTCAGCTTGGACTTTGGTTACATGAGACATCATTCAGGAATGTAAATGATCATGGTGTCCATTTTCTGTTATCAAAACACATCAGTTTTCTCTTCATTATCACACTAATTCCTGGTAAGTTCTAATGTCACACACAGCAACTTGGGCAACAAATCAAATAACAAAAGGATATAACTCTGACCTTCGAACATTTTTATTGGGAATACTTGTTGGTACAAACAAGCCTTCCACTGGTAACTATTTTAAAAAATGGGAACTGATATAAAGAGCTTATAATTCTTATTTGTACAACATAGAATATTATATTATGAGGCGTAAATTCTCTTCCTCTTAAGGTTGCCTAGATTCTTTACAAAAATTAATTGCCTAGTTCTTTATGGCATGCTTATTCTTTTCAAGAAGCCTAGATTCTTGCTTGGATTATTGTAGGTAATCTGTATTAGAGAAAATAGAATTTTAATCATATCCACCTATTTATTGCTCAGGTCCCCCTCTAATCCTCTGGAGACATTGTTAACTTAGAAACACCTGAGAATTTCTGAGTCTGAGAAGTGACACCTTCCAACCTTAATACAGAGAAGAGTTTTAAGAATTGTAAGCAAAAAGAAGTGAAGTGATTTTTTTAAAAGAAGGATGTGCTGTAATTGTTTGGTTTACCAACCAGAAGAAAGGAGCGTTCTCATTGGTTGGCCTAGGCTATAAAAACATGGCAGTGCAAGCAGGCAGCAGGAAGTAAGGATGGGAGCAAAGGAAAGCAAGCAGGAATATAGGATTTAAGCAATCGTGGCACCACGTAGAACATACTAGAGAGATGGCAAGAATTAGACTTATTGACAATGGACCATTGAGCAGCTGGCAGAGGACATTGGCAATAGATGTAGGGGAAGAAAGCAGAAATGCCATCTAAAATAGCACGGCACTCTGAAAATACTCATTGTAAGACAAACAACTCTGTATTTCTTAATGGTATCCCGAAGCAGCTATAACCTCCCATGGAGGTTATACTTGTGCTCACAAAAATGAGTAGAGAAAAAGATAATGCATTTTAAGAAGATTGTTCATAGTAATTGATCAAAATTTAAAAGCCATCAGAACCTAAGAATTTAGCGCTGAAGAATCTAGAAACCTTACCCTGTTTCCTGGTTGTGACACATTATAGACCTCTTCTTGTTAGACCATGTATCACCTCTCAGTGTGTTCTCTGAACCTCATTCCAGCAGGATTGGAGTTTGTCATGACTGCAGTGACTTCATAGGAGGTGTAAGTTACAAGAAAAATACTGTACACTGCCATCATTGCCAAATTTGCCCACTATATTATTCTGTGGAACGTCAAGATCCTTTATGGGAGATGAAAACATATCCTGCATAAAATCGTGTTCGTTTCAGAAATAGTCTTTATTTTAGTTATCTTCAAAATTGCTCTGTACATACCTATTTTATTTCAAAGTGCATGTTCTTTTCCAGGTAAAGAATCTTCATGTAACTTTTTAGTGACCATCTTATGTTAAGATGTCGTTCTTAGGAATTATGGGCTTAGTTTGTACACTTGCAAATTCTTCATTTTTGAGAGAAATTGGAACTGAAAATGGAATCATGTGGCAAGCCTATTCCTTGAAAAAGATTCATAGTTGAGCCAGAGGAGTGTGGCTCTCTTCTCCATTTTCACTACCTGTAATTGCTTCCTTGGAGGAAACCGCCTTGCCCCAGTCCTGCAGGCCAGTGTCCAGTGAAGAAATGTTTTTGCTAGTCGCTTAATTGCTCAGACAGGAGGAAGCCCCTGCCACAGTTTCTTCTCTTTCTTCATTTTCAACATTTTCCTTGTAATTCAAATTTCAGATTTGGGGATTCTTAGAACTGAAAGAGGAATATCCAGCTCACTTACCATGAGAGGTTAAAGATGTGGCCATTGTTGGTTTGCTGCAGGGGCTGGAGCTAGAACCCAGGTCCCATGCTTCCCAGGCCAGAGCTCGTTCTAGGATATCATTCTTACTATGCCTGGGACAGCTGCTGAACTTGCCCAGGTGTAGCTGATGGATGGAGAGAACCATGAACTTGGGAGATGGAAAGTCTGGATTTGATGCCTGATTTGGCACTATCCTTTTAGGCTTCGGTTGTTGAGAGGAGGATTAAATTTGATGACTGGATGTGTCACTTCCGGTTCTTGGTTTTGTTTCCTTAAGTATAGGTTGTGACTAAAAGAGATGGGGCCAATTCCTACATGCTTAAGGAGGAAAGAGGTGTGATTACGAGGATGTTTCTGTTCCTGAATTTAATGGGTGAGGTGCACAGTGGCCTCTCCGTGGTTGAATGAACTCTTCTTGGATTCTATGCTGACATTTTGAATTACTCACATGTACGAGGTGGTTCTTTAGGTTGAAAATGGAATCCTCGCATCTGCCTTCAGGTATTGGTAACTTCAAACGCCCTGAAAATATGCACCATCCATTCGCTTGTGCCTTTCCCCTCCTCATAATGCTGTAATTCTTTACTGAGAAAATAGCCTATAACGGTTAGCTTCTGCCTTCTGCTTACAAGTGGCAGGATTAAAAGCAAATAGTAGGATTGGGAAGTGTTCACACACAAATGAAATGCTTTTGACAGTTATCTAAACACCTGTTTAAGAACGCCTGTTTTCTTTTTCTTGCTGATGAATTGCCACAGGATTTCTCAAATTATTCTGCCATTGCCTCTTTTCACCTGCTTAGCAAGTAAGGTGTTGATGGCCTTTAGTGGCATCTCTACCTGGCTTGATGAACACAAGTCCCTGTTAGCCTCCCAGCCCCATGGTGGCTTCCTAGAACCCACCACCTTTGTCATATTCCCTGCTGAGCTCAGGAACAACTTTCCCCAGAGTTGTCACTAATTTTTCTGCAGCTGCTGTTGTTCCTATTACTTCCTTGTAGCTCTACGTTCTTTTGAAGGTAACCTGGTTTTATTTCTCTTCTAAAGCAATTTGGATAAAGCATACATGTTTTAGAGTCACTGGTGTTTTCTTGACCAGAAATAAAACATAAAAATAAGTGCTCCGTAGTAGATAGTATTTCTGGAGCTGCAATTCAATGGCCACTGAACTGAACAGTCGAACCTTTCTGAAGAAAAAAGTCTCTGACCCAGACTGAGAGGTTGTTCCAGTCCTTTGAAAAGCCCATGGTCGGTCTGCAGTCAAATGAAGATTAGCGACATTCTTATATATTTTGGTTACATCACATTGTTGAGATCATAATGTTCCTAAAGTTCTTCCCACCTGACTCAAACTTTTCCTTTTTGCCTTTCTTTTAAAGTCAAACATTATCATAGTTAATATTTAAAAAGGGATTTTTACTGGGAATCAATGAGACATTTGGCATTTGCCTTCATTTTCTTTGGAAGATGTTTATTTTTCCTGTCAGCTGTAGGGGAAGAAACCTGCTGTGAAAACTGATAGACCCCAGCTGTCAGGAGCATTTGTCTGGTATTATTTTGATGGCCTACCCATGGCATTGCCAATGGAGTGTCACAGAAGCTAAGTAAGAAACACGGGGAGCATCGTCTTATTTTTCGTGGAAAACGGCATGGTTTTTCCAAGAGTAAGATCATTGTAACAAACATAACCCAAAGAAATTCTTTAACATAAGTATTTATGTAAGGTACGGATGACACATCTGGCCTTGCAACTTTTGGTTATTTTAGTACTTTAGCAGAAGGCATTGTCCTTTTGTTAGAGGTACCATCGCAGTGACAATATGTAATGTGGAGCCCTGTCACAGTGGAGATGTCAGGAAATCAGAAGGGAAATTCACAGTGCAATGCTGTCTTTGGGTTTTAACCTGAACACTGAATGAATCTGCCAGTAAGTGATGTTCTTTACGGAAGGCTTTTTCTATAGGATGAACTGCCTAACAAGGAGAATTGCAAGCAAGTCATTTTTATAAACATTTCTGTCTGTGGTTAGTTTGGGGTCTGGATTGTTTGGAGAGGAGAGGAATATCTTTCCTTTTGGTTTTATGACCATCTTTTTCTTAATGCTTAGAAAGAAAAGAACTTTGCCAATCTTTTTTTTTTTCTTTTTTTTTTTTCTGGCATTAGTGTCTTCTGGAAAATGGAAATGGCCCAGTTTCTCTTACTAGTCTTCAGATATTTATATATAGGTTAATAGTTTCATCCTGAAACAATAAAGCACCTTCCCACATTTTTTTAAAGGATAGAAATGAAAGTGTACCAGGTCACTATCAATGGAAAGTAGAACTTCTATGGTGACATATGCATGCACAGACACATATGTGTATGTACATATATTCATGTAGAGACAGACAAGATTGCTAAAATGGATAGAGGAGAACAGGCAGGAGCTATGCTTACAGTTAATTTCTATCACTGATTTGATCTAAAGGAAAGACTTAAACATTTTATGTTTTTGTTGGTGGCAGGTAAGTACTTTTAATTTTTGCTAATAGGGACAACTCTGCAGAAGATAAAATACTGACAATGTTTTGCATTGTCAATTATTTTGTCCTGAAATAACTATTCTGTGAGTTCATGGAAAACATTTTAAAGAGCCCTAAGATAGTCCAGGTATAATCAAAGGGGAGAGGAGGCTGTGTTTTGAGAGGGTGCTGTGCATGGGACTGGTTCAATCTAATCTGTGATGAGATATTCATTCATTCCTAGGCACAATCCCACGACTCACTTAACTTCCTAAACATGGAAGAGAAGTGTCAAATGATGTTTCTTATTTGTCTGGCACTTTTATTCTCTCCTGTGACAACAAATATTGCTCATGCTTTATATTATAGAAACCAGGGGGGCTCCATCTCTAGGGGGGAAAGTTGAGACATTGTCATGGGCCTCCCTTATTGCCCTTCCTTATAAGTAGGCATCAGTGTACAAAGGACACAATAAACGAGAACAGGTCTCGTACCCTGCCAAAGGCCACGTCAGTGAGATTCCAAAACAAAAGTTGGCCTTTATTCTATCACACTGTCACATCCAAGAAGGGGTCGCTGATGGACGACGAACGTTTGATATTTTAAAAACTACCAGACAAAGTCCGGTCTTTTCTCCACAAGGTTCTCCAAAAGTATAAGGAAACAAATGAATGCAAATATAATTCAAGTTAAAGTATTATTTTAGCATAGTTGTTTTGTCACATCTCTTTTTCTGATGGCCATTCTTTGGGTAATTTTTGTGCTAAGCCATTTTGGATTTCGTCTGACATGTTGATGGCAGAGTGGTGTGTCTTATGTGCATGGAAAATAAACGTGGAAAATGACTTATTGTTGCTGTCTGAAAGCTCTTCAGTTTCTGAATTCTAAGGCAAATTAGGCCTCAGATTTCATTTTTGTAGCTGTAGTATCAGTGACTGACAAAAACTAGAATGTCTGAATTTGCCTATATCCACACATATCAGAAAAGAGAATTTTCTTTTTGCAAGAACAAGGATAAGCAGTTGTTTAGAAAACCTCACAATATTTCTACTTCTCTGACTTTAAGTTACTTTCCTCCAAGTGGCTTTAAAATTATTATCATCTGCCAGCTGCAGTGGGATGAATGTTCTTCTATCTCACGAACCCAAAGAGAAATTCTTAGCTAATTCAAATGGTATTTGCCATGGTCAGTGAAGAAAATTGCCCGTTTAAGTGCTGCTAACATCAGGAGGGTGCAGTTACGAGGGTTAAAAACTAGTAGTTGAGGGCTCCCCTGGTGGCGCAGTGGTTGAGAGTCCGCCTGCCGATGCAGGCAACACGGGTTCGTGCCCCGGTCCGGGAAGATCTCACATCCCGCGGAGCGGCTGGGCCCGTGAGCCATGGCCGCTGAGCCTGCGCGTCCAGAGCCTGTGCTCCGCAGCCGGAGAGGCCACAACAGTGAGAGGCCCGCGTACAGCAAAAAAAAAACCAAACTAGTAGTTGAAAGGCCATTCTTGCAATGTATCTGTTTGGAAAGCAAACATTTAAAATGAGATAAGTGAAAAATAAAATATTGCATCACACAGAGCTATTCAGTTTAAAGCAGGTGGGATCTTGAATTATAGGCAGCACGAGTGGAAGGTATTACAAAACATACCCACCTGTGGTTTGGAGCTAGCAAGGTTGGGGCTGAGTTTTTAAAACAATTACGGCAAAAAAAACCATGCAAAGCACACTGTGAAAATCCTGCAGAGTTACTATGTGATTTTAAGCGGAGAACACAAGTGATTCTTCTTTGGAAAAATGGAAAACACAAGCAAAATAAAAGAATCATTTCTGAATTCCTGAAGGGATGTAGATTTGGGAATTGAGACGATTTCTTGTTGGTTTTGTCAAGTTGATACCTGAGATAAGGTGAACCAGCAACAGACGATTCACAGTTATTGAGAAAAAGCTGAAAGGAACGTTGAGTCCCTCTTCTCAGACTCGGCCCTACTGGTTGGTGAGATACTGTTTCTCCAACTTTACAAATGAGTTGACTGTGACCCAGAGAGATTAGGTGATTCTTCCACTACCACACAGCTAACATATGGTAGAAAGGGAATTCAGACCTGGGTTATCTGCCCCATCTTATGCACGTCTGAAACTACGCTATTCTGTTTTGTCCTGTGAGATTATTATTTAATGTATGAGGACGTCACCACATTTCTTAGATGCTTGCAGGAGTCAAAGTACCATGTTACAAGGAGACTGCGATTGCCAACCCTGCCTTTGTTGAACATAACCGTTTACCCGCTTTGGGTATCACAGAAGGCATTTTATCTATTTCTTTTAATTGTTATAAAATCCCCTTCAAAAGTGTTATTCTTCTGTTTTTATAGATGAATACAGCCCCGAGACCCAACCTGGTTAAAGTATTTGCCTGAGGTCAGTGTTAGCACACAGCCAACCAGGATTAAAAGCTCATCCTCTTTATGTCTGTAGCTCCTGCTACATTGATTGTCTCTGAAATCTTCATGGGAAGGGAGAGTAAAGAATAGGGTTGTGGTTGATAATTTAAAGTTGTCTACTATCCGACCAGAGAAAGACCCTTAGAACACTTCTAAGAAAAAGGAAAACATCAGAAGCCTCAGTTTTGGGAATCCTGGGTCACTTCTTAGTTTGGACTCTGCAGCCTTGCTCTGTTGGTTTACTTGTTAGGGGTTTTTCTTTATTGCATATTAATTCCTCGTCCCTGTGGTATGAGAAATTTAAGGAGCAGGAAAGAGCTGTCTGACTCACTGGGATGGGGCTGCTACTTAGTCTGGCTGTTTCCTACCTCGCACGTCGATTGATTATCCTGCCTATCGTGTGTTGACATATTTTGCTTGCTGTACTGATTATACATTGGGAGTGTTAATTCTTTTATTGGGTTAGAGTTCAAAGGTGCTCATCTGTCAGCAAAAAGTCTCTCATTTCATGGTGTGTGCGGCCTCCTCTTATATCTGTCATTTTTATACTGTTCTCAGAGGTTTTCCTCTGATTTCTGGTCCTGGTTCAATAACAAAAATCTTGAAGGAGTTTCCTTTGTAGTGGGCCATTTTGTATGGTTTTTGGAGACAGATTCTGCTCTTTGAAGATATGCAAAATATTGGCATTTTGCAGACGCTGACTGAAGCAATGGAAATCGCACTATATCCTGCTCTTTGATTCTAACAACTCTGTTGGTGCAGATCTCCAAATCTTGGACTTTTCTCAAACATGGTAAATTTCTGAGATCAATAAATGAAGAGATCCAAACTTGGGTTTTGCAGGTCAATATCACAGTATTCTGGCTAAACCATCAGGAAATAGATTCCCATGAAGAAGCATTGAGGATTGGAGATTCAATTACTTAGAATAATGTAAAAGCTCACCTAATGTCCAAATGTCTTTTTCATCACATCTGTAGAAATTAAAATATAGGTATGTAAATGTTTGCATATATATTCATAATTTTGAACTGGAATCATAATTAGAAATATCCTCCAAAGTCATCATTTTGGTTACCTATGATGAGCTAATTCTGCAGTTAGTTTGAGGTATTTGAGATATAAGTAGCTTGCCCTTCTTGACAAGGTTGCCAGTATGTCAAGAATACATTTTGTTGTAGCTTATATTTCAATTCTATTTTGTTTACATGCTACATTTAGAAGTTGATCAGAATAATAAAAACAAGTGTTATAGTAATAATAGATTATAAAAATGATCTTTCTGAATTGGTAGGATAATCAATGATGACTAGCTTATGTTTTAAATGCTTATGATGTTTGAACAAGTTAGCCTTCAAGTTTCATATAAAACATGCATACACCCTGATCTAGAGAAGTAACTGGAGTTGGCTTTTAAGCAACTGGGCTGTGTGTCCAGAGGGGAGTAAAACAAAGCCATAGCAGTCCCTTGTTGGAAAAGAAAGGGGCATGGGAGTAACTGTCACATTTTAAAGACTTTATTTGTCTTTGGTAGTTTGGATACTGTAAATGATAGGAGGTGATGGAACTATTAGAATAAAATGGAAATAGAATGGTATGGGAACATTATGCCTGGATCCAAGAAGAGTGGGTTTACTGGAGGACCATGGGTTAGACACATCCACTCTCTGTCTTAGTTTTTTTATCGGTCCAATGGGGTTGTTACCTATTTATACCTACTTATAGGTTTTTTTGGGGGGGATTAAATGAGATAATGGTATAAAATGCATAACATTGTGTCAGTCTGGCACATAATAGGTATTCCATAAAAACGAAAACTTTATTGCTTTTCATCTTCTCATTGACCTTCTCCAAGCCAACTTCATAATATCAGCTTCATAATATCAGCTTCATAATACCTTCATCAGCCTTCAATGGCGTTTCTTGAATTTATATGCACATGGTGCTATGCTGATTATGGCACAAAGCAAGCTATATAGATGTGGCTCTTTCTAGGAATTTACTTCCACGATCACACAGAGATTGATGGATTCATGACTATGAGCTGGAAGGGACCCTGGGGGCTCTCTGCATTCAGTAATTTTACAGACCAGGAAATAGATTCCCAGAGAGATGAAAAGACTTGCTCAGAATTTCCCAGTTAATTAATGGCAGTGCCAGGAACACGATCTGGGTTTCTAGAAGCCTAGTCTATTGCTTTTATTTATCCACCCTTTTTGTTTAGGAAATAAAGGTTATGGTTGTATATTCTGAGTTGTTTGTCTGGAAGAACTATTTCAAAATATTATAGTCTTTAAAGATGCACAGCTAATCAGAAGAAAAACCCAAACAGTTAAGTGTATGTATGAAGTGAGTAAACATGATTGTAAAGTATGGGCAGTGGTACCAAGCTATGGCTCAGGAAGTCTTTCCAAGCTAACACAATCTTCACCATATTCTACATACCTCTAAATTCAATTGACATTTTCTTATTCTTATGCAAAGAACTCAAAACAAAACTTCAACCCATTCTCCCTACCCTTGTCTAATCAGAGTCATTTTCTTAAGCTCCTCTGATGTAAAGTTTTAGAGCTACCTCTGAGAAGTATGACTAACTTTTTCTAATTTATTTATTGGAGGTTTTGAGAGATTTTAAGAATTCAAGAGGTAGGATATTTGGGGGTTGGAGGAGAGTTAGATACCCAAGCATTGAAAATTGGATCATGGTAAGCATTAAAGAGGACCAAAAGGTTATATTCTTTGCTGCAAGTACACCAACTATATTTCTAAATATGACTGATCTGTGGAGTTTTATAGACATTTATGGTACTATTCATTCAGTCTGTATTGACCTGGAACATTCCAAGAGGCCTATGACAGTCACTGAACCCTTGTTCTGCAAGACTCAGACTTTCTTCCCACTGTACAAGCTGTAACCTTACAGGGCAAAAAATGACCGAGTCAAAAACTCCCAACATAATTAAATTTAGTAGTACTGTATTTTTCTGTTTTGTAGCCTTCATTATTACAACATATACAATTCAGTTCTGCGTGTAGAGATCTAGTCATGATATTATTAATCTGTTATGAACAAATTCTATCATTGTGCCTTTCCCTTATATAATGATATCTCTTGGAGACCTTTGTGATTTAAGAAAGATCTAAAGAGTTACAGAGACAGAGACAGCCATAGAGAGAGACGTGAGAGAGAGAGAGAGGAGACTAGACAATAAAGAAGAAAGCTTTCTGACCATACTGTCTAGCAGAGCAAGAGAACGTTAGAAAAGCTGTGACCTGAAAGCCTTCGTAAACTGTTATCTTCCCCTGGGAGAAGCTGGAGTGGCCATTCCACTGAGCTATAACTCTGGGTGTTCATTAAAAATTCATTCAGGGCTAAATCATATCACTGAACAATGAGTGTGGAGGCCCAGATCTGTGTGTCAGAGACAGGAGGCCGTATCAGGGCCAGGTTCTTTATGTAGTGGGGTCTGTGTCAGGCAGACAAGGGGAATGAGAGGTTTCCTTGGAGGCTTTTGTGAAGCTCTGTGCTTCTTCTGGGGGCTCGATTAGAATAATCAGCAGCCTTGGGAAATTCACACGGTTTTGGTGGGGCTGTGATCCATCATCATCCATCATACTTATGCGCTGGGTGACTAAGGAGCCAAATACCAGGCTGGCGGGGTGGCCAGAGCCCCGCGCTCTGCGTGGAGCTCTCCGGTCTGGGGCAGGGCTCCAGGAAGCCGGGCAGTGGGAGGGGAGCAGGAGGCTGCCAGGGAGCTAGCCCTCCCGGCAGCCTGCACTTGGGGGGGTCCCTCCTCCAGCAGCCCCCAAAGGCGGCGGGCTAGGAGCAGGAAGTAACTGTACAGCACTTGGGAAGATTTGTGCATTGTTTGCTTTGGATTTCCTCAGCTTAATTGGTGTTTGGCTGGGTTTGGAGTTTATTTCTAATTTATTTTGAGTTTTTGTTTGTTTGCAGGCTTTAACAATTTTGACAAAACTCTCTGGACTGTTTGTTGTCTGACCTTCCTTCTGTGTG
Source organism: Lagenorhynchus albirostris (assembly GCF_949774975.1). NCBI lineage: Eukaryota > Metazoa > Chordata > Mammalia > Artiodactyla > Delphinidae > Lagenorhynchus > Lagenorhynchus albirostris. Next base: position 49,009,514 of record NC_083099.1, on the reverse strand, counting down.
CATTTGCATCGTGGGAAGGATTGGGTTTTGTCACGTCAAAGAAAGAAGGACTGTGGGGTGTGTTGTATGTGTGTGTGTTTTAGGGGGAGACAGTCAATAAAACCCTCGCTATATATCCCTTGTATCTTTTTTTTTCTTTCAAATGCTCTCTAACCTAGGAAGAAATGTGGTTTTTGATTATTTAAAAAAAATGTTTCAAAACTCCAGAATCAGGAGAATTCTCATAGTTCTATAGAAAAGCATTTATTGCAATATGATCTCAGGGCCAGTCTGCTAGAGAGTCCTATGTAAGATTGGGGTGCTCAGTAAAGACTAAATTGGCCTCTCAGTTCCCAAGCAAAGCACTTTGGCAGCCAAGAATGTAAATTTTACCCATTTTCCATTTTCTCAAGAAACTAGGGAGAGAGTCAAATCTAGGTATATGTACACATTATTACCAATTATATCCAATATAACCATAAATCCCAATTTTATGTCTACCAGTTAAAATTAAAATTTGCCTTCTTCTGTTTCAGGGGGTTAACTCTCAAAAGCAAAAAAAAAAAAAAAAGGAAAAATCTCTTTTTTAAAATCTGTGTCTTAATCACTCAGGATTATGTAAATTAATATAGAATCCCTGCTATCTTGTTTTTATTTTACTTCGTATTATTTTATTCACTTTTGATGGCATCAAATCGTAAACACATGCCTCCCTAAAAGAGGTTTATTTCCATTCTCTTTTGGATGGTGCAAATAAGTCCATAAAACAAATAGATGTCTTCTAGTTCATTCTTCCTTCTTTTATCCTTATTAACATAAAAATCCAAAGCAGAATGTCTAGAAGTATATTGCAATTTGACAGGGTTTGCTTTGTGTGTCTAAGAGAAAATATGACTAGTAAAAAACGAAATAGACAGATATACATATGTGCACGCAATGCAAAAAAAGGAAGTAGACATATACATATGTGCACGTGATGCTATTTTATTGGTATCTGTTGCACCCATTGCAATGAGACTCCTGGGATGTTGGACCGAAATTAAAATAATCGTAAATAATGTCAAACAATAATAAATAAAACCCAACTCTCAGCCTCTCCCTCTTTTCCCTTTGCTCTTTTCTTTTACTAAGAAAATACGCCATTAAATAATATCAAACAGATCAGCAACTTCTGGGGAAGGAGGCACCTGGGCTGAGGGACATGTGAACTGAGGACCACCCCCTGCCCCCATATGCTTGGAGTTTTGGAGTTCTGGGCAGAGGGCGAGAAGGGAAGGGCAATGGGTGGAGAATGTAGATTTGCAAGATTTTTTGTGTATTCACTTACCGCGTTTTTAAATTTATCTTAATACATTAGATTTATTGACATTAAACTATTTCTTTTTCTCAAAATCCTCAAGTGTGGGTGCAAAATTACATCTAAGTCGAATTTGCCTGATAAATTTCTGTCAAAACCATGAGATAAGGAGTTGTTTTGGAGCTTTTTGCATGGAATTCCATCTCAAGCAACATTGAGCAAGGAAGGGGTTGTATATCTGGCAAGCACCTTGTGAAGCCAAGTACCTGAGCTAGGATTACCAGGATATACTGAATAACTTAAAGTGTAGGAACTTAAGAGTGATCAACATTAAAAGTATAGTTACTAATTTGAAGGAATGAGGCTTCGTATGGTATCCACATTCCTTAAGAGTCTGCTGGACCTAGTGAAGATAACTTTGAATGCCTTACCTGGCATTTTCTCTATTTGTACCTGCAAGAATGACATTTTTTCCCTCCTGTCTCTGTGCTGACCTTTGATCTTCATGGAATCTTACATCAAGGGAAAAGTCCCTTGGTTCCACTGTGACTTCACTCTCTAGGTACCCAGAGTTCTCTTGTTGTCTCCTGACCTCCCAAGGCTCCTATTCCAGTGTTTGGCATCCCAGCCTCTGTCTTCTCATCTTCCATATGTGTGCCATCTCTCAGAGTGGCAGACTCTACTGATCACTGGTAAACTAACTCATGATGTAGTATATTGGTTCATCAGGGTTATTTTATGTCCTTCCCCACTCCTTCACCAGATTCTCTCAATTTTACTTCCCAAATCTCTCTCTCTCTCTCTCTCTCTCTCTCTCTCTCATTCTTCATCCTCCACTATCACTGTCATTTTAAAAAAGGCTTTGCGGTCTTTCTCATGGTTTATTGAAATAGCTCCTGACTGGTTCAGCTGCCTTCTACGTCATCCCTCTTAAACGTCTCCTGTTCTTTGAGTCAGAGCGATCGTCCTAAAACGCAGCTCCGATCTTTCCATTCTCCCCCCTGAGACTCTCCACTAGCACCACATTCATAATAGGAGAAAGGTCCGATCTCTAGAACATGGCATAGAGGTCTTTGACTCTCTGGCTGCTCATTGCTTTTTCCTTCACTTCTCTATCTACCTCCTTTCCCACTGTAAATCAGGTGACTCTGAGAAACCCTTAGTCTCATGCCCATACTAAGCTGGGCACACTTTAAACTATGCTCCTTCTTCTTCCTGGAATGGTCTTTCTTCTCTTGCCTTTTCTCTGGGAAGCTCCTTTGAAACTATCTTTATTCTTTCACACCCTTCTTAGGTGTCACCCTCCCTGGGCAGCCTTTCCGAACCTTTCTCACCCTCTGAATGAATTCCTTTCTCTTCTGCACCTTGTACATAGTTGGTTGATCATGGGTACTATATTTTATTTGCACAGCTTCCTTCTCTCCTGGACTGTGGCTCTTTGAGGCCAGGAATGAGGTCAGTCATTTGGGCTTCTAGAGTGCAAACTCAGTGTCTGTGTGGCCCATAGGATATTTTTAAATGCATCTTGAAAGAAACAAACTATCAATAGTCAGGAGGACTCTCCTTAACCCAAAGGACTGATGCTTAATTGCAGGGAGGGTCTCAGGTATGAGAGCAGGTTGGGTCAGGAATGTATTTTTGGGGTGGGGGACATAGCTTAAGACAGGCCTTGGTCTGCCACATCCACAGGAGCTGGGTGGGGAGACCGCGTGTGCATCACGTGTTGTCTGGGGTTTGGCAGAGTGGAGACATCAGTGCTGATGGTGCCCAGATCCCCACACTTAACAGCAGATCCCATAGGTTATTAAAGCTGAGAGCCTAGCTAGGAAGATTAGCTGGAGGAAGTGCTTTAGCCATGGAAAGTCGCTTGATTAGTGCCTCAGACATTGCATGGCACCGTGGTGTTGGGTTTCCATCTGAACCATTAGTCAGATATTTGAGATCGGGAGCTTCGGTTCTAACCTGACATTGCATTTGATTTCTCAAATCCATGCATCAGAAATGGGCCTTGCTCACTTCTCTCAGACCGCATTTCCCGGCAGTGAGTTTTGTATCCTTGGTGTTTGGACATTTGAAAAGGATGCTGAGAATTAACCCATATGGTGTTTGTTTAGGTGGGGGATCCTAAATAGCTTCTTGTACAGAGAGAACACAGTAGCAAATATATTTTTACAATAATGTGTTTTAAATCAAAAGGGCTCCATATTTTTCCCTGTGTTTGAATGTGACATTCTTGATCATTCCAGACCCACCTGTCTGAGAACACAGGAATCAAAAACAGGAGTCACTCTCAAATTTCACCTCTATTTAATCCATCACAGGAACATACTGGCTTTTCACTGTATATATAGAAAAAACCACATTAGGACATTTAAACAAAGTGACACAGATCATCAGCAGATCAACCGGGAATGACGGCTCAATCAAACAAATGTATGTTGAGAATTTCCACAGGGCAGCTCTCACAGCAGCGAAGCCAAATTTGTTTAGTATACATGAGTTAGCTGCTTAGGAGCATTCGCTATGCTGCATGCCAGATGATGACTTTTCTAGGTAAACATCCATTTAGCAGCATATACCCATCCATGAAAGTGTTGGCGTGATTTTGATCCATTCTCCTGGACTCCTGAAATTATGACTTCATTCCACGGGCAGCCAAGTACCCAACCCACACATGCACCATTTAGGATAAAAATAAAAGGGGATGGGCAAGCTATACACTTATTTCGAAATGTAATATAACCATCCAAAAGGTAGGAGAAACTCCATAAAATTGACAGGCCATTTCACTTTTCTGACAAGCAATAAAGCAAGCATCATTAAAATGGATGTCAAATTACAGGGCAGGGAAGCAGCAGGGAAAATACTTACCTTGTTCTTGGTATTTGAAATAGAATGTGGCATATTTATCCTACCTCAGTCTAAACTTGGAGACATTCCTTTTTGTGGTAGGGGGTTGGGAGCTTATTTATTAAATTGCAATTTCAGAATCAGATTCCATAAGTAAGAACACTTGGATTCTTCAGAAAAGGGCATTTTAAAATTTGTCTCGTTAATTCTTGTATTTGAGCAATTTATTTATTTTTTTAAAGGTGTCACTTGAAGAATAGAGGACTCTATTGAGCACAGTCTTTAAGCTCAGAACAAAAGAGCCAAGTGTTTATTAAAAAAACACAGAAACAAAACCCAAAACTTTCTGGTAGAATTTTCAAACTCTGTGCTTACTCTCACTGGCTGTTGTGAAATCCAGCTTGTGTTGTGTAAAGTTCAGCTCAGTGCTCTAGTTTATTAACCAAAAGCCTCTCTTTCTGATTCTCTTCAACTGGGGAATTCTCAATTTGCGGGGCGGGGCGGGGGTGGATATTTTCAAACAGAAAGCTTGAGAATTCCCTTTTTGGATCAAGGGGTAATTGTATGAAATTTATTGGAAAAGATTATTGTTTCCAAACTTTAACCTCCTCTGCAAGAGCACTTGGCAATTATCACCTACTTGAGCAAGTATTCTGAATGCTTAATAGTTTAGAAATCCTCTAAAAAATACCTCTTTTCCAGTGGTGGCAATGACTTTTGTGGGTAATAGCTTCCTTTAAAATCTGCTTAAGATACAGAGCTGGGTGAGCTACAAAGTACAGCTTCTAAAGATAAAAGTCCTCATAACTAGCATTTTCTAAAGTTGGTTCAATTTGAATTTGAGCAGCTACTATATTCACAGCACTGGAGGAGGGTATAAAGATAATTGAGACATAGCCCTTGCCCTCAGGTAGCTGAAAATCAAAACGGGGAAATAGACATGAAAACAACTAACTATAATAGCACCAGGGTAAATGACAGAAGAATACATCCTGAGGTACATTTTATATTCTCTGGGATACAAAAAGGAAGGCGCTCACTCTGCTTGGGGAGGTGGTGGACATGTAGACTGGAAACCCTTAGCAGATGAGATGACATCTAACCTGGATCTGAAAGAGTTTCAATGTATAAATCTTGAGTGTTGTGTCCTCTGTGAGGCCCTCCCTATCTAAAGTAGTCACCCACCACATTTCTAACTGCTTAATTTTCTCCTCAGCACCTAAGATTCTCTCACATTGTCCAGCTATGCGTTGGTTCCTTTCTCCCTCTACCCACCAGGCTGTAAGGTTCTTGAGATCAGGGGCATTGCTGGTTTTGCTCACTGCTCCATCCCTTGCTCTCAGAGCAGCAGTAGGCTTCGCTAGGGAGCAGTGTGATGGAGAATGAGGAAAGGACATTCAAGAACAGAAGGTTGTCAAGGAAAACAACACAGAGAAACCAAACTCTACACTCATGAACGTGAAATAGACTATTGTGGCTAGATTATAAGATGCATTAAAGGCATAAGATGGGCAAATTGGTTATGACCAATCATGAAAGAATTTTCTGAGGTCTCCAGAAAGCTGTGACCAATTTTTGAGAAGAAAATTGATGAGCTCTAACCCTCCAAAATCTTTCTAAAATGAGTGTCAATCTTGACCCAGGATAAAACTTTCTTGGGAGAATGATGCACCTTTAGCACCCTATAGGCATCCAGGAACGCAGTTGTCTTAGACGTTCTTCAATCCCTTTATCCAGGTCTTAAGATGGTATGTGGGGAATTTTTATATTTTTATTATTAATGTGCCCCCAAATGTGGATAAATTGGAGGCCATCATTAAATCTATAAAGAAAACATTGATGTAAGTGCACACAGAGCTTTAGTGAATTGAGTTCAGGACAGAATAATCTTAGAGCAAGTGGGGATTTGTTATAAACAGAATATTTTGTTTAAATATAAATAAAAAATAAGAACAATAACCTGCCATGTTCCCACACATACATTTTACATAGTTCCAAGAATGCTGTTTATCAAAGTAGCTCCCAGGTATTGGGATGAACCAGAAGCTTTCAAAGTGTTGATTGATCACTCTTTGCTAGCAGTTCACCAGGCTTACACAGCTACTCCAAAATCAACAGCCTGGAAGAAAATTATACAAGGTTTGGAACAAAGGCTGGAATGTTACGTTAGCAGCTGCCTTACATTGCAGTAAATATGTCAATTAATATTCATAAATGTCTAGAGGCATGATCTAGTAAGAGTACAGAATAAGCTGCATATGACAATTTAATTTTCTACCCCAAAGGAACCCTGGCTACTCCTCACTTTCGCATAATAGAACTCTGAGAGAACTCTGGGTGGGTTTGCCCGTCTTCCTACTACTGAACTTCTTAAAAGTCTTGGGAATGTTATCAGGGTATTGTGAGGTATTTACATCCCAAGTGTACCTGTTTCCATCTTCATCCATCAGCTGAGACTTAAGAGGTGTTTTTGGATGTTCACCAATTACACCCTAGTAATGAAAAGACAGCAAGAAAGTTCTTCGTGTTCTTTTATTGTATTCTTTTATCTTTCAAGGCACATGTTCTTTTTGAAGTGTTGAAATGGGATATTTGTGGGAGGAATTGAACTGCCCTACCCAGGAGATAGGAGAAGAGATAAATTAATCCCATGACTTTTTCTTCTGTGCATTTTGGGCTAAAATCATGGGAAAAGTTTATCATTTCCCATTATCAAATATTGCTTATTGCTCGTTGGCCAGTAATGCCTCCTCTAACCATACTCAGTCCAGGCTATTTCCTGCATCATCACACAGCTCTTGGCAGAAGAACTCATCTTTTTGTACCATGTCAATGACCACATTGATCTTTTCACATTTGGTTTCAACAAGTGTCTATTGAGAGATTATTGCTAGGGGAGTGGTAGAGAATGAATCATTCACGAACCATTTCATTACCTTTTGTTATCTGAATGCAGGTGGATCTGAAAGACACTGACCTTTAAGAACTGTCACTTAAGACCTAGAGACGAGAGAATCTTTCCTAATAATAATGATATTGACTTTTGGCATTCACAGTTTCCTCTAAAGTATACGAAAGATGCTCAAATGAATGATTCCTTCTGATTTGTACTGTAATTTTTTGTCACAAGTATATTAAAAACCTGTGTTGTCTAATAGAAATATAACTGAGAACCACATATTAATTAAAAAATATCTGGTAGCTCCATTAAAACAGGTAAAAAGAAACAGGGAGACTTAATCTTACTAGTATCTCTTACTTAACCCACTGTATCCCAAATTGTATCCTTTCTGTATGTCATCAATATACAAAAACTATCAACTAGATATTTTACAGTTTTTGTACCAAGTTTTAAAAACCTGGTGTATAATTTTAACTTACAGCTCCTATTGATTTGGAGTAGCCTCATTTCAAAGGCTCAGTTGCCACATGTGTCTAGAGGCTCCCATATTGAGCAAATGTCAGATATGGGTAAATAAACTGAGATTCAACTAGATTGAGAGACTTTCCCAGGGCCACATACCTAGTGAGGTGGACTTGAATCCCATGTGGTCTTCTGGTTTAAACAGGAATTGGCTTGGGGCTGTGGTTTACAGTTTATCTGAATTTACTTGTGATATTGTGGGTTGAGGCTATATACTAGGAAGCTGGAGATGTTATGAAGAATGATTCTGTCATATGAACAAGGCTTCTTTATTGCTAGATCTAGAAATGCCATAAAGTTGTACTTTAAAAAATAAGCTCCACGTGAAATTTGGATGCACAGTCTGGTTTGGGATAGCTGCTCTTGTCTCTGAACTCCTTGAAGGCTCATTTCTGTATTTATCTATTCCTATATTTATTCATTCTTTTAAGTATTTATTGACCATTTACCATAGTGCCATAGTGTCTGGTGCTGCAGGCGCACCAGTGAACAAAGCAGACAGGGTCCCTACCCTCGTGAAGCTTACATTCTACAACCTACAAAGTACAGCTGGTTCATAGCAGGTGTTGCAGTAAATGCTGGAGAATCAAATTTAGTTGGCAATATTCGATGTTGGTTTACCAATCTTCCTTCCAGGAGGACTCAGTAAAAATCTCGAGGAAAGGATAAATATATGGTTTACCCAATAGGGATTTTTTGTTTGTCTAGTTTTACTCTTCTTCTAACAAATGTATTTGAAGAGGCTGCAATGTGAGGACACGGTACAAACTCTGAATTGATTCCATTTGGTTAAATTCATCTATTAGGATTTTGAGCATTTGGAGTGTGTGTGTGTGTGTGTGTGTGTGTGTGTGTATGTGTGTGTGTATGTGTGTACAGAAGCATGTGTAGATTCAGCATGCACTTTCCCTTCCTTCAGTGGGACACTTTTACTGTATCCTTAAACAGACGGCAGGCACAATTTGTGTGATGCCTTTTGCAAATATCTGTTAGACTTTCTCAACTCAGAGAAATAAAAAGATTCCATTCACTACTTCTAGCACAACTAGTTTGCTTTGTCTGACATTTTTTTTTTTTTGCGGTACGCGGGCCTCTCACTGCTGTGGCCTCTCCCGTTGCGGCGCACAGGCTCCGGACGCGCAGGCTCCGGACGCGCAGGCTCCGGACGCGCAGGCTCAGCGGTCATGGCTCACGGACCCAGCCGCTCCGCGGCATGTGGGATCTTCCCGGACCGGGGCACGAACCCGTGTCCCCTGCATCGGCAGGCGGACTCTCAACCACTGTGCAACCAGGGAAGCCCTGTCTGACATTTCTGAGTCATGAACTACACATTAAATTATTATCATGACCTAGAAACTTTGGCAGGGGGTTTCTACAGTACATTAGGCGCCATGCTCCCTGCTCTCATCACCTTATAGTCCAGAAGAACTTTGGTGGAGGTGTGCTTTCATAAACTTTACTACTTGGGCTCACTTGAATTTGGGGTGGGCAAATTGCCTGATCCTTTTATGACTCACCACATATTTACACAAGTTTTTTGTTTGTTTGTTTTTTGTATGTGTTTTGACTTGATGTAAATAATGCTGTTTTGGAAAGAATTTATAATGCACCCCTTTTATACCTAGAAGAAAGAAAGTCTGCTCAGCTGGTTTTTCTTTAGCCAAGTATTTTCATTTGACCCTTCTAAGCTGGCTAAACTTTGAAGGCAAATGCAGATATACCCTACTGTTCGAAATGGTGTAGAGTTTTAGGAGGGTTAATTTAAAAATTCATAAATCCTTTGCACTATTCAAATGAATGACCTGTAACCTTTTTTTGCCAGGTGACTTCTTTTGACTTAACTATGTCCAAATAAATGTGTTTATTTAGGAAAGCTCACTGCTACCAAAAACTGACATGCTAAGCATCTGCTATGGCTCATAATATGTATGAGAGATGTGGACCACCCTCTGTTTTCTCATTATGCCAAATAATGGAAAGTGGAAATCACTCTAATCCTTTCTTCTGTGTCTGCTGTACCTCTGTGAATATGATAAACTCAATCCAATTAAAAGTCATTACCTCTCCAAGGCTCAGCCGCAGTCTATAACCTTTTGTTTCACAATTCTCTCAATTATCTGTCTTTATCACAGGTAGAATTTTTAGCCATCTGCCACTTCAGTTTTCTCTTAAAAAAGAGGAAATCACTTTTAGTGTTTATTATTGTAGTTCTTGTTTTCTATACCATTCACTTGACTCTATTCATTGCAGCTTTGTATTATACAAGTTAATTCTTCCTGGGCATTTGTCTTACCTCCCTGACTAGATTATAAGTTCTTTGAAATCAGCAATTTCACTTTATTCTTTTTATTGTGACCCCCCACGTGGTGCTTTGCATATAAAAGTCTTGTTGACTAAATAATTAACGGTCTGTGGTATGTGTTGGATCATAGTCGCTAAGATCTAATAGTGGTGATGAGTATTAAAAAGTTGAGTGAAGTAGATAGAGTAATACAACAGGGAGAGCAACAAAAACAACAAAAATAAAAACAGCACGAAGCTTGTTAAGTTATTGCATAATTATTTCATATGCTTTAGGAATCTCTCCTGCCCCCAGAGGATTTTCTTAACATTATATACTTTTGATAGAATTACAGTATTTCCAATTTTTCCTTTCAAGCAGTCATAGTTTATATACGTTTACATGGACTGATGAACAATATATTTGAATCAATAAGCGTCTTACATGTTTAGATGAGTACACTGATGATTTTCTAGCTTCTTTAGCTCTGAGATTCTACAATGCTATGAAAAAATGGATATTGCAATCAGTTATTTCATCAGTCAAGCAACATGATTCCAAAAGATTTTAACTTAACTATATTTAACAGCTCAACTATTAACTTAGCTATACTCAACAGCTATAACCTATTTAAAAAGCAGTTTGTTAAAGAAGATTTATTGGAATGAATCCATAAAATGATCAGCAAAAGCATAAAACAAAATCACTGAGATTTTGCTTATTCTGGAGAATAATACCTGGATCGAAGTAAGAGTCATTTTAGATAATGTTGATATAAGTAGGCAACACAATATTTTATGTATATACTACGAAATATGAAGTTACAAATATTTGTAACAGGTTTTGGGTATTCCTCTTTCGCAAAGCACCTTGATGAATAGATTCTTTTTTTGAGATTTTTTTCCACCACATAAATACAGCTCTCAAATTTATTTTGCTATTTTTGCTTTTAGTTAAGTTACTTTGACCATCATAGGCATATGTGGATATTATTTGGGAAAGGAACATCATCTTTGAATAGTGTGGGACACCAGAAAATAGTAGTGCTGCCGTTTTCTCTGACAACTGTTGCTTTAAATTGGAGACTCCAGGGTGATCCGGCCGGGCTTCCCTCTGCATACAGCACTGTTCTGAGGTCAAGCAGAACTACCTCTGGTCTGTTTAGCACAACTTTCAATTCAAACTGGAAGGTAAATGCTGTGGTTTGGGCCATTTATAGGCTGGTGGGAGTTTCACTGGCATCCCAGCAGTCCCACCTGGTTCACAGGAGAACTTCTAGTTTTTTTGCAGTGAAGTAGACCATGCAGAAATACATTTTTACTAGTTACATGACAGGGAAACCATCCACTTCTCCATGTAGTTTTCTTCTTGGCTTATTTTGTAATAGAAATGTGGGCAATGCTGTTTTAGAACCTGTTCATTTCATCATTTTGAGTTATTTAGAAGCCGTGAGAGTAAATCATCCCTTTTTTTTTAAGTTGATGCAATTAAAAGAATTTTAAAAAAATTTTTATTTACTTATTTATTTTTTGGCTACATTGGGTCTCAGTTGCAGCACACGGAATCTTCGTTGAGGCATGCGGGATTTTTTGTTGTGGTGTGCGGGCTTCTCTCTAGTTGTGACGTGTGGATTTTCTCTCTCTAGTTGTGGCGCCCGGGGTCCAGGGCACGTGGGCTCTGTAGTTTGCGGCACGCGGGCTCTCTAGTTGAGGCGCGCGAGCTCAGTAGTTGTGGTGCGCGGGCTTAGTTGCCCCGCGGTATGTGGGATCTTAGTTCCCCAACCAGGGATCAAACCCACATCCCCTGCATTGGAAAGCGGATTCTTTACCACTGTACCACTGGGGAAGTCCCAGTCATCCCTTATTTGATCCTTATGTTACTGTGAAGAACGTGGTGATTCTAAGAAATGAATGTGAATGACAACTGCATTTCCACCAAGAATTGAAAGAAGAGATTTATTCTTGTTTTTTTCCATTTTTTATTGAGGTAAAATTGACGTATAACATTATATTAGTTTCAGGTGTACTAATTTGATATTTGTGTGTATTGCAAAGTAATTGTTACAGTAAGTCTAGTTAACATTTTCACCATACCTAATTACAAATTCTTTTTGTAATGAGAACTTTTAAGATCTACTCTCTTAGCAACTTTCAAATATGCAATACAGTATTATTCATTATAGTCACCATGCTGTACATTACGTCACCATGACTTACTTATTTTTTAACTGGAAGTTTGCACCTTTTGACCCCCTTTACCCATTTCACCTAATTCTGTAGATTGGCATGCCCAATTGCAGTTACTTATATTCAACTCTTAACAGCCATCACTCTTCCTAACCTCATTTTAGATCTTATTTTATTGCATAGTCATATACCTGTTACCATCTCTGTCTTCACTACTCAACTCTAAGTTTCTTGAGGGCAGAAGTTTGATTTTATTCAACTCTATACCTAGCCATAGCAACTTTCACAGTTCCAGGCACAGAATGGTACCAAATCAATGTTTTGGGGTGGATAAATGACTAAGTCTGAGAAGTAGCATCTTGGGCAAAGAGTATCACCCCAACACTTCAATCATCTAATTCCTCTCCTAATGCTAGGAAAGAATTGAAATCTGGGCACTTTTGTAGTCTATCTACCCGCAAAATTTCAATTGGAATGTGTGACTGAAGCAGTCACACAAAACTGGTGAAGTCTGGGACATCTGTTTAATACTTAACTTTCATAGTATGGAGCCCACCAAAGATTTTGACAGTCAAATGTATATTTATTCCACAGGAAACGTTATCAACCAGTGCAAAAGTTTACTGGCACTAGCTGGTGATATAATGGGTAGTTTAAATCCTGCTAACTGCAAATAATTTTTCAACAGTGTTTATGATTGTGGTAGAGTTTAGTGAGGCAAAAGTACAGATAACATAAATATTTCGACAAAAGCCGATTGTACTGGAGCCATGAGTAAATTAGACCCAGTTTGTAAATAAATTTAGTTTTTTGCCAGCAAACATTTATAATTCTCTCGCTGCAAACGATAGTAATTTATATAGAAGAGGTCCTGAATGCCTTTCTCTAAAAGTCAGTTCTCATTAGGAGGCAGTGCCTGGTGCCCATCAAGTGTCTTAGACTGTGTGACTCAATTAGACTTGAAGGATACTGTACAGACCACCTAATGCTACTAGTTATTGTACATGTTGATAATGACAATTTCCAGAGACCATACATAGTTTGGTAGTCTATGAAGTTGTAATATTATATCATTCCCTTAAATACCTAGCTTGTGTTACCACTTAGCAATGTTGAAATTACCCCTTCTCAAATCATAAGTGCTATTTAGTGTATGTATACACATATACATGCTACATCTGTTCATATTTTTCCTGAAAACATTTTTTATCTAAGTGTATAATGTTTTCTCAAATTATAAAAAACCCTTTCTTTATGTTTTTCAGTGACACTCCATCCATCCCCATGGTTTTGAATGATTTTACGTTTAATATGATGTAGTGTTGGGAAACTCCATATGGGGGCTTTTAGAGTTTGAAATAGGGGCAGAAAATTGCACTCCTTGGAATCATCTAAACTTATTTTACACTGAAGATACTGTATTTGCAATGGGGCGAGAGTCCAAGCTGAAATCAGCTAAATCAAGGAATTTCCCCACAGAATCACTTTAAGATCATACGTTGTTGTCCTTGTTACCAAGCCTTGTGAGAACAAGGAACATTGTTCACTTTCAAATAAAACCTAATTTTGAGACTAACACAATTTCATTCTTTTGGGCACTCTCTGCTCCTTATCAAACTCAGAGTGTGGTTAGGTTAGCGTTCTATGGCTTGTTCACATTCCTTTTTATCGGCAAGCCATTGCTACAACTCCCTCTTCTGCCAGACATGCATAATTATTTTCTTTTCTTTATGTAGGACTCCTGGCTATAAGAAAGCTCTTCTGTTTTGTAGCAACAGGGAAGGGTCTGCATCAAGTTAGCTGTGACAATGAACTTGAACTTATATTTACACTGTTTATTCAGTTCTCCTGCACACCTATCTTTGTTTATTATATAGTAGAAAGTGGAGGGCAATCTCATTTACTTTTTGATCTTCATCTTTGAGGGTTGTTTTGAATATTTTTACCTAGTTTATGTTAGAATTCAGTCTCCTTGTTACAAAATACACTCCCTGCTCCTTCCTTTAACTTGTAGCTCCTGAGTTTTGGTCTCTCCTTTGGAGGCAGCAAGGATCTCTGCCAAAAGCCACCAAGCCACACTTAGGTAATTATAATAAACAAGTTGGGGCTCTCATTTCACATGCAGAGCTGGATGAAGCAGCTCTGTGGTCAGAGGGATCCCAGTTGCTCCTCTGTTAGCAATGGCACATTAATGCACCCTCATGCTCTCCTCCCCAGCTTTAAACACTTTTTTTTTTTTAAAGGAAGCAAATCAGGTCACTCTTTAGCATGTGAAGGGCTGCAGCTTTCTTCTGAAACCACCATCAACAACATAAACAAATTAGAGGTAGTAAACCACACATTCTGCCCACACGTAAACCACAGTCCTCACCAGAGGGCAGTCTACTTAATGTGAGAATAACAGCCCAGTTTTATAAGCCTCTACTGGGAATAAATTCCAGTTTTACTGGTTAGAACAAAGTTGGGCAGCCAGAGTACAGTCTCTCCTAGGTTACATGTTGGGAGAGACCAAACCAATTCTCAAAGTGTCTTTCCAGGAAATATATTTTATAAGCTTCTGGTATACCAAACTTTGACCATCCTTTGGTTTTCATTATGTAGAACTGAGATTGCTTGAGTGGAATGGACCTGGGGCTGAACTTGTCCAATGTGCTTATTTTATGGATAAGGAAACAGGGACCCCAAAAGCTATGAGTCTCAAGCTCTGAGGTTACTCTGGGCAGTGAAGACTTATCGCGGAATCCGGACCTCCACGTCAGGGCTTGTGCCACTCCTGCTTTTCCTGAGTGCAGACGGCATAGTTTACAAATCCCCCAACTTGACCCATATGGGAGTTATAAAATATTCCCTATACCTTCCTGATGCTGATATGCTTCCTTTCCTGACAATGGTTGGTCCTCAACTAATGTGTCCAGCCCTAAACTAATGTGTTCCGTCATCAGTAAATTCCTGCCTGTGATAGTCTTTTCTTAAATACCTGTTTAAACAGTAATTTAGATAAGAGTGTCCCATTTGTGTGCAACAGGAAATGCCTGCCTTCTTTTAGATATGCTGGCAAATAATTACTGTAGATATGGCTTGAATACTGAAAGGCTGTACTCTGGTCATTTCAGACTGCCTGAGAGTAACCACCCAGTCTGCTGCGACATAATTTCAGGGCATTTCTATTTTACTCTAAATGAATCTGAAGGAAAATCACTTTGGGGATATAAAAAGCTTATGAGAAAAGCCATCAGGTCAAAGGTTGCCAAAAGTCTCTTAAAAATTTGTCTTGCTAAAAGAGAGTGGAGGCACATAGTTATAATGTAAAAGAAACAGTATGTGATATGTGATAAGTCTGTTCTTACCTGGTCATTCCAGTGGGTATTGGTGATCGGGTCTCCCTTAACAACAGAATAAGCCAAACATTAACCAGGTCATGTTTTTCCTTGGAGCAGTGCTCACAGAGCTTTAATGTCTTTATTTTAGCTGTTTTAGATTCTGTAAGTAGATACCAAAGGGCTTTACTGGTACCTCAACTATGAATTTTCTGACAATTACTTTCCCTAACCAGTTTTAAAAAACTTAATTCCATCTCTGATGAGGAACTTTTGGAAGTGGCCAAACCCATTTCATAAGAGCTTAGAAGCTACCAGTTTAATTCACAAACCATACTTCTTTAGTGAAATGTCTGTGAAATTCCTAGGAGTGTGGTGAAACTCTTAACCAGATTTAAAACCCCAGGACAAGCAAGGGATATGCCACAATCCCAAGAGAAAGATAAATGTTTGTTCACTGATTTGGTCCTTTACTTTCAACTCCTGTGGTATTTTTTGCCATCTTCCTCGCTTGCCTCCCAACACTCTTTCATAATTTTAGGGTCTTTTTGACAGCCCGTAAACAGAATATTTTTAGGAAACCCTGGGGGAAAAAGTTCCGTAAGGAAGAAATGGAATACTCTGGTACAAGGAAGTAGCAAATACTGGAGGTGCAAGGAAGCTTAGAAGATCACTGAAAAAATTCCATGTGCCAAACCACGTTGATACGTTATTTCACAAAAATAATGGCCTCCAGAGACATGGATTCTACAAATGCAATCCAGTGTCAGCGGATTCCATGAGGTCTACTTTCTTTTCACCCCTCTCTGCTGGAGGCAGCTCACTCTGAAGACCATGTCCATCAGCAGCTTCCATTCTATTAGATGCCTCTATTTTCTCAGCCTGTGCCTCTGGACCCTTTCTACGGTGCTTCAAAGCTAGTTTAAGTCAGTTTTCTGGCAATTCGTTTTTCTTACTTTTACTAGTTTCCTTTCGTTGGGATCTTAAATTTCATTATCTGGGGCCATTCTCTCACAGTTTTCTGCTGGCCAGTTCAGAGCCTCCTCCTTTGCTCTGTTTGTGCATCTGGCATGACTTGGGCTCCACCCTTTCCCCAAGCCCAGCGCGCCTTGATTGGTTGCGTTGCTGGTGCACAGAAGAGCTGGCTCCTCTGCTTTCTCGGCAACAGGCCTCGGTCAACGCTCTGGAATTGTCCTAACAAGGGAAGAAGAGCATGTCCGGTTTGAATTTTGGAAGGAAATTGATGTCTTCCCCCTCCCTCCCCGCCCCGCCCCGCCCCGCCCTGCCCTACCGTTAGCAGGCACCAACTCTTGGATTCGTGTTCATGCGCTCACGTCCTACCAGGAGTTCCCCGGTGGGGCTTGAGGTTTGGCAGCGCCTGCTCTGCTCGTGGAGCTGGGCACGCATCCGCAGCTCTCAGCCACGTGTAATCCTTCCTGTCTGCTCTCAAGTTGGGCACAAAGTACTGGCGCTCGGGCCCACCCTCTTCTTTAGTAGCAATTAACCTTTACTACAGAGCTTCCTTTGAAGTTTGCTCATGTTTTTATTACAAAACTGCAATGAGGAACATAATGGGGGGAAATGTCTAAATTTCTGAGTTACCTAATCTGTTCAATTCCCTTGCTGGTCTCCTCCTGGCAGTTGTTTCATGTAGTTTTGATCTCAACCAGTCTGCCTGAGATTTCAAACCATGTTTCTGTCTCAGCCTATTTTTAAGATTAGTGAGCACACAAGCACACTACAAATGCACATGGATGTGTCTATTATATGCGTATGTGTGTACAGCTGAGTATATAGAACAGATTTCTTATTTAATGTCTAAGGAAATTTGTCTTAGAGTCAAACTACATATATATGCTTTTAATGTTAATATTAAACTCTATTTAGTTGCTAAATATTTTCTATCATGTGAAGAAGAGTAGAGAGGAAAATTATTTATGTTAGTATCACTAATGATAATGCTGAGTGATAAGTATTATATGACAGGTACGGAATGCTATTAATGGTGAAACTCAGGATTTTGAATGGCATCTGCCCAGAAGATTTGCAGTTAAACTAGGCAGAGGGGCCAAGTTAAACAAATGGTGAGTTATGTAAAACCCACAAAAAGAGAAGGCATTTTAGGCCAGCCTTGCAAATAAGAACCAAAGAATTATGAGTGAAATGGCATTTTTTTTTCCTAGCCTGCCGTTCACAGGAGCTCAAATAAATGAAATCATTTTTCTCTGCTTTTCACTCAGCAGTAAATCATTGGTAATCCAAGGTTGGTAGGAAAGCAACTATGAAGCTCAAAGAAAATACAAGAGAATCTTTTTTTTTTTTCCCTTAGGATGGGTAAGGACTTTCTAAGAAAAATGTAAAAATCACAAAGGAAAAATAGACTTCATTCCATACAAGTTAAAAAGTTTGTACAACGAAAACCCCATTAAAAAAAACAAATGATAAATGATCTACTGGGGATAGTAGCAAAAACTATATCAAAGGGCTCATTTCTTTATGATTAATAAGACAGACCAATAAAAGCCCAATTAAAGCTGCATTAAAAACAATGAATAACTTGCAAAAGGAGAAATAGAAATGACAAAAATATTTAGTCTTAGTAATCATTGAGATGTGAATTAAAGCAACAATAGATATACAGTCTTTTCCATTGTATTAATAAAATTTAAAAACAAGACATAATAATAAATGCCAGTATGGTTGCTAGAAGTATAAACTGGTATACACCTCTGATAAACAATCTGTCAATACTCACTAAGCTTTCTTCCAGGAATCTAACCTAGGGAAATTAAAATAGATGAAAATAAATATTTATATGAAAGAACGTTCATTTCAGTGGTATTTATGGTATCAGAAAATTAGAAGCAACATAAATAAATACTATGCTAATAGTTCACTTATTATGGATGTATATTATGGAATATTATGTAGCAATTAAATATAGTTTAATATTTTTAAAACCATAAGAAAGTGTTCATATATCAAGTGAAAAGGTGAAAAAATAAACTATTCACATGGTAGGGCCACAATTTTGAAAAAACAAACTTTAAAACGTATCCTTAAAGAAAAAAAGCAAGTTGCCTACAAGTTAAAGGGAGGAGTGGATTTAAACACTTGGGTTCTAGTCTCAGCTGACTTTGTATATACGGATTAGCGTCCTTGAGTATCAGGTTACACATTTGCAAAATGGAAGGTTATTCTTCTCACCATAGTTTTCTCATTGGATTGTGAGAAAACATAGATACATCTGTAGAAGTTATTATTATCAGTATTATTTCTGCAGTTTCCTCTTTGCAGATTCTGATACGTTTTCAAAATGCGTCTCTTCAAGTGGAAACCTTATGGTAGTTATTCAGAGTCATAGAAATAAATACAGTCTAATACAAGTGTGGCCGCTTTCTTGGTTTCCAGGGATATCAGAACACCTAAAAGTTGAATTGAAGAGTTTGATTTCCAAGAGCATTTCCCAAGTCATTTGCCTCAAATTGAACAATAAGCTTGTCCTTCTGTCCTCCTTCAGTTAATGACACACCTAAAGGATGCAAGAAGCAAATTCCAGTAGCAGGCAGTTCAGATCCAAGAAGTTACAAGGGTTATTTATCTTTATGGGAGCACTGATGTATATAGCACTTCTTACCTGCTACTAACCTGTTGTAAATGTGTCCAACCTGTCAATATGATAACTGAGCAATGCTTTAATTAACTGTAGTTACAGCTCAGGGAAAAAATCTACCAATTTTTCCTCAATAACAGAGATTTAATGGAGATATGATAATTGAGTTAGTTTGTCATTTAGATGAAATGTTTTAGGAGCTTTTTGGATAGTTCTTGAGTAATGTACATGGAGACAGTAGTTTACTTTGGTTTATGCAAATATTCAATGCAGTATGATAAACTGCATTTGCTGTTGAAAATTTCATAATGCTAGATTACGTTGAAATATTGTTGCATGTTTTGATACGTAAAACTCAGCAGTTTTATATTTCCATTTTTTGTTACCACAGCCCTTTTTATATTTAATTCAGCTGATACTAGATTAACAGTGGCTTGAAAACAAATTGCCTGAGTTTGCATGTACATTTAACGCCTGCATGTGGATGAATAGGACCGTAAGTCTTTCTCCTGGATTTGCTTGACCTATGTAAGTTGTTCTTTAGGTTTAATTGGATTTTTTTGCTATTGTAAGCAAAATTGCATTCAGGTTTTAAATTCAAATTCTTCTGTGCAGCAGCCTGGGCACACGTGTATTTTGTCACCACAGGAATTAAAATCCAAACTCACTAGTTTAGAAATTATGCATTGGGAAAGTTTGTGGGTAACTCAAAGGCATGGGGTCAGCTATGTCAGGGGGAGGGCCCAGATGGCTTTGTCTCTATCCTTTTTTAAGATTTGAGATCACTCTGATGGAACTGACAGTATGACTAATTTAACCCTTTGAGGCAACAGGGGAGATTTTACTGACCTTTAATGGATAATTACTGGAGGAAATAGTTCTATTCATTTGGAAGCATTTTTGTTTCCTGCTGCTTAAATGGATAAGTCTATAGATTACACAATGTCTTCCAATTTTTAGCACTTCTCAAAAAAACCCAAAATCTTCACATTGATTGATAAATCCCTTTAAGAATCTGTAAAATAACTCTGCATTTGTAGTAATTAAATGTTACAACTCTAGAGATTTTTTTTTATATGTTTTTAGCTGTATCAAGAGTGCTAGTGAACTTTTGGCTCTTAGGTTGAAATGAAAAATCTCCCTGAAGAATAAAATTAGATAGACTTTATCAAAGGTGTTTGGACCCTGAAGTATATTTCTCTGATAGTATTTCTTTGGGGGCATTATTGAAATAGTTTCTTTTGATGTTGGGCTTGGAGAAAAGTTTGTAATCTATAGTGTTCCATTTCTATGGGTTTAAAGATGCTTTTCAGGATCAAAATAATTTCCTATATTTGGTAGAAAAATATTGGTTTGGTTTAGTAGTTCAATAAAATTATACGTTAGGTTGATTATCTATGTAACAAATATTTTTTGAGCACCTTCATGAGGATCACTTGGAGAATTCCTAAGAAGTGTGTTTTGAGTTTTCCCTTTAAGGGTCTATTTCCTAGTTTGGAATAAAAGAATTATTCATATTAAACTCTAGGTAACAATAGGCAGAATTATTTGATCATCAGATTGAGGGAGGAAATTATGTGAGAATTCAAAGAAGGGGGATATTTATGCTAAATGGGATGGCAAAGAGATAAGTTGGGAGTTGACATAGAGAATGACTAGAAGTTGGATGGGCAAAGGGACTGAGATAGGGTAGCCTGGCAGGAAGAACCACTGAGCTCAGAAGTCAGGGATAAGCTTTTTCTGGCCTGGGGGCTCCTACTGAGGAGTGTTGAGATTAAGAGAGAAATAAGATTGCTTTCAAAATGAAAGAGATTCTATTCCAAGCCTAAGAACTCTAGGTTTTACTTGTGGACATTAGGAGTTATTAGAGGCTATTGCACAGGAATGTTGATATGCCAGGAAGAAAAATTCAGCAGCATTGTACAGGCTCAGTGTTGAGGGATACTGGAAAGAGGTTGGCAGTCTGAAGATCCAGTTAGAGGACTGTTAGAAAATTCAGGAATGAAAACATGGATTGAAAGAATGGGATGAAGGTACAAATCTTACAAGAAGAATGGACAGCATTTAATGACTGAATAGACTGAGGATGAAGGAGAGAAAATATCTATGTTATTTTAGAACCTTGAATATGGATAATTGGGGGAAATATTATGTTTAATGGAAATGGGGAAGTGGGCAGGAGACTCGATTTGAGACTAGATGATAATGTGCAAGATTTTGTATATGCTGAACTTGAATGATAATAAGCTTGTTATGTTGAGATCAAATGTCTCATAGGAATAAGTTTGGGTCCTGATTTGGTTCTGTGCTTGGTTTAAATGGCATTATCTCATTGTTTGAATCAAGAACCAAGCACCTCATTAGAAAGATACTTTTGCATGTACAATCACTTTGCACTTCACAAAACTTTAAGAGAAGTCAGTGCTTGATGGACAATTGTTAATAGGTTTTATAGTTAATTAATTTCCATAGAGAATCAGAGAAGGAATTAGGGATAGAACTCAGGTTTTCTACCCTCTAGCTCAATAAACTATCTTGGAAGATTTTACTAATTCATAGAACTGTAGGGTTGGTAGGATCTTAAGGGTCATCTAGTTCATCAACCTAAAGCTACAGTTTCTCCATATCATCATTAATTCATGACTGTCTAGGCTATCTTAGAGCCCCTATGCTGGGGAATTTAAGGTAATCCATTTACCTTTGGATGGGTCTGATTGAAATCTGTCTTCTTGTAATTTTAACCCATTTTTCTTGGTTCCCTCCCTTGAAGGTCTACAAATTGAACAAATTAGGATTGGCTCTCAGTCCATAATCCTAGTGGAATAATCCTAGTGGAATCTTAGTGGAAACATGTTTATTTGCTTTAAGATAACTGAAATCTCCTTCAACTGGTGGGAAATTCAAGCTCAGTCATTATTCTTTATGCTTCCTTCCAGCCCCATGTTGCATAAAGATCTTAAGGCTGATACGGTGTGATCATTTACTACAGGTGTGGTGCTGTGCTGCTCTGGGGATACCTTAGAACTCCGGTGTTGAGTGTCCAGACTGCTAGTTACTCTACCCTGCTCTTCCCTCGAAGATGGTCTTGCCACCTCCCCCAGGGCACTGCTCCATGCAGAGGCCCTCTGATCTCTACCACTTCGCAGTCTGGAGGAAATTCACTGTCTTTTTGGTGCACCCCAAGACACTGTCTTCTCTTTTTTTCCTCTGGAAAACTCACCTAATTTCTTCAAGGATTTTAGCTTTTACAAATGTCCAGAGGAATCACTAGCATCAAGTAACTTTAACTCTCTGTGCTGTGTAAGTTACTGAGGCAAGGAAATACCAAGGGCTTGACGATGTGTTTGAAATGAGAAAGGAAAAATAAAGAACAAACATAAATTAATATTCCAATAAATAATCCTGCCATATAAATTTAAGCCTTGTTGCACATGGAAGCCTTTGGAATCTTTCATGACTCTCCTACAATTTAGTCCAAGATATCATTGCATGATATAACTTTCCAAGACATTGTATAACGCTATTAGCTCCCAATTGGGGATGGTTTGCAGGATTGTAGGTACACATATGTTTACTTCTTATCTCTACTTTGTTCATAATAATATTTAAATTGCTGATTGTTTCCCAACTGCATAATAGGTTGAGCTGGTCCATGAGAGAACTGGCAGTTAAAGATTAGTTCATTTGATTTATGGATTCAACACAGATAAACCAAAGAGGCAATAATCCCTCCCCGCTCCTTCATCTGTGAATAACAGATTTTAATGCAGGCATAATTTAACACTGGTCTTTCCTATTTTGTCTTTAAAAAGCAACAACTTTATAAGGTTAAGATTGAGATGTGGAATTCTGTCTCTTCTATATTAGTAGGAATTAATGAACTTTTTATTTATTCACAGGTAATGAGTGTGTGTATGGCAGCTACCCTGAAATTCCTTTGGAAGAAATGCCAGATGCAGTTGGAGTAGCCAGCACTCTCTCCCTCAATATTCAAGAGCCATGCTCTCCAGCTACATCCAGCGAAGCATTCACTCCGAAGGAGGGCTCTCCTTACAAAGCCCCCATCTACATCCCTGATGATATCCCCATTCCTGCTGAGTTTGAACTTCGAGAGTCAAATATGCCTGGAGCAGGCCTTGGAATATGGACCAAAAGGAAAATTGAAGCAGGTGAAAAGTTTGGGCCTTATGTAGGAGAACAGAGGTCAAACCTGAAAGACCCCAGTTATGGATGGGAGGTAAGAATATATTTTGAGTTAACACATTTATATATATTAACATGTGTAAAGAAGAGATTACTTTTTTAAATGTCCATAAAATAAGCAAATTCCATTTGTTGCAAAATGTCTTCAAATAGATTTTTAAGGATGAACCTCCCTTACAATTTCACTGCTTGATAGAAACAAAGTATTGCTTAAAGATATGGCATGATAGAAAGGAACTCAACTGGTTCCTTGAATGATCAAAGGATAGTATCTTGAAAACATACTAAAGGATAGAAATATAGTTTTTTTATTAGTATTTGGAAACATTGAATATGGCCATCCCTACGGTATGTGGCGTAAGCAAACAAAAGTCATCATATGACATGTTCATTGTATTTTATCTTTTCTTTTTTGGGAAGGGGGTTTGGAAGATTGGAGGAAACATTAGTCTTCTCCATTTTGTGGCTTTGAGTTAATTTGGTTTTACTTTCATTCTATGTGTTTATTTTGCTCTGTATTCTAATATATTTTACCCCTCTTATGATAACCCTGCTTTGATTCTACACGCTTCCAGAATGTGTGTACTGTACTGAATCCTGTGATGATTATATTCAAATTGATTTAATGAGTAATTCATGTATAAAAATGGCAGCAAAAAACAATATGAAAATCAGTTGCTAGTTTCAGTCATTCTTTTTATAGAACCCATCTGTAAATATGTAAGAGTGGGAAGTTATGGTCTAATTACAAAATCTAAATAAATTTTGTTTCATTAAGGACAGGTAACTATGTCATTCTTTTGAGTTTATAATTTTTGTACAAATTCAGTATATATATATATATTTCCCATTTATTTTTATACCTTAAAAACTTTTGTGGTTAAATCACAGCATCATAGTTCCTGGAATATCTGACCTATATCTGAAAAACTTGTAGGAAATTTCTACATGGGCAAGAAAGTGTTTTTTGGAGATGTGATTGACCTTTGGTTTCACAGTATTTCAGTTAGATGGAAATTGGATAGATTTATTTTGGTATGTTCTCTTAATATTTATGATCATTAATAGAATATCTGGTTAGCTTTTTAAATAGAAATAAATATGCAGTGCCTTCAGGACTTAATTTCAATTTTTGTCCCTTTGCTTTATATGTGTCCCCTTATGAAATCTGCTCAAAATGCCATAATAAAAACAATTCTTGTTCAAATTCTGAAATGCTAAAAGTTAAGATCTGGATTTCACATAATTACAAATGAGAAATCCTTCCTTAGTTTTGTTCTTAGCCACAGCTTTGGTAAAGTTGTGGTTTAGCTACATTGCCTCTAGACATGTACATTGATAAGAGATTGTTAACAAATCACTGTAGCATTAACTGATATGTGAGTTGAATACGTTTTAAACCAAATGCGTACAAACTTTACGTCATTATTGTTCACCTTAAAATAATGGCTATAAACATTCTACTAATAAGTAACTCATTAAACTTTTATTACAAAATCTCTAGAGTTAAACAACAAGTGCAGTACTGTCCGAGATTATCCAGAAGGCTTGGAATAAACCAAGACTTAATAATGAAATCATTTTGCAATTCCAGGGTTGGTAAATGCAAGTCTGTGCCTTTTTAAACAGTATAGCTGTGGATTCGGGGATGAACCTGGGGATAGTTCTATATTTAGAGGAAATTTAAAAATAATTAACTTTTTTCTCCTTGGAGTAAAATATCTTCAGTATATACATGGGCAAATACTTACCTTGAAAAATGTAAAGTAATTCTTTTCATTATGTCAAAACTGAGTTGTTTTATTGCTTGGAATTCAAGATAACTTTACAAATAGTTCATGACTCTTTGGCTAAAGATCACCCATTTCCTCTCTCTCCTTCAAGAATTCAGTTGATGGTCAATTCGGTGGTTTTCTTTGCCATTTTAATGGTCTCTCGCTTCTGAGATTGTAGACTATCTGCTCTAGATGTATTGTGAACAAAACCAGAGAAAGAGCTTTTATTGGTGATTTTGGCAAACTTGTTATCCACGGAGGAACAGTTGAGTTCTTGACTTTAGTATTTTGTTTCTTTAAAAAAATCTTACCATGGTTAATACCTAATCCAATCATGATCAACAAAGGCACTTGCACAAAGGCATCTGACCTACTCGCATGTGCTCTTTTAAATTGTTCTCATGTCATATTGGCCCTCAACTGTAGCTGATTTCCCTCCTGTTTGGTTGGACAAATAGTTGTGATTAACTAGTGTGGCTTCTTTTCTGATACTCCTAAAAAATGATGAATTGAAGGATAAAATAACCTCTTAGGCCAAAGAAAATAAACATGAACAGAGGAAACCCAGATTCAGCAGTTATTGAGTACCTACTATGCATCAGATTCTGTACTAACTATTTCCTTGAGAGAAACCCAGCCTATCATAACTTAACAAGTCATTCCTATCTCTAGTACTATGCTTGCTCTTTTCTCCCTTCAGAGTCCCCCTCCTTGTGCATTTCCTGTTTAGTAAATTGCACTACCATCTGTTCAGTTGCTCAAGCCAAAAAAATGGATCATCTTTGACTGTACTCTCTCCCACACCAGCCATGTCTGATTTATAGTTCCTATATTCTATCAAGCCTCCATTCTTTACACATACTGGTCTCCCTACCTGGGAATCTCCTTTTCCTTCGCATCTTTAGCAAGTTTCTATTCATTCTTCAAGTCCTCTTCTTCCATGACATCATCCCTGACCTTTCTAGTCACAATTTAGTACTGCTTACATTTTGTCTCACCATAGCATCAGGTAAATCCATACTAAAAAACTTAAAGCATTGTGCAGCACCCAGACTGTTTGCCTAGTTTCCCTAATAGAGCAACATTTCCGTGAGAGCTGGCATAGTTGTATCCACTAAGTGCAATGTCTTGATTGTGTCCTATCTGTGCTGCCTGTGGTGTTGTCTAATGCTAAGTATATTACCTGAAATAATCATACTGGATTAGTCGGCTCAGGCTGCTATAACAATATGCTACAGACTGGGGGGCTTAAACAACAGGAAATTTATTTTCTCACAATTCTGGAGGCTAGAGTGTGAAGTAAAAGTTTCAGCTGATTCTTTTCCTGATTTGCAGATGTTGCCTTCTTGCTATGTCTTCACATGGCTATTCCTAGGTGCATGCACATGCACACACACCTACACACAGAGAGAGAGAGAGAGGGAGAGGGAGAGGGAGAGAGAGGGGGAGAGGGGGAGAGGGGGAGAGGGAGAGAGAGAGAGAGAGAGAGAGAGAGAAGGCGGTGGTGGTGAGCACTCTCTGACGTCCTTTCTTCTTATAAGAACACTAATCCTATTGGATCAGAACCTCACCCTTATGACCTCATTGAACCTTAATTACCTCTTAAAGGCCCTATCTCCAAATTTAGTCACACTGGGGTCTAGGGTTCCAATATAAGGATTTGGGGGTGGCTTAAACATTCAGTCTATAACACAGACATTTAAAAATAATTGTTCAATAACAGAATGAGTGAAAGAATAAGTGAAAGAAAGGATGAATGGATATAGGATTATGTTACTCTGAAAGAGATGACAAGTGAGGACTTAGGTAGGCCCATGAAAAAGCTAGAATCTGGATTTTAGACATGTAGAATGAAGTCTTAACTCTGTCACTACTGTGTGATTCTAGGGAAACTACTCCAAATCAATTGATTCTTGCATTTTTATTGGACTAATGGGCTAATAATAACTGCCACACCTCATGAGCTGTTATGTAATTAAAATTAAGTAAAGAGATATGGTAGTTTCTTCAAAGAAAGTTTTTAAAAGAGAAAGCTCAAAGATAGTATTGCAGTTAGGGCCCACCTTTCTGAACCCCATTTAAATAATTTTTTAAGTTAACTATATTTCCCGAAAGGGGCACTTCTGGGGAATCATTTAAGTTTGTATTTTTGAGAAATAGGTTATTTTTGAAAAAACGTTCTATAGACCAAAATATACAGTTAGGTAAACTTAAGCCATAAACATAAAAAACATCATTTGTGTGATTTCTCCAAACCAGTATTGACTTAATAAAGAAAAACTCTAAAAATATTATTAGAGTTTGGTAGTGATTTCCACCTTGCAAAGCATATGACTTATCTCTAACAAAGAGATTTTCCAAGACTAGGGAGTGCTTGATTGTCTCTAGGACCTAAAAGTAATTAGTGATAGAACACTTTTTCTTACGTTTAGAACTTTAGAGTTACTGATAAGTGAAGAATAATTTAAAAAATTCTCTTGGTTCAAGTTGAGGTTTTCTTGTATGCTTCCTTCTAAGATGACCATTATGTGATAACATAGGAATTGCTTGGCAGAACAGAAGGGAGCAGGCTTCTGGAGGGAGACCTCCGAGGCTCAAATCCTCTTTAGGGTTCTGTGTGCTAGTTGAATGATTTGGGAAAAGTTACTAAATTCGTTGTCCCTCAGTTTATTTGCATGTCACATGGTGATAATAATTGTACGTACCCAATTAGAATTGTTGTGAGGATAAATGTGACATCGTGTGTTAAAAGCCTACCAAAGAGCCTTCTGTCTGGTAGAAGTGCTTAATAAAGGTGAAAAGCAACAAAAGCTTGACTAAAACACAGATCTAGCCCAGGGTCATTAGATAGGGCAAAAGCCAATTATATTTTATTTACTGATTTTTCTATAAATTCTTGCTCTTTCTCCCACTTGTTTTCTAGAAGTTCAGTTACCTCCAGGATGATCTAATTATGTGACTCTGAGTTTATTGAAAAGGAGGCACTGATTGCTTCCTAATTAAGAATTAAAACAAGGATTCAGGAGAGATTCATAAATTTCTTTTTAAGCCAAAGAGCAATTTGGGTGGCACATTTTTTAATAGTCTGGAAATGGGTCATTGGAAAAAGAGAGTGAAGTTTTGTTTCTTTGGAATATTGCCATTTAGCATATTTTCTTTGCCTATATTTGTTGTCATTGGCCATCATAAAACTCTGTGAGTAGATGTAAGTCAGGGCACCTGTTAGGTGCCAAATCTTCTGTTCTATCTGTCTCACCCAGAATTGCTCCAGATTACTTTGATCAGTTAAAATACCAGGTAGGAACTTGGCTTTTCATTTTCTCCCCTCAAGCATACACATATTCAGACTTAGAAAAATAATGACACGAGTGGACAGTAAATTTCTCTTATGTTGGGTTAAATAGATGGGAAGGAATAGTGGAAAGAGATTTTATAGGAGTCAGACATTCATTAAATAATTTTGATGCAGTGCTTTGACAATACACTATATTCTAGCAATGTAGTCCTGAAATGTGATATTACAATGAATGTGTGCCTCCCTATATCATTTTAAAAGAAATAGTTCTCACATTTGTAAGTTTGATTTTGGGTCCTGTGGTAATGCCTTACCCATTGAAACATGCAATCTATGTGTTAACTGAAACATGAGCATACATTAAAACAACAACAACAACAACATCAAAATTTCCAGATACCTAACAACTGAGTTCAGAGTCAGGAGGTTGACAATCAAATAATGTATGTTTGGTAACAAAGAAAAATGGGATAATTTTAGAGATATGTACCAGGTACCTTTGAATGGCAGTATTTCTCACTTATTTCTCTCTAGATCTCCTTGGGCCCAAAATGAATTTTCTCTGGTTTGGCATTGATTTCAGAGAAAATGTTTATTCATTAATGAGAAGGTATGTTCACATGACAAGTTGTATATCCTTAAAGCTAGATAACTAAAAAGTGAAGACCTTTGTCTTCATAATTCTGAAATGAATTGATTCCAATAGAATTATTATGCCACCAAATATCCAAAAGGGTGTCTTTAATAGGTAGTTAGGAAAGAAAAATGTAATCTAATAATAAATGTATAATACCATAAAACCTTGTATAAAAAGTATTTATTGTTTGCAATATTATTTAAGAGGTGGCAAATATAGTTTGGATATTAAGTTTTACTATGTGAGGAATTAAGACTCCACACTTCCACTGCAGGGGGTGTGGGTACAGTCCCTGCCCAGGAAGCTGAAATCCCACATGCCTGGTGGCCAAAAAAACCCAAAACATAAAATAGAAACAATACTGTAAAAAATTCAGTAAAGACTTTAAAAATGGTCCATATCCAAGGGAACTTACCTTAACATAATAAAGGCCATATGTGACAAACCCACAGCCAACATCGTTCTCAACGTTGAAAAACTGAAACCATTTCCTCTAAGATCAGGAACAAGACAAGGTTGTTCACTCTCACCACTATTATTCAACATAGTTTTGGAAGTTTTAGCCACAGCAATCAGAGAAGAAAAAGAAATAAAAGGAATCCAAATTGGAAAAGAAGAAGTAAAACTGTCACTGTTTGCAGATGACATGATACTATACATAGAGAATCCTAAAGATGCTACCAGAAAATAATGAGAGTTAATCAATGAATTTGGTAAAGTAGCAGGATACAAAATTAAGGCACAGAAATCTCTAGCATTCCTATACACTAATGATGGAAAATCTGAAAGAGAAATTAAGAAAACACTCCCATTTACCATTGCAACAAAAAGAATAAAATACCTAGGAATAAACCTACCTAAGGAGACAAAAGACCTGTATGCAGAAAATTATAAGACACTGATGAAAGAAATGAAAGATGATACAAATAGATGGAGAGATATACCATGTTCTTGGATTGGAAGAATCAACATTGTGAAAATGACTATACCATCCAAAGCAATCTACAGATTCAATTCAATCCCTATCAAACTACCACTGGCATTTTTCACAGAACTAGAACAAAAATTTTCACAATTTGTATGGAAACACAAAAAACCCCGAATAGCCAAAGCAATCTTGAGAAAGAAAAACGGAGCTGGAGGAAGCAGGCTCCCTGACTTCAGACTA
The DNA here is from genome assembly GCF_949774975.1 of Lagenorhynchus albirostris. Classification (NCBI taxonomy): domain Eukaryota; kingdom Metazoa; phylum Chordata; class Mammalia; order Artiodactyla; family Delphinidae; genus Lagenorhynchus; species Lagenorhynchus albirostris. The sequence continues at coordinate 48,979,489 of NC_083099.1, read as the reverse complement.
TACTACAAAGCTACAGTAATCAAAGCAGTATGGTACTGGCACAAAAACAGAAATATAGATCAATGGAACAGGATAGAAAGTCCAGAGATAAACCCACGCACATATGGTCACCTTAGTTTTGATAAAGGAGGCAAGAATATACAATGGAGAAAAGACAGCCTCTTCAATAAGTGGTGCTGGGAAAACTGGACAGACACATGTAAAAGAATGAAATTAGAACACTCCCTAACATCATACACAAAAATAAACTCAAAATGGATTAAAGACCTAAATGTAAGGCCAGACACTATAAAACTCTTAGAGGAAAACATAGGCACAATGCTCTATGACATAAATCACAGCAAGATCCTTTTGACCCACCTCCTAGAGAAATGGAAATAAAAACAAAAATAAACAAATGGGACCTAATGAAAGGTAAAAGCTTTTCCACAGCAAAGGAAACCATAAACAGGACAAAAAGACAACCCTCAGAATGGGAGAAAATATTTGCAAATGAAGCAACTGACAAAGGATTAATCTCCAAAATATACAAGCAGCTCATGCAGCTCAATATCAAAAATTCAAACAACCCAATCCAAAAATGGGCAGAAGACCTAAATAGACATTTCTCCGAAGAAGGTATACAGATTGCCAACAAATATATGAAAGGATGCTCAACATCACTAATCATTAGAGAAAGGCAAACCAAAACTACAATGAGGTTTCACCTCACACCTGTCAGAATGGCCATCATCAAAATATCTGCAAACAATAAATGCTGGAGAGAGGGTGTGGAGAAAAGGGAACCCTCTTGCACTGTTGGTGGGAATGTAAATTGATGCAGTCATTATGGAGAACAGTATGGAGGTTCCTTAAAAAACTAATAATAGAACTACCATATGACTCAGCAACCCCACTACTGAGCATATATCCTGAGAAAATCATAATTCAAAAAGAGTCATGTACCACAATGTTCATCAACAGATAAATGGATAGAGAAAGGTGTGGCACATATATACAATGGAATACTACTCAGCCATAAAAAGAAATGAAATTGAGTTATTTGTAGTGAGGTGGATGGACCTACAGTTTGTCATACAGAGTGAAGTAAATCAGAAAAAGAAAAACAAATACCATATGCTAACACATATATGTGGAATATAAAAAAAATGGTTCTGAAAAACCTAGGGGCAGGACAGGAATAAAAACGCAGCTGTACAGAATGGGCTTGAGGACACAGGGAGGGAGAAGGGTAAGCTGGGATGAAGTGAGAGAGTGGCATGGACATATATACACTACCAAATGTAAAATAGATAGCTAGTGGGAAGCAGCCACGTAGCACAGGGAGATCTGCTTGGTACTCTGTGACCACCTAGAGGGGTGGGATAGGGAGGGTGGGAGGGAGATGCAAGAGGGAGGAGATATGGGGATATAGGTATATGTATAGCTGATTCACTTTGTTATAAAGCAGAAACTAACACACCATTGTAAAGCAATTATACTCCAATAAAGATGTTAAAAAAAAAATGGTCCACATCCTAAATAAATAATAAAAGTGAGAAAATGCCAAGAGAAAAAGTGAGGCTTAGTTAATAGAACCCTGAACATGATTGTCATTGAGGCCCAAGAAGACATTATGGATTCTCTTAGAATATAATGAAATCAAGAAAAGAATGTGCAATTTATTTTATTCATCGTGTCCTTCCAGAATACATAGCAGAAACCGTATCTCAGGTTGTTAAAAGAGAATAGCAGTTTACTCTCCTGAGGCACCATGAACTACCCCTAGTTTTGACCTGGCTCAAGAGGGATATCTTTTTTTGTGTGTGTGAAAATGTCAGAATCCCATTACCCCCACCCACATATGCTCTGTCATCTTATACTTTCTTTCATGAAAGGTATTGATGAAGTTCAGCATGTCTACTCATCTTATGGCTGCTTTGACACCTCTAGTATTTCCAAAGTGTAGCTGAAGATGTATGCAAGTCTGATATCAAACAGTTTGAGAAGTTCCCCAAATATCAAGAGTTTTTTGTTTTACTCTGCCTTCCTTGGTGATCAATTAGAATTTGCATGTGAGTCACTCATTTTTCAAAAGCATTGTGGGCGATTTTCTTCCAATTGGAAGTGTATCCCACAAAATGGACCAAAATGAGTTTGTTCCATATTTATTCACCCACACATCTGCATGATTATTGCTTCCCTCTTGAGTTGCTAAATCAGTAGTAAAACTCATGGGTTCAAAACCTGAAATGTTCAGGAAAGATCCTCTTTTAAGAGATTTGACAATTGACTCTAGCATTTGGTCAATCCAGGGGCAGAGATTCTTTATAATGCTTTGTTATTCTAGAACACTTAAAAGTTGGGACCACTGCATCAGGATATTCTGTTCTCTAAGCTTTTTCCTTGAGGATAAGTTAGGAAGCAGTGGGAAGTAGTAAGGAGTAGCTGATTCAAATCTATCTTAGAAAGTTAAAGAGTTGGTTCAGGTTCTTTGCTCCCTAGTTTGTCTAGTGTAGCAATATGGAGAGAATTTGTTCAAGTAATGTTAAGGAGGTAGTATGGAGAATTGGGAACACAAAGGATTTGTACATTGTTTCATTTGAGCAATAAATAAAAATTTTATTAATGTAGCATTTTTTACATCAATAGAATCATACAATAATTTTGATGTACTTCTTTTTTACATAATTCTGTCCAGAAATTTAAAAATGAATTAGCATTTCAGCTAATTACTGAAAATTTAGTAAAGAAATACTATCTTCATTTTTGCTTTGGTACATCTTTTGGCCTTTTATGATATAGCTGAAGCTAAAGTTAAGGCAAATATTGTGTGCTTTTTAAGAATATTTTCTACATGATAATTAGTAGGATTTTCAAGCTAAAATAATCACAAAGAGCAAGACGTGGCCTGCTATCATTATGACAAAGAATGATATAAAAGGACTTTGTGTGTTTCGAGCAAATAGATACCAACAGCTACCTGTTAGGTTGTCATTTCTTTCAAGTCAATATTTGATATAACAAGATTTTAGTATGGCACAGATTTTTGACAGCACTTTTGTTGTAAAGGAACTTTTGCTTGTACTGATGATAGAAGATGAACAAACGTTACAGAGAAATAGCTTGTTTCACTGAGCAGCTCCACACCATCGTGTGGAAAAATGTGACCAAAGGAGAAAGTCTCAGAGAGATCTTCTCAGAGGAGCATTCATGGCCAGGAACAAGACACGCAGGTTCAAGAACAATTAAAAGTTTCTTCTAGGATACTTCGTCCTGCCACCTGCTCCCAATCTCTACTACTTCCAGATCCAAACCCTATCACACTATTAAACGTTATCCCATCAGTTTTCAGACCAGACTTTTATTCCACCAGTTAAATGCTGCTCGAGACACAGAAAATAATTTGTATTTCTCCAACTAATCCTAGGAAGTCAGTGGTAGAATGTCATCTGATACAAAAACAGTGTCTCTAGAACTCAAACTGTACAACCTTACACACACACACACATACATGAGTTTTCTTAAGTTTTTAAAAATGTATCATTTTGGAATCTTCATTTTGGATTTGGATTTCAGATCTGAGTGTTTTGGATGTTTGGCCCCAAGGCTTTCCCTACGAAACCCATATAAAGTTGGGTGCCTTATGGTTCTGCCTTGGCAGTCACTGTTAAGAAAAGGCACTGTAACCCCATCCCTCCTCCCCCCCAAAACAACAAAAAACAAAACAAGTCTTTTTCAGAAACATCAAACGGGATTCCATTTATAAAGTCCTTTCTCCCTGTATATCCCTGTCATTCACTCTCTTACTCTTTCAATATCTCACACATCCAGCAGGTGCTGCTCTCAAAGACTCTCCCCTCTTAAACACTACCCTCATAATCCAGGCCTCTCTCCCTGCCCCGTCTCTCTTTTTATATATATATATATATATATATATATATATATACACACACACACACACACTCACACACACACGCACACACACACACGCATACACACACACACATATATATATTTTTTTTAATCGTGTAGATGAACTTACTCAATATGGACTTCCTCCATTCTAGTATTACCTAGTAAAAGTTACCTGGCATCTGGATGTGGCTAATGAACAAGGACCCAGCCACTGATCCAGGAAAAAAGACTCCTTCCTCCCTGTGGACAGGATGGGAAGAGGGTAATTATTACAGCTACCCCTACTCTGAAATCTCTCTCTCTCTCTTTTTTTTTTTTTCCGGTACGCAAGCCTCTCACTGTTGTGGCCTCTTCCGTTGCGGAGCACAGGCTCCGGACACGCAGGCTCAGAGGCCATGGCTTACGGGCCCAGCCGCTCCGCGGCATGTGGGATCTTCCCGGACCGGGGCACGAACCCGGGTCCGCTGCATTGGCAGGCGGACTCTCAACCACTGCGCCACCAGGGAAGCCCTGAAATCTCTCTTATTCCTGCCGCACGCACACCTAGAGTTTTCGTCATTCATAGGCAATACACGTATATTTTCTGTGGCTACGATTACACTTTCTATGACTTGCATTACCTGTGACTCTTGGCCAGTCAGCTCACGTCCCAGATCCATGAGAGGCGGGCGCTTGTGCCTCCTTCCAATGGGCTGGCAGTGGTATTTTCCTCTGACACTGCAGCGGACCGCCCAGGCTTCCCAGGTGTGCATGGCGTGGCACGGAAACCTCAACTGCTTGACAGCCACAGGTGTGGATGATTTGTTTTTTCTTTTTTTCATTTGTTTAGATTCTTGTGGTAGGAATTCAGCAGGTGTGTGACGGCAGCATAGAATCTCCACCATGGCACAGAGGCCAGCTGCCCTGGAAAAATGATGTTCTTGTTGGTCTCGCAACACTGCCAGCTTGAATCCCTGTTTGCCTGGAAACCTCACCCAAGGGCAAGACTCTGCCTAGCCAGTGAGTTAGGGTAAGTTCATCTCAATAGATGAGCAAGAAAAGCCTCCTTACATGAACCTAATCTACAAGTAGGAGCAGGTTACCTGGCTCTGCCCTCCTGTATTTTTTTTCTTCTTTTTTCTCCCTAACTTGAGCTGGTGTCATTCCAATTACAGGGATATAGGAAACCCTGGACTTGGTTTCCAAAGAGATATAAACCATGCTAGGATGCTGTTGTTGACATATAAGTTTCTGCTCCTTTGATTGAGACTAAACATAGGAGCACAGATTGAGAGTGGTTCTGTGTGGAGTTTTCCACATTCCTGCCATCTCCTCAGGAAGTTACTAATCCTGGGACCCAATCGGTTCAGTATAGGGCAAGGTAACCTTGGAGATTTTTCCAGACCATGTCTAGCCTTCGTGAAGGGGTGGGGGAGGCTGGCTACTGTAATCCTGAGGGAACCAGATAGAGAAGGAGGTAACCAAGAGCCATTGCTGTCAGTCTGTCAGCGTGTGGGGCTGAGCCATCCAACCTTTCCCTCTCCTCACCCTCACTAACCTCTCAAACATTTGTCCTATGGCTTCTCTTGGCTAGGTCATGATATCCAAAGAAATAGATACATACACCGTAGGTTACTCAGTTTCCCTTTGTCACAGACCCTTCCCTAGTTTTTCTCTTAGAATCAAGCCTGGAGTTTATTTGACGTTGTTTTTACTTGTGTACACATCGTATAGGTGAGGGTTTCAGGGGCAGGGGAAGCTACACAGTGATTTGCCATCTGGGCCCTATATACCTCTCTGAATATAGACATTGGTCATCTCTTCCCTTTAGGTAGCACAAATGCAACACAATGCAGTGATGACACATGTCAGATGAGCATATATCTCGAAGGGCAGCAGATGGATCTGTAAATCAACTTGGGGAAAAGGGGTGTCGTGTGTGAGTGTTAGATAGTCAGTAGACGAGGCTTTCATCCTGCATCTTGACCTTTGACGATGCAGGTATTTATGTTAACATATATTTGATATATCTGCAGTCACTGAAGAGAACTGGTTGTCATAATCCAGAGAAGTAAACATTAAACATCATATGAAACATTCAAATCAGTTTTGCAGCTGTTGTCCTGTTGGAGTGGCATTTCATATGTTCGTCTTTAGCTATTGCTAATATTTTAATCTCTTAAAGAGATAATTATTTAATCTCTTGAGAATCTAGTTCTTCTGTAATAACAATTAAGTGAGATAAAAACCCTTACACTGAACTCCAGGATTGAGAGTGGTCAGTCCTATGTCCAGCATTTGATTAGAACTTACTTTATATCCAAGTCAATGCCCCCTTAAGAGATGAGGAGGGATTAAAAATATCTCTGTTGCCCAATGGATGATACTCAAAAGAAAAAAAAATTATCATTGTGCTTAATAAGAGAACTGACAAGCAATCATAATTCTTTCTGTTAAGTAAATATGTTAGAAAAATTTATTATGAAATGACACATTATGCAAGCCAGGAATCAAACATGACATCCTTGCATTAAATACGGTAGATGCCATTAAGGAAAACAGTCAATATGTCACCAAGCCACGGCCTGTAAAAATTAAATTGATTTGGTAAATGTAAGTAAGATAGATCTGTTTGCTTTCATCATCAATTTTGAGTGGGTGAACAGGTGATGTCACCAACCTGGGAGCGATAAAGATGCAGGACCATCTGGAAAGGCAAGTGATGAATGGGCAACTGCTTTTGGATAGTGACAGTGCTGTGGTACTTTGTCACTTGGGATGCAGTACTTAATAACTTTTCAATACCATCATAATAAATTTCACTGCCTTATTAATATAGAAATGGTGAGTTATTACCATGATGGTGAGTGTAAATAACTGGAGATGCAGCCGTCAGAAGCTGATTGTTTGGACATGTTTCTTTAAGCAACACAGTTGACTCATGATAATCAACCTATGTCTATACCAGTAGAGTTTATTGCACTTGTCAAAGGAAAAAGTAGTATTATTCAAAATTATATGAAGTCGTAATAAGTTTAATATATTATCAGACTTTTCCTGTAAGTTTCCAAACACAAGGCAGTAAATCATTTTTAATAATGTCCTTTCATGTAAAAAAGTGTTCTTATACAGTAATAACGTCCTTTCTTAACTATTAACAAAACAGTTGACTTCTTTGTATGTGCTGTAAAGGGTATTTTTTTTGTACTTTTCAATCATTTTCTTTTGCAAATAAAGAGCAAAAGCAGGAACCTTAACGCTTCATTAACAAGCTCAAAAGTTGCTGAGTACAGGCCATGTCACACGTTTCCATTTTAATCGAACAGATGTACTTAAGAGTAAACCACAACAAATGAAGCACAGACAAAATTATAAACATGTGTCACTAAGAAGTAGGCAGGAAAGAGCCTCTGATGAGCATCTGCGTGCATTTTATGAAGCCAAGGACTGCCACTTCATAAGTTTGTCACTGATGTCTCCAGTTTAATGAGGAGAAACAAAATATGTAGATAGGTGTAAGTTGAAGATGAATTACTAGATCAATCACTTAGCACCATTCAGGGTGTCTGCCATTGTGTGGTGGGAAAATAATTAGATCTGGGATGCTGTTCTTATTTATATACCAGGTGTTCAATCTGGGATGGAATATAGAAAACTTCCTCTTTCATGTCACTGTGGTCTTTATATTGTTTCTCGGGCAGGCTGACTTTTAATTCTGACACTGTCTTTTGGACTGCAGTCTGCCAGCCTCTTAAATGAAATGCCTCTCCACCATTTCTATGACTGCTGAAAAGAGAGCCAGCAGTCTATTAACAGGCAATAAAGTTCAGGAAGCCCAGGACTCATTTCTTGGGTCAGAGGTGAAAATTGCATACGAAATGAAACAAAGGTGGGCCTTGATCGCTCAAGAAGCAGCACCAGAAAGAACACACGTGCTGTTCACCAGAAGTCTGCCACTTAAAGGGAAAGGAATAATCGTAATAATGTTGGCCGATGGAGTTAAGTACTCGGTTGAGAGAAATTGTATCAATCTGACAAATATAGCCTTCACAGGAGATAAAGTCTCTAATGACCTTAAATGCATATATTTATCATTTAATTCAACGAGCCAATTCCCTTGGGCTTTTGACCAATGACATTTCCCCTAAAGTTTAGAAATTTTTTACTAGCCCAGAGAATAATGGCCATTTGTCAGAAGGTTCCAAAGCTCAACGCAGTTGGAAGCAAAGAACAGGAGAGGAGGGGGGAAAAAGGCTAATCGAGTCTTTCCACCTCAGAGAATATTCATACCAAGTTTTATTGATGCAGGGGCTGCAGTATTTTGTGGCTGAACAGTAGGTGGCAGACACTGTAGTGAATAAATGGGGAAATTTTAATCTAAGCTGTTTTCATCTGATTTCATTAACTTGCAAATATGTCACCTGTAAGTACAGCACATTACTTTGCAAAAAAATAGGAACACTAAATAGTTACGAAATGTGCTAGTTGAATGTGGAAAAATCAAAAGGATTCTGCAGAAATAGAAGCAAAAGGTCTAATGTTTCACCAGGTAAAGTGTGTGTGAAACAGGAAAGCCCAAGGAATAAAGGGACCCTTGTGTATGGTGGGCTTTTCCTCACTGTTATTCTTGGTCTCAACTTGATGAAGTGTATTAGTGATATGCACGAAGCCCTGCGACTCCTGTATCTCCCTTTGTGAGAGTGTCCTTGCCTTTGTTCGTGCTGTCAGTCAGTTGTTCTTTCTCTTGGGCAGCCACGTTGGTAACCGCAGGATCTACTTGCAAATAGATTTCTGTAAAACCATATTATTCTTCAGCCCTGACTCTTTCTCCCCGCCCCCCTTCCCTCAACAATCTGGCCATTCTTGCGGCGTGGCTCCCTGGCTTGCTTCTTTGTCATCCGTCTAGTGGTTTGTGTTTCCGCCTTGAGGGATAGTGGAAGGGACACTGGCCTAGGTGCCAGGAACCTTGAGTTCGTGCCTCATCTCAGACTTGGGAACTTGGGAAAGTCACCTGAGTTTCTCCTCTGAGGTCTGACTGAAGTCTAGTCTAGCTCTGACTTTGAGTTTTTGGATGCTGTCTTGCACACCCGTTCCTTACTTCTTTTTATCCTCGTGGACGTGCTCTATGTTGTCATGCTTTTAGAGGTTTTACTTCTATTGGGGCCTGTGCACCTTAAATTAAGTAGAAAACTAGTATAATTGGACTAGTATTGAACTAGTATAATTGTGTTTTGTAAACCTGAAATCAAAGCACATTTGATATGTGTGTCTCTTTTTGGAATTTATATTTTAGTAAGGAAGGCAGCTTAAGACAAAAGCCTTGTTTTGAAAGGAAAGTAAGTTGGTTAGAGAGAAGATTCTATTGCTAGCCATCTTTGAAAAGATACAGGTATAAATTTCATTCTGTCCCTGGGGCACGACTTAGTCCAACCTCAACTGTATACTAAGGCAATGTTAAAAAATACCATTTGGTCCTCTCAAATATAACACAGGTGTCATGGGCTTGTCTCTGAAAAGAAAAAAAAGAGGCAGTGTAACACAGGGACTGCTGAGGGCACTGAGTCTAAAGACAAATGAACTTGGTTCAAATTCTCCACCACTTACTAGCTTTGTGACCTTGAACAGTACTAAACCACTTTTTGTCTCAGTTTCCTCATGTAAAACGGTAGTAGCAATAGGATCTGCCTGGCAGGATTTTTGTGAAGATTACATTGCAGAGTATTGTAAAGGCTTAGAGTATGCTGCAGCAGCCTTACATGCTGTAGCAAGCACTTCAAAGCAAACTGATTTTAACAGTCGTCATCACCATCGTCATTCCGAAGTTGGGGATGCTCCTTGTATCCTTTCTTTTGTGAGAGAAGGATTGGGGAATTCAGTCTTTGGAGTTGGAGCTCCTGAGGTTGACAGAGCCATCCCATCACAGAAAGGTGACTCCTTTCTGAGTAGCGTGGGCAAGTGACCTTCCTAGACCCGACATACTCGGAACATTGATGGAGGTTTGAGAGGTTCTTTCACTAAAGACTTGAGTGAGCATTTCTAAACAGTGCAGAGGAGGAGGTTTGACTATTTGATGAACTTATGCTCTTGTAGCATGGTAGGGTGGAGTTGAGAGCGGTGAGAGCTCACCCTTTAAGCCCCCCTCAACCATAACTCTCTCGATGTGTTCTTCCTTTTTTTTTTTTTTTCCCCCGGTACGCGGGCCTCTCACTGTTGTGGCCTCTCCCGTTGCGGAGCACAGGCTCCGGACGCGCAGGCTCAGCGGCCATGGCTCATGGGCCCAGCCGCTCCGCGGTATGTGGGATCTTCCCCGACCGGGGCATGAACCCGTGTCCCCAGCATCGGCAGGCGGACTCTCAACCACTGTGCCACCAGGGAAGCCTGTATTCTTCTTTTGAAGGGCCTTCTCTCCTCTTTACTCTTCCTCATCTTCCTTGGCTCTCGACACTACCGTGTCTTGCCAACTGTGCCCCCTCAGGTTTCAGCTAGATAATAATGGGGCAGATTTTCTCTTGCAGGAAGTTTGACCTCGTCTATGGATTTGGGGGATGTAGGTGTGCTTTTATTCCTGTTCCTGCTCTTCTTCAATGAGGACTGTGGTGGTGTCCTTTTTGAATAACCTAAGAACAAACACACCTCGTGACAGCAAGTATCTTGCTAAGGTTGCAATGTCTAATCTTAAGTGAGAAAAGCACACTCTGCCTCTTCACAAAACTTTGACCTTGTCCCATGGAAATAACAACCCTGGCCATCTTGTGAATTTGCTTTCTTCCTGGGCCCTACTCCATCAGTGGAATTCCCTGTTAAGTGAGAATGGCTCTGAATCACTGAGAATAATGTCATAACTAAATATATTGTGATTAAGTGTATGGAAGTATTTCTGATGAGTGGAAATACATATCCTAATCTTTTTGTATATTGTCATTTATTTATTCTTAAATTTTTCTTAAATTTTACCTGGTGGGTCAGTGGGATCTTGAGACTTTCTGGGCAGAACTTTGGAGATCAGACTCTGCAGAAGACCCAGCATAACTTCTCACATGTAAAATTTCACTGTTCACAATTACCTCTGAGCATTCTGAATGCAGGAAGCGTCACAAGCTTGGGGTTTTTTTCTCATAAAGAAATAACCAAAATATGTGCTACTGGATTCTGAGGGTAGGCTCTTCGACTCATGGGCTATTAGATGGGGGTACCTGAATTATTTGGTCGGGGATTTATGGCTGAAATAAACAATAGCCCGAAGTTGAGTTTGCCTGACAATGGGTAGAAGCTTCCTGAAAGAAGGCTTGTAGGGTGGACCAGTGGTAGGTGCCTCTGCTTCCCTGGGGCACAGCTATCTTCTCCCTTCAGTTCTCCTGACTATTATAACCTAATGTTAATGTCTTTTAACTTCCATAGCATGGACTAAATTGTCACCAAACTACCATATACTAATGATTCTTTACTTACACAAACTCTTCTATATCCTAAGATCTCTCTTCGTGTGGAGCGCTCCACTGAGAACAATCTGGATTTAGTAATGTATTAATTAGAAGGTTTCGTAAGAAGTTAGGACTTGGTTTTCTTTTTTTAACTTGGGAAAGGCAGTAATCTTGAGAAAACCAAATGTGAATATGATTTTAACAAGAGAATTTCCACTTTCCTTGGACCTTCCAAAGCATGGAAATTCTCCTTTGAAGATGTTAATTCTATAAGAGTACTGTCAGCAGTATAAAGGTTGAAGAATAGTTGGGTTTGCCTATAGATGAGCCAGGCTAAAAAATATGGAAAGTAGTACTCGATGAAATCATGAATTGATATGATTTGAATTACAGAGCTCCATATGGACCCCTGAACATTGATTTGTCCAGAACATTATGAAAGGTATTATAGTGAGGAGGTATATAATGTCACTTGGTGAACTTGACTCAAAAAGTGTTCATCTGAAGTTTGATTCCTTACTCAACCACCATAACTGATTGATAGAGACATGGATCTCCAATTGGCTTTAGTTTCTGCTCTGCGAATCTTCCATGAATCTCACTGAGAGTCTAAGATGCAGTTGTAAAGTATGATTGAAGAGTTTGAATTACTATGTATAGTCCAGCTACGCACCTCAGAGCACTGATCCCCAATCGCATTCATCCAAGAAGTGTTGAGAAGGGATAAAAAGTCATTTTGCCTTATGTTTCTATGGGATAGGATGAAAGGTGCTGTAACCAGGTAAGGTAATGCTTAAAATATTAGGACTTTTAAGTCAAGAAGGTCAGAATTATGATGTGATGTAATATGGACATAGATAAACATGACCTTCTTTAATTGAATTCTGGTAGACTAGATTTAGTGTGGATGGGATGGAGCTGGAGGAGTAGTTAATTCTACAAGAGGAAAAAAGATGAAAAAGAAGCACTACTTGCCACAATAGGATGTTAGAATTCATTACCCAACATGGAAGAGATTGAAAATATAGCATAAATCAGGTGGTACTTCCATCTCAGCTCCCCCTCTCCGAGGCTCTGTCAGCCGTGAATTTATCCGTCGTCACTTGAAAACCATTTTTGTTTTCAGCCTCTTTACAACTTTTATAAGTTTACCCCGGTCTCATGGAAAACTTTATCTGTGTTTACTCTTTCACACATTAAATAGTTTCTATTCATTTTAGTCTAGAACTCAAATACTTCCTCCCTATGAGACCCCTGAGTTCAGGAGTTTAGGAAGGTCAGAAAGACTGCCTTTGGACAGTTATCTTTTTGACTTCTTGGTCCAGGGCTCGAAATCCTTCCGCTGTCTTGGTCTTCTGTTCAGTACAAATAAAAGGTGATTTTCTGTGGCTCTAGACAAAGCATACCCATCTTGAAATAATAATATGGCGTATAAAACAGGGCCGCTCATAGGCAGATTACAAAAAAGGTCGGAAGAGAATTATGTAGTAATGAAAACTGGTCCATCTAACTTTTTAAAAATGAGTGACCCTGTATTTTCAGGAAGAATGAAAACATCTATTTAATACAAGTCCTTTGGTCATTGAGATGTGTCAGAAACCTTTCCCTTTATTCTGAAGTGCTGTTGTGTTAGCGTCGAAATGTAAAAATAATAAACATCTGACATTTTAGGCACAGACTAAACATCAAGCAAATGACATTTCATTGAAGCTCTTGAGAGAGTGACAAGATGCCAAGATGCCAAAGGAAGTGAGAAATGGTCACAAAATCTTATATTTACGGCAGAGGAATCGTCAGTGTGAGAGTTATCTACCCCGTTCCTCCATGAGGGAGGTTTACTTCGATGGAAAATTGTTTTTCAGTTTGAATTTAAAGCATTATGAGGGGCAGAAGATAACACGTGGTTCCAAAATCCATCCTGATTTTTGCTCATTACTAATTCGTTGATGTATTAACTCCGCAAGCATGCCCTGGGTGTCTACCTCGTGTCCTCGCCCCGGCAGTGGAAGACGGCAGTGACTCAGGACAGTTTTCTTACCCTTCCCCTCTTCCCTTTCCTTGTCTTTCTTCCTCTTTCCCTCTTTATTTTCTCTTGTCTTCTTTTTGTTTATTTTTTATTTTCTTGCCCTTAGCCAAATGTCAATCCCACTCCCTTCACCTAATAGGTTTGGTTAAATTAACTGGTTACCCAACTAATATGTGTCACTTTTCATCAGAGCAAATATGCACAGGATTTGACCATCTGGGGGACAGTTAGTCATTTTGAGGATGCAGGTGGGAAACACACCTGTAGTTAGTCACTCACAGGGGCATTTGTCTATACTGAAATGATTTGCAGGTGTTAAACATGTGCTTATGAAAAAGGGAAATAGGGATTTGGGGTCCAGAGAAAATTTGCCTCTTAATTTAATATTATTTTCTCTCTTCCCTGTCTCTTGGTTACTTAGAGAACAAATGCATATACTTTTAACTTAATGTCTTGAGTGACTGCAAAAAGGAGATAGAAATGCAGCTTTGGCTGTTTTATGTGGTTCAAGAAAACATTCTGGCTCCAAGGATCCATTTATATTTAGGCTTTACAGAAACAATGCTATAAAGTTTTCTAGTTTTGATGGCAAAACTACTCGTTAAAATCTGTGATATGTAGCATTCTAATGAATTTTAGCCACATTTTTAAGGCTGTTGTTAGGTAGCCGTTAGCTTTCCCAGTGTTCCTAATATAGAACAAAATTATCTGAACTATTTGATGATTACTAGTGAGTATTGGTAAACTTTTTCATGAAAGCATGTTAACCACATGTCATGTACCATGGCATAAAAAATAGAAACAGTGAGAAATTCAACAACCGGGATCCCAATGCTCTGTTGACATCAAATTTGGCAGATTTTGAAAATTCTGTGATCATGTCTCTCCTTCTGTGACACTACTCTTGTTCATTCTTCAAAAACATTTGCCTTAGCATGGGGAATTATAGATAATCTGATGCAACAGGTTTAAGTTACCATTTTCATAGTGAAAAGAATAGCTTAGCATGATCCCGATTTTCCTTGGTTTCCTCCCATTCTTGAAAGAAGCAGAGGTATTCACGTTTCTTTGTCTAACAGTTTTATAATGTCTTAAGAGATTAACAGTGAGCATGAATGAGGGCCTGCGGATTAGACAACAAAAAGCCTGGGACGTCCACTACCTTACTTGCAAATTTTACATTTTCCAGCATTGCTAAGCGAGTATAGAAAACTAAGGAAAGATAATAAGTACCAGAGTCTCAAAAGTGTTTAGTGATTCAAAAAATTCAGATGACATGTCAGAACTGACAGACTCATGGAACCGTCTGTGGCAGGACCCACTTTTTTGTCTTATGTTAAGCTCTCATACTGAGTGAATGCAGATGTTATCACGGTACCCCAGACAGACAGTCAGTGAAATGTGACAAGCTGTCAGCAAAGTTACACTATGTTGATTTTGTTAAAATATCCACAAGCTTTATAGTTTCTCTTTATATAAAAAAACCCTTACCTCATTTAGTCAAGAGAATGGAAGCTGTTGGGGAGATCACTTGTGCTTTCATCATCCTTACACTACCTTGGGTTTTTCCTCCAGGAAAATTTCACTTAGCAAATTAAGTACTAATGCACCCCAAATATCGAATCCCAAGGTATCTCAGAGTAATTTTTTCTCTTTCAACTAGTTCTGTAATTTTTTGTTCAATTTACATTGCACCTCAACACTTTGGCAAAGGATGTTTCACCATCAGAAAGACTGAATTTTCTTCATTTAAATTAGGAGCCAAGATGAGAGATTAAAAATCTGAAGGACCACTTTAACCAAAAAGCCTTTATTAACAGGAGTTTAGGCGTAGAAAATGAAAATGTGAGCTTAACCAAAATCTAGGATCTTTGCTTCCACTCTTTTTATTTTTAAACACTGAAAATTAACACCGGCAAGAGAAAAATCTCCATTGAAAACAAACTTTCGAGTCATTCAGGGAAAAGAATTCTGTTTTTCATATATGGTTTAGACATTTAGATTTTATTTTTATAAGTTTGGAAAATAAAAATAACAGTAAAGAGGAATTCTAGAGCATTTTCATTGCTGTAACATATTTATATCTAAAGATAAGTCTTGCTTATTAAGTGATCATTTTGACATCAATTTCAGATTCAATTTAACTCAAGAATTTAGAAGTCAGAACAAGCAAAAGTATAATTAACTGAGCAAAATTAAATAAAGACCATACATTTGGAAACTGAAGTTTTAACTATATTGCTTTTAGTGATATTAATGATATCTCTTAAACTAAGGAAGACATCAGTATTGACATTTGAGTTTGACACGGTGGAGTTTCTTTGTAGCCTCTGGGTGCAATAATGGGTTGCCTTTTACCCCATGTGGAAGGGCATCTGTTGCATGTAATTTATTTGACTTCAAATTGCAAATTATTTGGTAGAAGATTACTTTGCAATCCTAGTTTCCACAAATTAACCTGTTTATACGTTCACTTTTGGAAATTAAAGGCGAAAGGAAAACACGAGCCACGCTTGTTTTGTTCAATTTACATTGTCACCGAGGACATTAACATACAATGAGAAACCATTCTGTGATTTTGAAAAATGAAAAGTCAAGGCATTTTGAAGGTAACATCTAGCTCAGTGTTTTTGTAAAACTCAGAACTAAATAATCAAATGAAATTATGCATATGGAGGAAATGATTTAGAATATGTTGCGCTGCTAATCGCACTCATGCTGAAGTTTTAAATTTCATCTGTCTACTCAGATCTATTGTGAGCCATTAAGTGGCTTCCTTTTTCCCCGACAAATTGAATGCTGCAACTGCAAGGAGCTCTTTTGTTCTTTTAATTCAGTCAGCATGGAAATGATTTTCTCATTTCAGGCCCTTTTCTGTCCTCTCTTCATTGTGTCAATAAAATAGAGTTGTGCAGAGCTGCTCTAATCAGCTTAGAGTGCTAATTCATTGCTCCGGGATGCTATCTGTGTTTGGCTACAGGTGGGCACTCTAAGGGGTCAGTCTCCAGGGGAGTGTAATTGTGTGTCTCCTGGGGCTTGTTTGCAGAATGACCTAAAGCTGAAGCCCCAGGTCGGGAAGGGGAGAAAAAGACCGAACAAACATATGCCCACGCAGACATATCAGCTGTATTTTCATGGCGACCATTCACTTGGCCTGACATTCTGAGATTCTAGTAACATTCCTGGCATTCTACCTCTTCTCAGTCTTCTAGGATTTAGCCATAAAATTTGAATTCTTTTAAATTTTGCACACATTTCCTAGGGGTACAGCTATATAGTATTTCCAATATACAAGTTAAAGTCTAGGCTAGGATTTAACACGTGGATAATATGACCACACTAAACTACAAAAAGAGAAACAGAAACCGCCAATTTTTGGAAAATATATTCTTTTGTGTCTTGTGAAGGTAGCTTAATCCAAAAATATGGAAATATTATGAATTAGTAAATTAAGCTTTATGGACAGTGAGGAATTTCTGGCAGCTTTGGAGGAGAAATAATGATCAGTTGTTTGGAATAAGGGGGGAAATTGCTAGGCATGAGGTTTCTGAGAGTTAATGTGTCCTTGAGCAGTCTGGGGGGATGGCAAATTTTTCTGGGATTATTGTCAGTGAGTGTCAAAAACATGTGAATATGATCTTATTTACTAGGTTTGATATTTTTGGTATTAGGATTAAAAATGCCATAATATCTTCTTTTAATTTTTTCTTAACACTATTTTGATTATTTACAAAAAATCTCTCAGTACATTGGGATTAATTCCATTCTCAATGGAAAAATCTTCAGGACTTCATTACTCAGGTCATTATATAATAACCTTAAGTAGGTTTACAAAGTAGAAAGGAAAGAAACGATAAAAGATTTCGGCTATGTGAAATCTACCAGTTAGCTGTAGAACTGAACAAATATTCTCTCGTTTCCTTAAAAAATTTAATCCTTGTCCCATATATTATAAAAAAATGTATCCTCCTTATTAATAGAAGAATTAGGGTCAAATGCTGTATCATTTGAATATTTTGAGAAAAAATTTTATAGTCATAATAAATTCTAACTAGCTTTACTAATATGTCCAGTTATAGAATTTATATAGTTATATATGAAGTTTTGTGTCAGGACAGTAATTGGTTTGTAGAAATACAAGTCTTTAAGATACATGTACAAGAAGGAAATAAGGTTATCTTTCACGTGTTTAGAAGACATTATTAGGTTTTAATTCTTTCCTTCTCCAACTAATATTTCATCTATATAACCTAGCTGGTTTGAATGATTTTGTAATACTGCTGCTTCCTGGATAAGATTCTGAATTTCACTTAGTTATTTACATTTATTTATTTAGGATTAATTTAGAGTAGCATCAGGAGATGAAGCTGAAAACGAAATATATGGCAACTTTATAAAACTGATCTTTCTTTTTTTCCATTTAGAAATGTTTTTATGTAGAGCTCCACGATAGTCAGAATTCAAATTCTTTAGTCTTCACTAGAGTAAATTTTCCACTTATACAATTAACTACTAATGATTTTTCTGATATAAGCAATTATATTTTCAGGCAAAAACAGTTCGTTATTTTCTGAAATTGATGAGGTAGTTTATTAACTTAATTTTGTCTTTGAAAAGTGCTTTTGTTCTTACTTTCTGTTTTATTTTCCTAGAAATTTTTTTTCAGATAACTGAATTTGAGGTGATTTTAGCAATGGCTATCTCTTATAAATAGCCAGATCCTTTGTACATGCTATAGCCTTATGTAGTATGAATCATTCAATGAGGAAGAAAATGAGCAATGTTTCAACAGCTTGTTTTGGTAACTTTTATCTTTATAAGAATAAATTTTGACTTCTTGGAAAAATTTAAAATCAACTTCCCTTTTGCCAGGAGAGTCTAAATCATGTTAGCACAGTTTTGGTCCAGATAGCAAAGCTCTAACCCTCATTCAGTTCAAATGCCCACCAAAGAAAGCAGAAAGCAATGAGACATATTCTTGAAAGGGACTTTTTCTTTTCCTTAAAGAAATTGCATTCTCTCCTCAAGTCAGCTATTTCACTAATTCTCTTCTGCATTGAGTAGATTTGTCATAAGATATATGTTGATGAAATGATTTGTGCTGATGCCCTGTGGCAGAGTGTACTGTAGGGCTCAAATTCCTATTGGATAAAATGAAGCTGGCTTGTCTTTGCTATTTATGCTATTTATTTCGATGGTCAGTTCCAAGGTTTATAATGATGTTGATGATCTTTTCATTCCTTGAATGATTAGGACTTGAAATTAGACATTAAAAGTTTCAGTTGAGTAGTGGAATAACATTGTTGGATTGGTTTTTCTTCTACCACCAATTTTTAAGGCCACAGGATGCTTTGGGGAAAAATACAAGGAATATTTTCATGTATATGCTTTGAGTTAAGTAGAAAACTCTACAGTTAAACTATCACTGTCAGAGTCAAGGAGATAATTTCATAGTAAAGTTAGCTGATTACCTAAATAGTTGCTTTAATATGTGACCCCTATTTTGTTGCAGACATCTAGCCCACATGTATCATTCCTGGTGTAAAAAATTTTTTGTATAATTTTTCCAAAAATACCCAGCTTCAAGGAATTATTAACTAAACCTTCTGAGATATATCTGTCTCTTTAAATCCTGTCTGGTAATCTAGTAGAACTCAATTATTTGCCACCGTATAGGACAATCTACTTGTTTTAAATATAAGTAATTATGACTATGTAAAATGAAATATAGAATAAATGTAAAATTTATCAGATTCGAATGATTCTCCTCTTCCCATTTTAGTTTAAAAAATAAAATGAAAGCAACACTTACTTTTGCTTAGTTCTGTGGTTGGAAAAGTATACTCTTTGGAAAACCTTGGCCTCCAGAAAACAGTTTCTAGAATAAATGCTTAGCATTCCTTAATAAGAGATCATCAATGCAATTTTCTGTGATTCAGAGATGAATGGGATCTGTCTGTTATCAATTCCTCAATCAGGAAAAAAAGGAAATTAAGTTCCTAATTAGGTGAATTTGGACTAAAGAGGTGGAGCATTGAAGGGATGAGGAAAATTGAGAGGTAGTTGATGCCATTTCAGACTAATGATAGGAGAGGAAATGAAGAAGGGGGCGGGCCGGAGTTGAGCCTGAAAGGTCAGTGACCTTATTAGGACAAGAGTAGCAGTAGATCTTCAAAAGCTTTTACCTGTGATAGTTGACAAGGTGTCAGGTTCTGGGGATGGACAAAGATGCAAATAGTTGAAAAAGAGGATGGTAAAAATAAGATTGCATATTTTTATAAGGAAAACATTTAATCTTGGAGAGAGAAAATGACATTTATCATCTTTGTAACTATAATTTCTTGCTAATTTTTCTGTGTGCTACGGATTATTCCTTTCACATAATAACTGGATTTACTTTAGTGTAGGATAGATAATGCTTCATTTAAGAGCTAGGTTTCACTGTTAATATAATGAGCATTTATTCTGTATCTGTACCTACTAGAAAGATACACAATTTTATAAATATAGTATGGCCCAGATTTATTGTTTTTAACACAAAATGACCGCTACTTACCAAAATGTCGATCATACAGATGTGCGTACATTTTTATGTGGCTGAAACTTGAGTTTTTCCTTAATAATCGAAATTATCTAGGTATTTACCATTGTAAAAATTTGGTCTTTAGCCACAGTGCTTCAGAAGTTCTCAAATAAAGGGATTTTCAAGATAAAGTGGAAACATCTATCTAAAGAAACAAAAGATAATTTATAATCATTTAGTTACCTGTGATTTTTCATTAATGTATTTATAATTTTTTACTAATGTTGTAGAGGGAAAAATTAGCAAAGAATTCAAGTGTTTGGGAATGTCAGACTAGTTAGATGAGAAAATTAAGTTATGAGTTTGGGGCAATTTGACTATTTAAGTTATATACGTTGATGACTAGTACTGTAATCTTAAGAAACATGCTTTTTAACATTTAATGTTCTTTATCGAGTAGCATGGGTGTTCCAGTGCGGCTTTGACCTGTATATTTTTATCCAGAGAACAAGCGATTGCTCTTTTATTATTACAAACACCCAATAAATGAAATATTTCAGATTCTTTCCATTTTAAACCTATATCTGTTGTAAACAGAGTCACGGGCCTCTTATTTACATTACTGTCCAATAGAAATATACCATGAGCCTTATATGTAATTTAAAATGTTCTCATAGTTGCATTTATAAAAAGTAAAAAAGAACCAGGTCTAATTCAGTTTAATAATATGGTTTATTCAACCAATAAATCTAAAATATTATCATTTCAAAACGTAAAATAATATAAGAATTATTACTGAGATATTTTACTGTTTTGACACTAAAGTCTTTGAAATCTGGTGTGTATATTTACAACACACCTTAATTTGGACTAGCCACATTTCAAGTGCTTAGTAGTTATGTGTGGCTAGCAGCTACTCTATTCAACACAGTCTTAGCATTTCTTGAGGGCTCAATCTTTCACGATGACTTTCAGGTCAATGTTAGTTATCACAGAGTGTGAGCACTGAAAGCCACTGTGAAGGGCATCTGGCCCAGCCCACTCATCTTATAAATGAGGACACTGGGGGTCAGGAAGGGTCAGCTACTTGCCCAAGGTCACCTAACTACTTTGGGGAGTAGGGCTTAGACCAGATTCCCAGTCTCCTCTTGAATTTTATTTTGAATTCTATGGAAATATGCTGCTTTTGCTGACTGTTTATGCAAAGGCGCCAAAATATGGTGAAGCATTAGGAGAACAATTAAACAAAAAAGTCAACCAACCAACCAACCAACCAAACAGACAAAACTGGCTGGCGGTAGTTAAGAAGATAGGCTTGAAACGTTGAATGTTGAAGGAGTACTACTCAGGTAAAAGATTATTTGTTAAGATTTCTTACGTGAACTGCATATCACTTTATTAGGATCTATCATATTTTTATAAATAAATATTCATATTGTAAGTAAATACATTAATCTTAGCCATTATAGATCATTTATTTTGATATTCTCTCAATCCTAAAAAGGGAAATAAAGCCAGGTCTTTCTTTTCATTTTACAGAGTTACTAGCATTTTTGCTTTGTTGTGATTGAAGCCATGATAGGAAAATGACTGAGGCCCAGCTTCTTATTCATTGGCCCACGGACACAAAAGAGAGAACTTGATTGTTCAGATTTCTGCATTTTTCTTTCCTTAGACAATATCTGAAATTAAGCCCCACCTGACAGGGTCAATAAAATGCTACTGATTACAATTTATCTGGAAAGCATAAACGGGAAAGATACAGGTCTTCTTATACAGAACTGGCAGCTGACACTTATTGAACCTGAGCTAACATTTCCAAATGAAATGAGGTGGGGAGGTTTGAGTCATATGATAACAATGTTGTCATCCTGGGGAACAGTCTCGGTATGAATCAGCACAGTGTGAAAATTAAACATGCCAACACCAGGCGGATGTCAGGGAGCCTCTCCCTCAGTTACAGGCGTGCATATCTGCAGCCATAGGAGGGCTCCCCGCTAAAGCGTGAAGTGGCCAGAAGTTCCCCAAGAAAGAGAAGGGCTGCTGTCACCGACTAGATGGGGTTTGTAATAGTATCGTCCTGTTTTCACTCTCCACAGTAGAAAATTTCTACTAGGCTAACAAGGCGGAGGGTAATGAGAAACATGCCAAGTTTTTTAAAAAAAGAGCAAGAGTGAGGAGTCTACCCTACGAACAGGAAACAAATGTGATCAATTACTCCAAGTGTGGCGCTCACAGATACCTTATCTTAGGGCTCCTTAAAATAAAAGCCTGATTGTTACCAAATGCGCCTAAGAAGTGAGGGAGAAAAACACATGCATGGGGGAGAGCAGGAAGGGGGCCGGGGGGAGGGGGAGTGGGGGGGAACATGACTTTATATTGATGTAAAAAATGCAATTCTACTGTTTGTCAGTCTCCTGAAGTCTTTAGAGAAGTGGTTAACAACCACTCACAGCCTTAACCGGGCACCGGGCAAGCAGTAAAACAGGTCAATGTTTGAAAAATAAAAATACTCTGAATATGACACAGAAGGGAGGGGAGGTCGACTTAAACAGCAGTATATAGCGGGTAATGGCTCAGTCCATTGGAAATGTTTGTTCTGTTCTACATAATTATTTGACTAAAATCTTTTAAAGAAGAAATGTTATTTTTGAAATGATTGCAAAGAAGGTCTTAGCCATCAATATAGAGAAGGTATTAAAATTTGAGTTGAAAAATTCATTTTTAATTTTTGGATGTCTGCAAGGGAATCTACGTATAAAATGTTTACTTATTCTATGGAATAAATAATAGCAATTACATTCATACTTGGTAACATTCACCTTAAAAGGACTGCTTTGTTCTCTTAGTCCCCAAAGAAGAAGACAGAATCTAATGAAAAGATGTGAATCTATTCTACACATCCTCAGATATAGAAGGAAAGATTGTGTTTAAGGCTAGGAGTAAGAACCTCAGGGCTGGTGGTTCTTGGCTACGTATTCCTCAAATTTCCCATAAGTGCAGTAGAATTAACACTCCCTTTCTTGGAGATCGTGGGTCAGTAGGTGTTACAGGGTTACGTTATGAAGTGTGACTATAAAGTAGTGAGACTGTTTTTCACACTCCACACCCAGAAACAGCCTCTTTTTACTTCAGTGGATAAAACATCATAATTTTTCTAGGAGCATTCACCTCATCTGGTCCTTATGCACATGTGTGTGCACATAGACAGACCTGCAGTATTCCCATCTTTCTTTGTTCTCACGTTACCTATCATGGCTTTCCCAGGGAACTCTGGCAAAACATATGAAGTAGAATTATTTCTGGTGGTAGAAATGTTTTTTTGAAGCTCAGTGTCTTGCCGGGAAGATGCCCTGTAGATAAGCAGAAAGAAATAGTCGTCCATTTTTAGAGGACTTTGTTAGAATGGTCTTGCCATCCTGTCCTTCCCATATTTTTCCAATTAAATTCTAGCCTGTTGGAATCAAATGTCTTCATGTGATGGCAGACTGCTCCAGTAGGCTATTTTGCACATATTCTGTAGCATGCTTAGCAATTGGGCCTGTCAGTCAGTCAACACATATTTATTGGGCATTTATGTGGCGAACCAGACAAATCCATTCCCTGAGCTCTTGCTTGTCTGTTTTCAAGGGCCTGTCATCCACACAGAATTTCTAATTGAAATTTTCTTTTCCAAAGTACACTCATCTACATTTGAATTACAAGAAGGAAGGTGGGACTCTAGGAAGAACAGAATCCTTTTATTATGGGCCACCTCATCCCATTTAAGGGTAGATAACTTACCTTGTGGATATCTTTCAATTAATTTGACCCCTTCCTTACTTTTGTCTTTTATTTATAGTTAGTATGATCATGAAAGAAACACATGCACACAGTAAAATTCAAGCAGTGTGTAAGTACGCCTTGTTTCTGCTCAGTTTCAGCACTTTCTTGCATATCATTCTAAAAAGTTTACATGAAAACCTATGTCTATACACACACACACATACATACACACACATGCATCGTATGTTTGTGGACAGAAATCTTTTTGTGTGTGCAATGTGTACCTGTACATTCATTTATCTGTTTTATTTTTGTAGTAATATTTTGGAGATCTTTATGTCTATGTAGCTATCTATATAAGTATATAGATATCTACTTAATTCTTTAAAATATTTATTTAATCAACTGAACACACCTGTCTCCCATCATCCCACCTCCTTCCCAGAGGCACAACCAATGCTTTTCTTGTCTATCTTTCTGGGTATATGATAACATATAGAAGCAAATGCATATTCTTTGTTTTTCTCTTCTACACAAGTATTATATGCTAAATACACCATTCTGCAGTTTGCTTTTTTCTCACTCTACTATTTATCTTTCAGATCCTCCCATATCAATATATAAAGAACCTGTTCATTCTTTTTTACTTGTTGTATAGTATTCTATTGAATGCATGTACTATAATTTAGTATCATTATCATTTACTATTTCAAACAATGCTAAATGAATAACTTTGTACATGGAGCATTTGGGAGCTGTGGAAGAATATCTATAGAATAAATTTCTAGAATTAAACAAGATGAGTCGAAGGGTATGTGCTTTTATAATTATTTCAGGTTTTGCAAATTTTCCAGAGCTATACTAACCAACCTTCCCAACAACAGTGTATGAAAGTGCCTATGTGCCCACTCTTACATACCAACATGGTGTATAACCAAACTGTTTGACCTTTTCCAATCATAGGTAAAAGATGATATTTCAGTGTATTTTTAATGTACATTTCTCTTATTCTGAGAGTGAGGTTAAGCATTTTTTTCCATGTAGTTAAGGGCCATTTGCATTATTTTATTCCTTAAACTGTCATTTAAGTGAACATTTTTTTTCTGTGCTTGTTAAGATAAAATGACTTTTTCATGGTCACATATCTACTGAGTGGCAGAGATAGGAGTAGGAGTCAGATCCTCTGGTTATTCATTTGATAATTTAATTAATTTAAGATATTTCCCACTATTGTACCCAGGGTAATATTTCCTATTGAATCCTCCTAACCTCGGGTTATTGCGATGAGCTTACGGAATAAGTTAGAATGTGAAAGTGTTTGCAAAACCAGAGCTCTCCAAAACGCAAGATAATGGCTCATTTGATTTTACAAAGAAATTACAGCATTTATCACTCCTGAAAATATGCAGTCAATAATGAAAATAGAAGAGGAGTGGTCTGACCCGGCTGCAGGCTGAGAGAGGTAAGGCAATTAGGTTGTTATGAGGCCTTCTGGACAAGCAGAGTCCTGATTTTACTAGCCTCGTGCTGACATGTACGCCTGTTGTTTTTTTTTTTCCTCCCCTAAAGAATGGAAAACATTGTACCTTCACAGAGTGATGGCAGTCTTGCTTCGCTTAAAACTTTGTCCCCCTCCACATGAGCAATTTGCCTTGCTTTTTCAAATGGGGGGTAGAGGCAGATCATATTAGAAGTTAGATATTTAGGTTGACTAACATTTCTTCATCTGTGTGTTATGGTTTATTAGGGAAAAATTCAGCACTTGGGCAATTGGTTTTCATTGTTTTCCCCATGTTGGCTCTAGATAGACCTGGGGTAACATGTGTTTATATGTTTCCTTAGTTACTGTATCGTGTGATGTTATTACCGAAATTCACTTCAAGGCATTTCCTTGTATTTATGTTTCATATTGGCTGGGCACACTGTTTATTCATTTTGCATGCATGTAGCTTAAAGACATTAGCCAGGATGCAGTAATGGATGTCCTAACATCCATGTGCAAACGTGGAATTCAGGAGATTAACTTGCATTTGACCTACTTCAGCTCTCCTGGTAATGAGGGGTGCCGGGGCACAGAATTAATCTCTCTCAATTTGTGGCTCTCAGGGGGGCTGCTAAGTTTAGAGTGCTTGAATTTTAAAAGTCTCCAGTTGTGCCGAGGAGTTTTTGTTACCCGGTAGAACTCTGTTCACTGTTGTGATTGAAGTGCTGGTTTTGTCTATGGCAATATTTGTGTCAAATATTACGAAGATACAGAAAGTGAGTGAATTGCAGAGTTTGGTTCAGAAGGTAAAATGGGAAAAACTTGGGTCAAACCTGTTGTGCTGTGATGCTTTTTTTCTTCCTAACCTTTAAACTCTCAGTTGGGTCAAAAATGCAAAAGGCTTTCAAACTACTTTACAAATACATCAGAAGCTATCTTTTATCGTCTATTTGTTATTCAGTACTAACGTACTACTGCTGGGAAGGTATAAGTCAAGCTGATATAAGTTGGATAGATTTGCTTTTAAAGGCTTTGAAATGACAGTGCAATTATTGCCATGATGCAGGTCCCTTACAACTGGATTAATGCATTGAATGAACAATTTGACCATATAATTTATTTCTGTGGCGTTAACATTAACTGTTAAATGCATTTATTCCCTAACGGCCTTGTTAATACTGTGATAACGTCAGCAGTAGTCACAGGGATAAACTCTAGACGAACCGCTCAATCTGATTTCAGTTCCAAATTCTCACCTCATTCCTGCCAAGTTTTATTGTGTAGCACATCAGCAGCACAGTCTGTGATATGAGTTTCCCCTCTCTTGCTCTTCTTCCGTCCATCCTTTAATACAGGTGAAGGGGCCAAAAGCTGAGAGGAAGAAGGTCCACCAGAAATCAAAAACTGGGTGCCCCCAAATCTTCATAATTGCTCCTCAAATTTCAGAAAGTGCCGTTGGCCATTCACGTATGCAATGGTTTTTGTGTTTGAGAGACCTCATTCTGGCTAAACTCATCGATTATGCTGAGCGGGCCTGTGGAGTCAGTAGTTTCAAAGGATAGATAATGATCCTATAACTTTAGGTCTCCTGAAAGAGTCCTTTGAGAGAACATCCTGATTAACCCTTTCTTTTACTGATGAGGAAAGTGCGCACAGAGAGGCTCAAGGTCATTGGCTAGCTGGTGGCAAAACAAAGTCTAGAATTCAGGCTTCTTTACTCTCAGGGTTTTCCCTGGAACTCTTCACTGCAGAATATGTAAGATCACCCCATTTACACCTCCCAGTGTTTGTCTAACTTGGGCACTTCATATTTTTTTGTCAGAAATATGAGAAACACACATAGCTTTCTTCACAATATAGAGAAGTTTTACGTTTAGCTCTGTGTTTATCTGGGAAACATTCTGAAAGATTAAATGCCTGGAAAAACATCTTGCTATATTACAACTTCTAGGGCATTAAGTCTAAAGTGATAGTTTTACACAAAAACACACATATGTAATCAACATGCTATAGACACACACGTTCGCACACACACGCAGAGTATAGTATTCCAAATTATACAGCTTTAAAAGTAAATAGTTACAAGGCTACCAAAACGTAAAATTTTGCTTTTATGCATTACAAAGATCAATCCTTTGATTTTTTTCATGCCAAGGGGGAAATACTAATATTTATAACATTTAGCAAAATGTAATGAGCCTTTATATTAGTTTCAGAGTTTCCAAGAAATTGCCAATTTTATGTCTTCAAGTTAGAAAAGTTAGGTTATTTTGCATTTGAAAAGCAACACTTTGAGCCTCTCATTCAGTAATTTTAAAGCAAAGGTTTTAGGCAGTAAATCTGAATGTTAATAATGTTTAATAATTTCAAGGATGGTACTGCAAAGTGCTTGACTAATTTAAGTATGTTCACACCAGAGTATTTTATCTCTTTAACATATGTCAAGTTGGTCCCTTAAAAAGATTTATTGAAATTAATATGTCCTAAAGAGCTGAGTGCCAAGCAGCGTATATTTTTACATATGGAAAAGTAAATTTGAAATTGTGCAGCATGTAAAAGGTTTTGAAAACAGTTACAGAGATTTCTTTAGGCACTGATTTAAATGTAAATGAACAGCAGTACTAAGGTTTAATTTTCTGTTTGTTTAGCTATTAAAGAAGATATTTAACAAAAGGTTTTGTAGAATTCAGCTCTTAGACTTTTTCTTGGTAATACCATTCCCTTTTAGTTCTGGTGGGTCAGGAAGAATTCACAGCTCCGAGGACAGAGCCGAGTGTAGAGTTAACGTGCAGTGGCCTCCCTCCTTGGACCCTAAGATGCTGGAGCCGCTCGCTGTACTTTTCAGGCAGCTGCCAACATTGTCAGCACTGATCTGTCAGTAAGAATTTCTCTTGGCAAAACTCGGAAGCTACTTTCTGATGTCTTCAACAAACTAATTGTTGTCTCCTGCCTCTGCGAGCCCTCTGAAGTCCCAACGAGTTAGTGTCTTCTCAAGAGATGAGAAAAAGGACTCACAGAATCAATTTATCAGGCTATTACGCATTGTCATCAGCCAAAACAAAAACCTGCTAAAGACAGGAGAAAAAGTAGAAGAAATGGGTCTCTGAGAAAAGGTTACAGAACATCCATCTTCTCTCCTCTTCTGATTGTTCCCTTTCTTTGCCCGTTTTCATACCCGTTTCCCTCTGCTAAAAGACACTTTATGACAAGCATTGTTACCTCTTTAGAACGGAGGGGAACCTCTTCTTTAGGACACGATCTTTGAAAGTTGTGACTGACAGTGGGAAAGGGTCCAATTGCCACTGAGGACACCAGGCAATAAATCATCCTCCCCTGGCATCAGCTGGCTGGACGAATCCCCACTTCCTGAGTAACTACCAGGGCCTAGATGTGACAAAACAGCTATTGTCAGCTCCTAGCGGCCACATTCCCACTTTCTATTGAGATTTTCAGTTTACTGAAGACTTTTAGCAGTGCAAAGCATATTGGGAAGGAATATTTAAATCACTACCATTAGAAAGGGAAATATTCTAGCGTTAAAGAATTATCACAATATTCATGTAAGGACAACAATTATTGGAGGGGAACCCTCTGTTTTCATTTTATGTATCATAAAGCAGTTGCTTTATCACCATTAAAATATATATTTCCATTAAAAAAATATATATGTTTAAACATATAGAGTAGTCCTAAAAATAACTTTATAAGAGCAATATGCAATTGACCTGGTGAAAATTCTATAAGTAATACGGAAAGATGGATTGCTTATAGTAATAATTTCCTAATTTTGTAGAGTTAGAGCATTTTTCAATAGGTGGTTACTTTGCTTGGCAGTGATTAAGTTGAGATGTGCTCTTACTATTAATATGTTTGCAAAATGTTGTAAGGAGCAAACTGATTTCTGGTGATTTTTTTATACAGATTAAAAACTATGGAAAATGTCAAATACAGCAGTTATTTTCTGTGTAATTAAAAATCATATAAAATAACCCAAAATTTAGTAGGAAAGGAAATTTTGCTGTAACAGATGTTTAAATATTATCTATATTTCGTTAGAAGCTTGGCTAACTGATGAATCATAAGATAGGATAAATATGGAAATATGGGATTTTTAAATAGTTTCGTAACTATTGAGTTTGCTTTTCAATTTATCTTGGAAAAACACATAAAGAATATAGCTGTAGGGTATTCACCACATGCTGTTTTGCATGGTGAAAACCTTTCCCCTTGTTTTTTGAGAACTTATATTTTTAGCACAATTTTCTCAGAGAAAGAATGGCTCAAAGTAGAGGAGATTCAAATAATGAATTGGTCAAATCCTAATAAAAGTGAAAATTCAGAAGAAACATCCTTTATTTACATAATGATAAAAAAACTGAAAAATTGAAACTATGGTCTATCACTCTGATCTAGTTCATAAACATATTTGATAACTTACTATGTCTATCTAATGTTCAGAATGATTCAAGTATTTGTTATTATATTGACAAAACATCTGGCTAATTGATGGATTTTTTGTTTTCACCTGCCTGTTTCATGTAGACACAGCTCCTATCTATTTCTCTCTGCGAAGATGTATTCTTGCCCAAGTTATCTGTCAGTCTCTTTTATGATCATGAAGAATACCTTGCACGAGAGGTGATGGATTTCCTTTTACCTCCTAAATCATCTCTAGCTGTCACATTCAAGTTGAAACACTTTCATTGTTATAAAATACACACGGTGCAGATGATACGCTTCTTCACAACTTAGTAACAAAAGGCTGACACTATGTTTAAAACATTTTAATTGTGTAGAAAGCTGCATCCATTTTTTTTTCCTTTCTCGTGTTGTAACAACCAATGATTAACTGCTATCTGTTAATATTTTTTGGTTGACAATGATAATACTGAAAGCATTCTGGCACTGAGAATTCATAGTCCAATGGTGACACCAACCAGACAAGATGATGGTGTACCCCGCTCCATGACAGTTCTATCTCAGTTCATCATCTTCACTAAAAAATAATCCTATCTAACTTGAAATCCACAGCAGCTATAAGTAGAAAATAAATCCAAACCACAGCTCAGACTTGTAACCTAACAGCTATCATAAATAATCAGAGCCTATTTGAAGGTGGAAGATGGGACATTAGAAGCTATTTACACCACTAGAGTGATGCCATCGATCAGTAGCGGCAACCCGTAGATAAGGCTTCTATGATGTCATGGTTATTTATGATGGGCATTGACAGTAAAGCTACTATGGAATTTTCTCCTCAGACAGCTTCATTCATTTTTGTTTGTGATGCATTTTGTTGTTAAAGAAGCAATCAATAGCAAAATCCTGGTGATAAAAGTATTACTTGTTAAATATGTGAAAAATGTTGCATGTATGTAGGAATGTGGGACAAAAGATGAAGAATTTTAAAATTCACTTGCGGTGTTTACGTTTCCCGGCTACAAATACACAGTAGATTCATGTCACTTGTCTTGGGCTTTAAAGTGTGGCCTGCTCGTTCTGACGCTTCCATCTTACTCTCTTGTTGGAAAGCACGGGTAAAATGCTATGTGATCCCGCGTCCCACACCAAATATCTGACTTACACTGAAAAACGTAACATTTAGTTAGAGAAATTGCTTGTGATAAAACATGCCCATTACTTTCTACAGAACCACTCTGTATGAGAGACATTGGAGATTTTAGTTTAATTTTTTAATGTAATTTTTACTCATCTTGTATTTTTTTCCCTTCTGCAGTTCATCTTCTGCTACTCAAAATATTCATTAGACCAGTGCTTCACATACCTTAATGTACATACAAATCACCTGGGGATCTTGTTAAAATGCAGTTTCTGATTCAGTAGGTCTGGGATGGGGCCTGAAGTCCAGGATTTCTAATAAGCTCCCAGGTGATGTGATGATGCTGGTCCAGGAATCACACTTTCAGTGGCAAGAAATTAGGTAAGGTGGTTGTTTCCATACCTTTCAGGCTCCCCTCCAGATTACTTGCCTCTATTTTATTTTATTTTATTAACATATTTATTGGAGTATAATTGCTTTATAATGGTGTGTTAGTTTCTGCTTTATAACAAAGTGAATCAGCTATACATATATATATGTCCCCATATCTCTTCCCTCTTGCATCTCCCTCCCTCCCACCCTCCCTATCCCACCCCTCTAGGTGGTCACAAAGCACTGAGCTGATCTCCCTGTGCTATGCGGCTGCTTCCACTAGCTATCTATTTTACATTGGTAGTGTATATAAGTCCATGCTGCTCTCTCACTTCATCCCAGCTTACCCTTCTCCCTCCCTGTGTCCTCAAGTCCATTCTATAGTAGGTCTGCATCTTTATTCCCATCTTGCCCCTAGGTTCTTCATGACCTTTTTTTTTTTTTTAGATTCCATATATATATGTTAGCATATGGTATGTGTTTTTCTCTTTCTGACTTACTTCACTCTGTATGACAGACTCTAGGTCCATCCACCTCAGTACAAATAACTCAATTTCGTTCCTTTTTATGGCTGAGTAATATTCCATTGTATATATGTGCCACATCTTCTTTATCCATTCATCTGTCGATGGACACTTAGGTTGCTTCCATGTCCTGGCTATTGTAAATAGAGCTGCAATGAACCTTGTGGTACATGACTATTTTTGCATTATGGTTTTCTCAGGGTATATGCCCAGTAGTGGGATTGCTGGGTCGTATGGTAGTTCTTTTTTTAGTTTTTAAGGAACCTCCATACTGTTCTCCATAGTTTGCCTCTATTTTAAGTAGGTATTTCCCCCATTAGTGTAGAGCAGTGGTTCTCAAACTTAAACTGTATAGAGTCTCACTGAGAACTTGCTTAAACATAGATGGCTGTGCCCCACTTCAAAGGTTTCTGATTTAGTAGGTCTGGGTTGGGCCCAAGAATTTGCATTGCTAAAAAGTTCCAAGTGAACTCCTTTTGAAAACTTTTGGTGTGGACCCCTAATTTAGCACTGGATTCGCATGACACTTGGGGCCCGTATATAGTGCTGCCAAGGTGGTAGGCCATAACACAAATAATTAAATAGGGGAGAGAAATGAACATTTGTTGAATGCCTACTATGCCTTAGGTAGTTTATGTAGCTCACAACCTTCATTGTCTCATTTATCTCACCTAATCACCCTAATTTATTTGATATTGGAGCTACTCCATTTATATAATACAATATTTTCTGGGAATCATATTGAATGCAGGGCCTAAATTGTTGTGATTGCCATAAAAACAGAGCTCTCGTACCAATTTCTTCCTACGTGATTCCAAACGTCTACTCTGAGAATGTGAAAATATAGCTCTCTCTCAACACCTGTTTTCCTGTTGCCCTCACCCTGATCTGCTACTACACTATGGACAATGATTAAAAAAAAAGCATCATTCCCACCTTCTAGGTGTTTGCAATCTAGTGAGAGAGGCAGGGATTCTGCAAAGGTAGTAGGTGGTGTAATGGCAGAAGGAAATGCTGTATGTGGGAACACAGTCCCATAAAGAGGACTGCCATCCATCTCACACTCTCCCTTTCCTCTCCTTTTCTTGAAGCTCCCATCTTTCCAACAGACACACACACACACATACATCTAAACATAGACACACTTCCCAAATATCCATAATAATTCTGGAAAAAAAGTGCTATCTCTGAAAAAGGTTTTTTTGTTGTAAAACTACTCCACTTGTCTCATAGCCCAATTTACACTTCAATTCAGTAGTTCTCCATGAAGTGCCTGCCATCCCAGGCACTTGGGACCCAGTGGGTGTGGATCAAAGCAGCCCAGCTCTCTGGAGTTGACAGTCTAGGGCGAGGAGACCTACAAGCCAACAGGCAGTTATGGCACTGGGCGATAATTATTACACTGCGTGAGGAGGAGGGGCTGTGGGATGGAGCTTCCTTTCTTAGGCATCTGGGGAACTTCTTGGAGGAAATGAAATTTCAGCTGGTGCCTGAAGACTGAGTAGAAGTTGAAGGGGTTGGGGGTAGGGTGGTAGGAAGTGGGAAGGGCAGTTGGAACAGCTTGTTGACGAGCCCTGGATGAGGAGAGAATATGAGGCACATTGAAGATGCTCAGGTTGTTTGGTGTGGCTGAGCACTGACACCCTCTGATGCCACTGCTACCAAATAAACTCTCTGTTTTAAACATAGGCATTTTGCGAATATACCGCTTCTGTGAATTCTCTTGCATTCTTAACAAAGGGAATGGGTTTCTGCAAACCTGTCTTCCTTTGGTAAACAGTATTGAAAACAGTCACAAAGGACAGAGAGGCTGTCATGCAGGGTTGGCCGCTGATATCATCTTTATTTTCCTGTAATGGCTGAGTAGAGGTCCTATTAAGCATTAGTCACCATGTGAAAAATACACTTGGACACACAGCTACATCTTTTCACATCCATTCTTGTAGAAAGCTGGAGGTCAAGCAAGGGGCAGGGTCCTGTTTTAACAGTGCTGTCTTATAAGGATTCTCTTCCAAGAGCACATCACGGGCACC
This sequence comes from Lagenorhynchus albirostris, assembly GCF_949774975.1. Taxonomy (NCBI): domain Eukaryota; kingdom Metazoa; phylum Chordata; class Mammalia; order Artiodactyla; family Delphinidae; genus Lagenorhynchus; species Lagenorhynchus albirostris. Next base: position 48,945,906 of record NC_083099.1, on the reverse strand, counting down.
TTCTGAGTACATAATTTTGACTAGGACTTCAGAATGGGGGGCATTTAGAAGACAGGGATTTTGTCCACAGAGAGTGTGCATTCCTAGTTACAAGACAAGGCACACACAGATATAGCAACAAGAAATGATTCCAGGCAACCATGATCCCCTTAGGGATTTATATCAGTGCCATCAATTTTTTTTTCTTGTGATAGTGACATTTTGAGCTAAAAAGATGGAAGTAATGTGTTCTTGAAACTAGCAAAAGGATGCATGTGTGTGTGGAATAGATAAATAAATGGAAATCCCCTCCAAGCTTAAGCTTTTGAGCCATCGGTCTGAGAGGTCTCATTCTGGTGTGAATCACGAAGAGGCATTAGAAGTACCAGTAGAGAAATGTCCTTCAATAGCAAGGAAATCGAAGTTATTTTTATTACTGAATTTCCTTCTTGCTTAAAAAAAAAATTATATATTGTATCAGAGATTAAACACGAACAGTGGTGGAATTCTGTATCTCCCCCTATGCTACCTTTAGGCATATAATTTAATTTATAGGCTAAAATAATTCTTAATTAAACAATGGTTCTACATGTGTATTTTTTCCCTATAGATTATAAATCTTGTACATGGAAGCAATCATATGTGAAGACAAAATCACCTCCCTTTTCACTAAAATTTACAAATAAGACTCAACTACTTTGTTCTCTTTGGGGTAGTCATTCTAGTCATTTTCAGAGTATCTTGCATTGAATTTCTCTAGGTAAAACTATATAAAGTTACTGAGTTTTTTTTTCTTAATCAGATTTTACTCTGTTGTACTCTATGTCAAACCTTTTACAGGTTCCTAATTTCAAAATAATAGTGGTATCTCTTAAATAGAATGTTGCGTTCCTTTTTAGTTTTTTTTATTAAATTCGTTTATTCTAGATGTCATGCTTAATCATTTTCAAGAGCATTGTCAAGCTTGCAACAATAAATATTGGAGTTAATTTAAATGAGTCAAAGTTCATTCTCATTTAGCAGCCATCTATTTAAGTAAATCACCTGCCCAGACATTCTCTTCTGTGTAGCAATAAAAGGAAATGGCTAGAAACCTATCACAAAACTTTTAGGGAAGAAATACAGTGTTTTAATGGAGAATCTTTTAAAAGCATAAGATAAATGGACAGCAACTGATGCATATTAAATACGTATTTTACTTTAACCACTGATAAGTGAGTTATATTGAGCTTCTCCAGACCTAACCTTACCCTCAGTATAAGCCTACACCCTCAGTGTAATTTTTTACATTTTCATTGAATTGCCTTAAGATATTAGATATTTTCTCTCTAGGTTGTGAGGTAGTTCTTTGTGGTGAGCTTTTATTTGATGAGAGAGAAACGTTGTATTTATTAATATTTCTCACTTTTTATAGGAGGCTCTGCTTCTATGACTTCATATGGTCCCCCTGAAAGCTCCCTAGATTGTACTCAGGAAATGTTATTACAAGTCTTTCTGTCATATTTTTTGAAAAGATGGCTTCCTGTGACTTACACAGAACAGTATGTGATTTCACTGGAATTTTAACATCTCTGTGAAAAGGGTAAAGAGGGTTACAATGACTATTTTATATAAAACGATGATCAGAAACAGTAATGCCCAAGACAGATTCAGGAAAGCCATTTTGAATTCTAACAAGACTGACTGCTAAAAAATAGAAAATTCTCTGAAACTTATTTTGCATAAATTCTGCCAGTGCCTTATTTCTCTAAATATTATTAAGTAATAAATAATATATAAGGACACCAAAATTAAATTTCTCCTGTTATAAAAGGATTGAAGTCATATGAAATCATAGTTTAATAGAAATAGATTATTTTTTAAAATAAATTCATTATACATACGTATATAATATGCGATGTTACCCTAGTGAATCAAATGCCAGCATGAATTATCAGTAAAACTGATTATTAAACCCCTCTTCTTCAAGTCATTTCACATTACTTTGGATTAAAACAAAGAAACTTAAATAATGAAAATGGATGCTAGTATGTCATAACAAAAATTAAGGTACTTCAAACATTTCCGGTTACATCAGCCGTGAGGTTCTGAAGTTATCTTCTTTTACTGGATGAAGTCAAGTGCTTCTACTGAACATTTACTCATAGATTATTCAAATGTCTCCTCTGCTTTCACTGGAACAGACTTTTCCCATTTTATAAAAATATCTTCCCCAAGCTTCAAGCCCATGCTGAGCTCACCTCTGTTTTTGGCATGCTGAAGGAGCAGTGAGGGCCATCAAGAGGGGACAAAGTTGTATTCTGTTTCAGAAAAAGGACCGAGGAAGATTACCATGAGGAAAAGTAGCAGGGGGAATACAGAACATGCCATCTTTCCCAATTCAAAGTGAAGTTTAGTCTACACCTTCCCAAACGCTGGGCTCTGGGCAAATAATTCTGAGCTTCTTACTAGTACAATTTCTTTGGTGCCTGTTTTCTCTCGTTTGTTCTCATGGCTTGTCTGATGTGTTTGAGAGGTCCTGTCCTATGGCCAATTTCAGCCTCCTTGTTCAATCTAGCGGTAGGCAGAATTCAATGTCAAAATAGATTTGGTTAGTTTTGTAAGTAAATTCCAAAGGTAGACCCCGATGATGGCTTCACCAGCCTTAGCTGAAGAGCTGCATATTCTTCATTAGTTGGCTCATTTTGTCCTCAAGATCCACCTTCAGAGGGTCACTGGTTCCAAGGGATACCTAATCATTATTTATTTTCCCGTCATTTCCTTCCATTGACACCCCACCCAGTTAATTAAACAAACAATTTTTGAAAGTCATAGATGAGTTGGAAATGTTTGATTCTCTTCCCAGTGTATTTGTACAGAATCAGCATCCTTCCTGGCCTCAACCCTTTCTCTCTTGCAATGAATGGCTTCCTCCTTGTCGTCAACCAGTGTTCTCCATCTGTGGTTCCTGGCTGCACATTGGAATCACCTGGGAAGTTTAAAGAGCTTCTGATCCCCAAGGTCCACTCTGATCAATCAAATCGGAATCTTTGGGGGGTGGGTTGGGGTCCAGGCATCGGTACTTTTTAAAGCTTCCTAGATGACTCCAACTTTGAGAACTACTTTTTTTTTTTTTTTTTTTGCGGTACACGGGCCTCTCACTGTTGTGGCCTCTCCCGTTTGCGGAGCACAGGCTCCGGACGCGCAGGCTCAGCGGCCATGGCTCACGGGCCCAGCCGCTCCGCGGCACGCGGGATCCTCCCAGACCGGGGCACGAACCCGATTCCCCTGCATTGGCAGGCGGACTCTCAACCACTGCGCCACCAGGGAAGCCCGAGAACTACTTTTATAGATGAAATGACCAAATTGTGTCAATTGTTTTATCTTATTTTGCTTATTGGTTAATTTTGACCCAATTAGTACATCAACAAAGATAGAATTCTTAATAGTATTACCTCTTCCTGTATAATTTCCCTTTGAGCAGTGGAACTGATTCCAGAGCAATGATATATTGGTGTCTCAAGGAGGAAAATCCAAAAGAGAACTAAAAATAGTTATGCAAATTGACTGGGTAAATTAGGATTAAATAAAACCAATACACTACTTCTTTATATATTTAATCCTATGAGAAAGCAGGAAAGAGACAGCAAAAATTTGCGCATTCCTTTCTAGGAAGTTTTTTTTAAAGAGGTGTTATTAAAAAAGAAAACCAGGGCTTCCCTGGTGGCGCAGTGTTTGAGATTCTGCCTGCCGATGCAGGGGACGCGGGTTCGTGCCCCGGTCCGGGAAGATCCCACATGCCGCGGAGCGGCTGGGCCTGTGAGCCATGGCCGCTGAGCCTGTGCGTCCGGAGCCTGTGCTCCGCAATGGGAGAGGCCACAACAGTGAGAGGCCCGCGTACCGCAAAAAAAAAAAAAAAGAGAGAAAGAAAGAAAACCACTCAGAAGCGAGGTTTAGAGAGTATAAAAGAGTAAATTAAATTGCTACTGACTGGGTTTGCTTTTAGGCTTTAAAAACAAAAAAGAAAACAAGGAAAAAAGGAATGAGGGAAGGAAGGAAGGAAGGGAGGGAGGGAAAAAACAGAGAAAAGAAAAGCCGTGGGAGACCACAGTCATTACGTAGAACTTCTTTTTCCCAAACAGTACAAATAAAAATGGTTTGTTGGTTTATTTGTTTGTTTTATTTTGACTTTGTGGTTTTTTTTTAACTGCAACAATTATTTCTAACATATAATGCCAAACAAGATAAACGAAGTAAAATTTTGTATCTATCTGTAGTACGGGAAAATAACATTCTTTAACTTCTATTTATTAGGTGAATTACTTTTCATTGTTTGGGGGTAGTGGGGCTGGTACTAGATCTCTTTATCTGGGGGAATCCAACCTTTAAAATAAGAAGAGATCAAATTGGGGGAGGGATTTCAGCCAAGCATCTGATCAAATGAAAGTTCCCCTTTCTCCCTAGGGTCTACTGTGGGTAATTACTATGTCGCGGTCCCGTTATTTATCCTATACTTTATTTAATTCCTAAAATATAAGGACTGCGTTACTTGTTGGCTTGGCCTAGCCCAGCTGTTTGCCGCTTTGACAGGTGCAGTCGATGTGGTTGATGGATTACCTCTTTGTGTCTCTTGTCCCTCCTTTCCCTCCCCATCCTGCCTAGCTTTCTTCAGGCTTTCTTCTTTTCTGCTTCGGCCAAGCCTGATGAGCAGTTGATGTTAGACTTGTGCTTCATAAACATGTATAATCTGTGAACAGGCCCTTATGTTCTTCCGAATGTTTTCAGTGGTCAGGCATAAAGAAAGAGAATATTGTAAATTTAAATTTCATAAAATAGAATGCTATGCTTTGGTTAGAACATTAGATTTTTTTCCAGAATGCTTTTGCTTTTGTTAAGAAAAGTTTTTCTTTTCCCTTAATGCCAATTTTTTTTTCTCCTCTCGTTTGAATTTCAATGGCATTTCTTACTAAATTTATCCTCTGTGATTGCATGCATAGGTTACCATAGATTTGATTAATTTGCTTTGCCAGTGAAACGAACTCATCAGTAGGTACTGAATCTGAATTACTTAAGACGATTTAAATATAATATAGGTAACCAAAAATACATCAATTAATAAGTATTGTTTACTGTGTGTATGTGTCGTTTCACAAATGTATGAGTATCTACTCAAAATTTTTTTAGCATTTTTGGATATGAATAAAAATTCACGTAAAATGTTTCTTCTGATACAGATACACAAATTGTGTATGTGTATATATCAGAATGTAGTGAAGTAGATTGTGTTGTGCCCTGATATTGTATAAGCATATACCAAGACAATCTTATACTTGTTAGAGCCCTTCTTCTTGCCTGCTCATTAATCACTGAGCACTAATAACACATTTTTTTGTCATGGTACAACAAAAATTCTGGCTCTGACTCTTGTTCTGCCTCATTTACATTGGGCTGCCTGTCAGTTCAAAGCTTCAGGGAATTAATATTGTGAGATTAAAAAGTGAAGTCCCTTAAACATCCCATCTTATAGACTTGTGGTTACTTTTTTCAGAGAGGAATAAAAAGTAAGTCTTTGAAGGGCAAGGGGCATAAAAGTTTCTTGACCAAGATTTCCTTTTTCCTTCTTCCTCTCCTTTCTCTGATTAATAGAAGCCTCAGACCCTTCACGACAGTGTCATAGGTTCTACTAAAATGTTACTTTCTAAGGAGTTGCCCTTAGATATGTGATCTAAACTGTGATGAGCTGCCTGATTACTTTGGTTGCCATTTCCCTGTAGTTCACCTTTAATATGCACTTTTCATCCATTTGAGAATAAGAGTCCATAGAAAACACCTCAATCATCCATTGATTTTTTTAACTAAAAAGAAACATTTCCCACAACCATCTGGTTTCTATGTAAATGCACGCAGTGACTCTGGAGCCATCCAAATCCCAGTACGCATCGCACTTCCTCGCTGAGTCTTTTTTGGTGAATCAGAAGAAGAATCAAAAGCCTCTTTGAGGATTATAGAAAAGGAATTCCACATGTGTTAGTGTGTGCATGTATAGGCAATTTATTTTAGAGAAAAGCTTCACTAAAATCAAATGAATATAATCTAAACATGCTTTTAAAAGATTAAAATGAAAAAAGATGAATCTGGCAAGCCCTTTGATTATAGTAGGGTCAATTTATGTGGTCCATCCTATGTATTTTGAGATCAGTCTTAAGTGGGACTTAAGATAAATGATGTTTTTAAGGTCTCTATCATCTTCCAGTGTGTTATGACACTTGTAAAACTATAAGAAACACTTGCAGTGAACTACCCCTGCCTTCTATTATCATTTACTCTAAGTTATTTTTGTAGATATATTCTGTCTTCAAGGTTTTATTACATAAATCCTTTTATCACCTTTTCATGGGGATGATAGTTAATACTTTTATGGCTGTGTGTATTTTACAAGTATTTTTACATACAATGTTAGATTCCATATTCAAAGCCACTCTCTTAGGTAGGTATGATGTCTGTTCCCAATTTTTAGATGAGGAAACCAAGGTTCAGAGAGGTCCAAAACCACACGGTTGGTTCATAGTTCAAGTTGGGAACTTGAAGTCACAAGTATGTTTAGATGGCCTTCCCTCTTTATTAGTCGTGTGGCCAATGACAATTTGCTTACTCTTTGTAAGCCTTATTTGTCTCATTGCAAATGGGATTAATATCTTTATCTTGATGGTAAATGTAATGTGTGTGTGTGTGTGTGTGTGTGTGTGTGTGTATACACATATACATCATACATATATAATTGTATAATTATAATTCCTGGAACATAATAAACATGAAAAATGATAAGAATGGTGGGGTAGTAATTATTTTCTTTAATAGTACTGTTAGAGGCAGAAGTAGTAATATTTGCGATGACATCATAACCAACATCATTATCTAAAATTTACCTACACTTCAGCTGTAAATATATGGGTACTTGAGTACTACCATTGGCTATTACTTATATATGTAGGCATAGGTATATGTATTAATATAAATTTAGGGTCTATGCATGTAAGTAAAAGGATGAGATGAAATTTTATTATCCAAGTTCAGTAAAATGTTATCTACAATGGAAGATATTACTTAAATGGAAATGTCACTTATTTTGGTATTAGGAAATTTCTTTTCTGTGGATTTCATTTATTTTAGTAGTTTGAAAAAAATCAAAATCAAGGATTTCTTTTTTCTTGAGGCTTCATAGAAATAAGAAAGACAATTCACTTTCACTCAACCATTTCAGATGTCAATGTGTACCTTCATGAAATCAGTCATAGGTATCAATTATCATCAGTTTGTTAGGATCATTATTTACTTTAGTCTTTTAGACAGAATTATGAAAATATTTAATGATTTTTTCTTCTGCTGTGTTCTGCTGTGGAAGTGCTCACCTTTTTCGTTTTTTTAACTTGGTCACAGGCTTGTACTAGGTGTGATTCTGTTGTTTTCAAGTACTAGTTAAGTGATCTTCAAGCAGATTTTTTTCCTCTGATTGCAATGCCTTTCACTGTTCTTTGTTCAGCTGATTTCTAATCATCCTTAAATATTCCACCTACCCATCCCCTCTTTCAGAAGACTTCTAAAATAGATTTAGATGTTGCTTTTTCTGGTACGCATAAAACTTTGTGAATACTTTCTACCCTGGCCTTGTCATACTGTCCGGTAATTTTTTGCTTGTTCATGTGCATCTCTGATTCTTGTGGGTACATACATTTTCTTACTGAGCTTTACATTTTTCATTGTCTGGCATGTAGAAGGTATACAAAATGATCATGGAGTGAGTTAACAGTAATTGCACTTTAACAGTAATTGCACTTTAACAGAATTTTATAGAATTCTAATTCAAATTTTTCAATTCAATTTTCTCTTTAAAATATTGCAGTAGAGCACCTCTTAGTCACCTATTTATTTACAAAAGAATATTAGGGCAAGGCAGGGCAGGCTATGAAATCCAGCTTCACTATGGACAAGAACTGTCTTGTTAGGCCAAATATAAACTGGAGAGAGAAAAGTTGGATGGCTTAATTAAATGGAATTCCAAGGGCTCCCCAGATTTAAGGTATCCTCTGAGTTCTCTAGAAAGGAATAAATAAATGGTGCACTCCTGCCCATAGCCAAACAGGTGTTTGTCCATACCTTCCACATGGTTTTGAAGGTAAAAATATTCCAGGTTATTTTGAGATATTACCTTGAGTTAATTGACACTGTATAAGTTTGGAATTGCATTTGAACATGTTAGAAGGGTTCCCCCATACCCCCTCCACACGCCTAGTATGAAGTCTGCAGGTTGGATAGAAAGTATTCAAACATAAGTACTGTCATATTTTACATAGTGAAACCTGTGATTATTTATTCTGGAATATCCTAAAGGAACAAGTTTTTTATTCTGTTTTGTTTTTGTTTTTTTTTAAAATAAAATTGGAGGTAAAAGGCATCAGAGGCAAACCATAACAGATGCACGTGCAAAAATTGATGTATATGCTGTGTTAAAACCTTGTTCATTGCAATTTTGTACACTGCATTGAGCTATGCATTGCTAATTGAGCATATCATAATGAAATAGAACATACCATGTGTTGCAACATATCATTAATAAACCATTTATTAGTCATATTTGCTTACATTCCAAGTCTTTATGGCTACCCAATGGAGGTAGGTGGTCCTGGGCTGGCACAGTGATCCCATGAAGTCATGAGTGACTCAGGTTCTTTCAATCTTTCTGCCTTATCCTTGGTTGGTGACCATCCACAAAAGTTTTCTTAGAGTCACAATATGGCCACTAGAGCTACAGCTATCACATCTAGGTTACAGATAGGAACAAAAAAGTAGGACAGGGCAAACTGCTCACACAACCCTTTTTGGAAGTTCCACACAACCATTTCTTCTTATATGCATTAACCAGATTTTAATTTCACATGGTCATCATAATCTCAGAAACGTCATTTTTTAGTTGGGTACATTGCAGCTCTCCTTAAGGCAAGAGGGGTAAAAAGGATATTAGTTAGGAAACTAGAAGAGTATGCGAAAAGACATTGAGGAAGATTAAAATGAGTTCACTTGTAGAATGACTCATTCCTTCAGATTGTGTTAAATTGAAGTCTCTACCAGAACCCTACCAGAGTTCTTCCTAAGAGGATGGATAAAACACTGAGAGAAACAGACGATTTTCTTAGCTCTCTGGTTGTGAAACTGTAATGAATGTAAAGTATAAGTAGGCATGGAAGAAAGTAAGAAATGGAAGGATTTTCTTTGTATCCTGAAGTTCTCAAAGACAGGAAAGTCACTCAGTGAATGCTAGGATTGTAAGCGAGTTCATCCATTGGACTGTCAACTGCTTGAAAGTCATTATTGAGTCTTTCTTCTTTGTCACCATGTCTTCAGATTCCAGCAAAGAACTTGACACTTGGCACACCACTGGTGCTTGTTGATATTTTGGGATGAGGGCAAGGATGGAAGCCTCGGTCTAAGGTGGTTCTGAATTTATCAGCTTAAGTGATTCTTTCATTAGGTAGTTCCCTCTCATGGTTATTTTCTGAAGGGCAGCATTCATTATTTGTAACCAGATCTGTATCTAAAGTCCATAGAATGCCCCACTGAAACTTCTATCAAAGGTTGCAAACATGAAGTCATAGAAATGTTTTGTTTTGTAGCAGTAGTATTGAGTTCATAGTCAATGTTTAATAATTGGGACATCTTACATAAAAAGTCTAGATTCTGGCTAGACTTGAAGCATTAAAAGATGCTGACCACACTGGGCACACACTGTGGCCAGGCAACTGTCAGACTCTCACTTTACCACAGTACCCAGTGTCAGTCATTGCCCTAACCTGCCTGGCCCCTTAGGACATCTGTTTTTTGGCCCCTGCTCTAAGCCCCAGATACTACCTATATATGTAGGTAGTTGCTTTGTTTACTAGTTAGGGTTTAACTTTTACACCTAGTTTTTATTCCATATGATTCTCCTTCTTTTCAAGTCTGGTTTGCTTCATGTAACAGACCAAAACAGCTTACAACATAGAAGTATTATAGGTAAATTCTAATCTTACTCTAACTCAGCAACTGAATGTAACATATGGTATAATTTCTGGGCTGCCTGCCCGACTGACATAAGTACTTTTGGAATCATTAGAAAGTAATGTCTTTTTTTCCACAAAATCATTTCTAATAAGGTGCATCTCTAATCAAAAAAAAACCTGTTTAGGTTTCTCAAATAAAATTCAAAGTTTCTGTGTTATACCCATGTGTATACTCAACAGCATGTTTCCGTACTAATATCAAATAACATTTCCTCACCTGGGAATGGGTCGAGTCACCAGAAGGGAATTCTGTGTAAACCTTGAGAGGATAGTTAAGGAACTGACAATATCCACTGGCAGCTTCAGTTTCAACAGTAAGGGCTCTTATTCTAAAGTCAGACACTCAGATGTAAATGACCTCAAGTCCAGTATTCTATATTAACTGGGGTAAATAGTGTACTCCATAAAATATTTTAAAAAACTCGGGTGATTATGGCTCTGGGCAGGATGTACAACTGTCTTCTACCCAATGGGTGGAAAATAGGAGACTGACCCTGTTTTCTGCTACATTGAACTTGGAAGCCAGGCCTCCTCATCTCAGCATTTTCATTTAGCAAGTATCTCCTTACAGAAGCCACATCTGCTTTTTCTACCACATTGAATTCCTGTTGCATTCAGCTCTCTAATAATTTTCATTCCAACATACTCTCATAGCCATTGGTTAAATGCCTATCAAATTTAAGTATATTTTAACAAACTAATAACTTCCTTTTCTCTAATAGAATGTTTTAAAACACTTATATGGTGCTGAATAATTTAGTTCGGTTATATGATGACAAGACTAAACAAACTTTCTCTAGAGTTCTGAACTTTTCATTTCGTTACTCTGCTCTAAGCAAGCAAATAGAGATGAGCTATGAAATCTTAGGACTTTGCCTTGAAACACGATCTAGTGGACTTATAAAATTTGAGATGTTGACAAAATGTGCAGTCAATAATCAAATAAATGCAGTTACTTCATTTTATGTCAACAGAGAAGGTGAAAAGTGCAACTTAACTGGCTTGGTAAGATTGGAAGGAGGGGCTGGGAATGCACAAGAGACAACAAAGAGATAGTTGGTAAGATTTAGTGGCTTGCTTCAGCAGGGGTGGTGAGAAGGCAGTGTGACAAAGTTCAGTCGGGTCAAACAAAGTGCAGACACTTCCTCATAGACACTGAAAGGAGGGTTGTAGCGTGGACGTAAAATGTTCAAGTGTCGTAGTCTAGAGACAGCGAATATGATAGCTGATATGCTGTTTCTGTCTAATCCTGCTGTTCCTTTTGATCCAGGAAGTAGAGAAATCACCTTATCTTTCATGTACCAGGATGATATAATTAAAATAGGACATGTTTTTGAAGTGAGGTATTTAAGGGCTTCAAAGAAGGTGTAGAGTGTTAGAGGATCAGCACACGTCTACTTCTCAAAGGCAGTTATGAGGACACATTTATTTAGCAGAGACATCCTTCTGAAAGAAGGACTGCCTCAGTAATGACAAAGTGTGTCTGTAATGTCAGTTGTATTATATGCATTGCCTAAGATATATGCAGTTCACTCCCTGACCTAGATCTTGGCAAAAATACGGGTCACTGTTTGGATGCTATTTTTTTCCTTCTACGAGAAGATATCATCCAACTGGCAAAATCTCCCCACAATTTTCATTATGTTCCCAAATCAAGCTATATCAGCACATTACCATAAATGCAAACAACTAAATAATTTTTCTTTTGCAAGGTAGACCATTTGTGTCAGATGAGCTGATGTCCATGCTTTTGCATATGTGGCTCTTTGGCATGCTTTTTGTTTCTGACCCTATAGTTGACCTTGGAAGTGGCTTGCTTTAACCATGATGGATGTTCCCAAAGATTTATTTTTGTCATCTAAGAGTTGAATCTTAGGCTACTGGAGGCATAAAAACTGCTTATTGAAAGTAGGCTTGGCAAACCTTTGCTTTCAAATAATCTTCCAGAAGCTCGTCTAATTTTGCTAATTAGCAGGAGATAAAATATACCCACATTGTCCTTTATAGTGACTTGAACCCACTGCCCTTTCTTGATGATAATAGTATTAAATACATGTGTACTTACTGCATTGAATATTAATTAGCATGAACTGAAAAGAGAAGATTTTGTTACATACCAATAACACTTTCATGAAATTAATGTTTGATTTCACATAAGTACTTTAATACCCCTTTTGACTGGTAGAAATAACAAAGGTAACATGATTTTAATTTGCTGATCTACAAAAAAAAAGTTTAAATAAACTCCAATTATTGAAGCCTGATTTTAATAAATAATTCAAGAATGAAAGAACCATCATTTCTGTGGGAAGCAAAAGGAGACCATTCAACTGGTAGTGACCTTGTCACTGAAAATTAAGCTCTTTCTTCGAATCTAAAAATCAAAGCTTAAAAGGCCTCTCTCTCCATAATATTTCATTAACTTTTTGAAATGAAATACCTATTGATTAGATTTTCTTTCAGATAATAAATTCTACATGTCTACTCTGTCACTTCAATTACAGTATTTACTCATACACAAGGAAAAGGTTTTTACATCTGAAATTAATATACTTTTTCCAAAACAACACACTGTAAAGGTTCAGGTGGTATAATGTTTTCTTTCTCTGAACAGAATATTGCCCCACCTACTCGAGAGCATCTGTTCTTCCTCTTCCAGTGTTTTGCCTGTGCTCTTTTCTGCTTCAAGTGCTGTCTCCCCTTCTCTCCATAGATTCTCTACAAAATCTTTTTCACCCTTCAAAGCCTAGTTTAAGTGTTATGTCTACTGTGACCTTCCTCATGCTTTGTCTCCAAAATGGAATGACCCCTCCTCCCCCAGCCTCCTGCAGCAGGGTTAGCAGATGCTGGTGCCGTGGCCCCTTATTGTGGCATGTTGCCCCAGTCCTTTGCTGGCGTCTAAGCCCCTTATGGCTCGTCGTCTTTCTATTTTCACCTCTAGTGCCTAGTCCATGGCAGACCCATGGGGCTGTTGAATTGAATTTAGTAGCACACATTTCGGAAGCTACAGTGTTTGTTTTGACCCTTTGGTTTCTATTTCTGCTTTGTAGAAATCAATGCAAGTTCAGGGGTCTTTATCTTTTAATAGTTTACATGAAGTGTCTCACATCTGGCAACTATCACCCCCAGACCCAATCATAAATAACATTCGAAGTAGTTATTTTACTTCCTTTATTAAAGGGAAGCTGAAAGGAGCAGCAGATTTTGTCACCCAACTTCTAGAAAGGAAATACAGGCTGCTCGGACGTCAGAAGCTTGTATATATTAGTTGATACAGTGAGTTCAGTGTTCTTGAAGGATCAAAAACCAAGTTAATATTGAACACAATTTTCCATCTTCTCCAATAGCGACTCAGTTCTGATTCAAGGTTTGTTGGTGTTAAGTGCTTTAAAGCAGAATGTCTTGGGGCTTTACCTGCCCAATTTATCCTAAATTATCCAGCAGTGCTAAATTTACCCTTTTAAGAGGATGAATTGAATTATTAAATGCACATTAAAAAGTGATGGCGAGGGGTAGATTTTATTTTTGAGTCATATGTGATGGCCCTTATTCCATATTTCTAAACCCCGTTGTGGAGAGCAGAGTTTAGAAATATTCACTTGGAATTTGTCTAGCAGAACAGTAAGGCACTGGCCCAAAGACCATTCTACCCAGATTCCAATGGTTGCTGGAGAGACAGTCCAAGGTTTTCTTCTATAGGTGAAACAAACTGGACCCTTAGTGGTGCTCCTGTTAAGTGACTGGCCTGCTGCCACACTGTCACCTTGGGGTGCTTCTGTTCACCTCCTGCCCCGGCTCAGTGAAGATTTTCACTATTCATATAGGAATTGTCAAAACCGTACTAGGTTAGATTCCACACTCTGGTATTGGTCCTTCTGGACTGAGCGCTCTGCTGCCTGGAAATACAAGCAGTGTGTAGTGTGCAGGGCTGTCCCTGTAGGAGCCACAATGCGCTAGGCGACTTCGATCTGTACCAAGTGTGGATTGATTTTACTGGGACGACGGGGTTGGCAGGGAAGGGAGGGGAGTGGTGGAGAAGGGGCTGTGGAAATACCCTCCGTAAAAAGTCCCCGCAGTTGAATCCTTCAGTTGTTCAAACAAGTTTCTTCCTGACAAACTGCATTAATGGTGCCCATTGTCTTTACCCTCCTCCTGCAGTGGTAGCTGGAGCGGTTGTTGTTGTTGTTTTGCGGTACGCGGGCCTCTCACCGTTGTGGCCTCTCCCGTTGCGGAGCACAGGCTCCGGACGCGCAGGCTCAGCGGCCATGGCTCACGGGCCCAGCCGCTCCGCGGCACGTGGGACCTTCCCGGACCGGGGCACGAACCCGTGTCCCCTGCATCGGCAGGCGGACTCCCAACCACTGCGCCACCAGGGAAGCCCTGCAGGAGAGTTTTTGTTCTGAGTTTCTGTCATGCTCAGCAATAAGAGAGAAGCAGAGTGAAGTGGAAGACATTGCACCAGGGAGGAAGAATCAGAAGATCTGCACTGAGTCCCTTTTCTTCTGCTCATTAGCTGTGACTTTGGCACTTTGCCTAAACTCTCAGAAGGTTAGTTTTCTCATTTGTCAAATAATAATTAAATCTGCCTCCTACCCAGGGGGTTCCTTTAGTGATGCTTAGAGAGATGTTTATAAAATACTTTAAAAACTGCAAAGTAGTTTCTTTTGACAAAACAAATATTACATGTCTCCAGCAGAACATGTGCTTGAAATTCTGTAGCCAGTAAGATGATTTTCATAAAGGAGAAACGTGTATCCCCTTTCTCACCTTCTGACTACTTCTGGGCTGGATTGCTGTGGACAGAGTATTTGTGTCCACACGGGAGCGTGCGTGGTTTCCTTGTCTGTAAATTGGGAACAACAATACCCACCTCCCAGGGTTATTGTCAGGATGAAGCAAAACAATTTCAGTACGCACAGAACATGGTGGGAGTTCACTGAATGTTAGTTTCCACACTTTTTCCCCCTTCACTCCCAGGCCCCTACTCTAGTGAAATAAAATCCTCCTTGTATAACTCAGGAAGCCCCAGGAACACATTCCTGCAAGCCATGAAGGAAAGAAATACTTCCCTGTGTCCTTATGGGGAGAGCAGGGCTTTGACTAGGCTGATGTCATAGCTGTGCTTCTGCCTGCTTTTTGGTCAAAAGACATTTCAGTGTGCTGAAAAATAGCCAAGGAGGGCTTTTTCCCGTGCATGGGAAAGAAGACATTTTTTGTCCATCCTCCAAGTCCTCCCTGCACAGATTACTGTCAAGCACTTTATTTATAAAAATGCCAACATACTCATTATTTGGCGAATAACCATGCTGCTGTCAGTGAAGAAACAGCACATAGAGTATAAAAACAATCTCCATTTTTATCATGCCTGTCACAGCTGGGAGGCCATGGAACAAGGATGCATTGTTTGAAGGAAGGGCTGCAGAGGCAATGCTCAGGTCCTTCGGTGGCCTCCTGGGCAGTGGGACTGTGGTCATATTTGGTAAATAGTTACATGTTCTTTTACCGAAAGATATCAGTCTTGCCATAAATTAATTTCTGGGCTCAGTGTTGAGATCTTGACATATTGTTGCTTTTAGATAAGCTTTCCCTGGTCTGTCTGTCTGTCATTCCTCTAATTCATGGGTCCTTCAAATGTCTATGCGCTTCCATGATACAGAAACATAGATCCATTGGCTATGTGACAAAAGGCAATCCATCATTCACTGGTGAATTTCTAATGACTTCATATTTCATTGCTAAATAGAACTCCCAAATAAAGTCTCTAGAAGGGAAACACACACAATACTGGGAGAATAATTGGTTTCTGAAGTCCTCAAACCAGTTATTTCTGAGGTCAAGATGATCTTAGGGACAGTAGCTCTTCCTGTCTTGGTTGTGAACGCATATGTGTGAATGCATATGATGACTCTGCATGTCCTGAGACTGATAGATTGTACCCAGAGTTTACCCAGAGTATTATATGTTTTCCCTGAAGAATCATTTCTTTTTTCTTAAAACGTGCTCCATCATTGTACGAGCTTATTGATAAATGAATGTGGTATCATCTACCTGTAGTAGCCTTTCATTGGCATTTGCCATTTCTAGGATGTTTTTTTTTCTGGGATGGTGAAACATTCTTCTAGAAAGTATTAACCATATGATACTTCACTTCTCAAAGAGGGAACCTTAGTAAGTTGTTCAGTTGATTCCACCCTGGTCAGTTGTGGTCAGGCTTGGGAGAAACTTTCAAGTACTTTTTTGTTATTTTTGTTTTAATTAATTTATTAGTTTATTTATTTTTGGCTGCACTGGGTCTTCATTGCTGCCCGTAGGCTTTCCCTAGTTGTGGCAAGCGGGGGCTGCTCTTTGCTGAGGTGTGCGGGCTTCTCATTGCACTGGCTTCTTTTTCTTACCGAGCATGGGCTCTAGGAGCGTGGGCTTCAGTAGTTGTGGCATGCGGGCTCAGTAGTTGTGGCCCACGGACTTAGTTGCTCCGTGGCATGTGGGATCTTCCCGGACCAGGGCTCGAACCTGTGTCCCCTGCATTGGCAGGTGGATGCTTAACCACTGTGCCACCAGGGAAGTCCCTTCAGGTGTTTTTAATGAAGAAGCTCCTTTTACCTAGAGCTTGTTAAGAGATTAGTGTAGTGAGCTGCCAGGGGAACACATGGATATGGGAAATAAAGCAGTGTACAAAAGACAAAGCCCTAGATCCTCCTTGTGAATATAAGATAAGATTGGGTGTTAGCTTTGCACCTAATCTCTTCTCTTGTCAGGTATTATCTTTATACCTCTACTGGCAAGTTTCATCACATCTTATTTGAGAGTCAGAAGAAAAATATTTGGGTCCGGATAACGTAGTGGGGTTAGGCATACTCTCAGCACCACCTACGAGGAAGCACCAATAGACCCAGCTAATCCTCCTGTAAAATCAAAGCGTCATATCACTCCAGAAAGTCAAGTGTCTTCTTAGAGCTCAGAAATAAATGATTGTGCTGACAGGGGGTACCACATGTGGAGAGAGAAAGATTTTTTTGTAAGATCGTGTAAACAAAGTTGAAGCTATTTGGAGAAACCGGCCCTCAAAAATCCTGGCTTGGGAAACAGCCTTGGAAATTGGAAAAAAATCCTCAGTGACTGCTGGTTTTCTTCAAATAGAGATCCAATTACATTATTTTGGTATTGAATTAAGATAGCAACCGTTGGGAGTGTATTTCCTCTTTCCTTCCAGTTATATCTCTTCTGCTGTCCCCTTCTCTAGCCCCACCCTTCATGTTCTAATAGCACGCAGCTCCTCATTGCACCTGGCCACAAGTGGGCCCCAAGCCTTCCCTTGCCCACCTTGTACGAATCCACACAGGGACCCATTCCAGCAACCTGAAGAAGAATCACTGCCCTACTCACGAGGCTTTGCTTAGCTGTCTTCTCCTCTGTGACACATGTTCTGATTGGACCAGTTAAACCAGATTTCGGCTCTTCTTTTGTATTCTAACAGCTCTCTCTCTACCCTACTTAGCATTTCAAAGTTTACTCTTAATTTAGCAGTGTACTTTACTGTTTTAAGCTTTACTTCTTGAGCGTAGAACCCACAAACTGTACATCCCCTCTCCCCCCCCAGTAACTCAGGGATAAAGGGGCTCAGCAAACGTCTGCACATGTCAGCAGTGTCTGCAGATTTCTCATCAAGTTACTTGTCAGGTTGTTTATAAAATTAGCTTAAATATTTAAATATATATGTTTATATTCTATATTCTCTCTATTTATATATATGATTATGTAATCTTATAGTACCTATATAATTTATGTTTATATTACATATATACATATATATTTCATATTACATACATAATTTCTGATTTCAATTTCTCATTAAGTTACTTATCAGGTTGTTTATAAAGTTTGTAAAAATATTTAAATATATATTTATATCCTCTATATAGAATATGTACATATATAAATATTACAGAGAGAAATATGTGGCACAGAGAGGCTAAAATAATTTATCAGAAAATACCCACATTTGTAAGGGTTGTAGTGAGGGGATTTGACCATGGGTCTGTGTTTCAAAGCTGGCATGATTCCTGGTAGCCAGTACAGCCATGCCAAGGTAGGAAGGCAGTCAGTCTAATGCAATTCCACAGACATTTGCTGAGCCCCTATATCCGCGAACCACTGTGGGGAGTACAGTCCATGGGTTCTAATATATATATATACACACATATATATGTGTGTGTGTATGGTAATAATATACATACACACATATATACATACATATATATACACACACATATATACACACACATACCTATAGAACATGGAAAGTATGTTCACTAAAGTGGAGCTATTTCCCTGTCACTCAGTCAGAATTTCTGAACCAGTTTTAGCCTACGTCTTCCTGTGATAACAAAACAAAAGCAAATACTAAAGAAAACAACTTCCTTCAATGTTCAAAATTTCAAAATAAATATGTGGCCGATTAAAAAAGAAAGAAAATACACTGAATAATATCAACTATGCTTTTCAAACTACAACTCCCCCCAAGAGAAATTCTAGGACATTTTCTGAAAATTGAATGTCACAGGTTCTTCTCCTCGTGGCCAGTCCCGTGCCCTTCCTCCGCTTCTCTTACACATGATAATCCGTGCACTAAACTGTACATTCTCCGAGAACAGGGGTGCAGCTGGTGTTCGATCTGTGTCTGGCACATGGGAAAGGGTTACTTTTTTCCTTCTTTTACCCCTACCAACTATGCCTCCACTCAGCTCCTGCCCTCTCCTTCTCTCCTCCCTACTCAGGGGTCTTGCTCCATCAGTCTTCTTTCCCTTCGTACATCTTCAACATCTCCCTTTATCTTTAGGGTCACCAGACTCTAGCTGGCCTGGGACAGCTCCAGTTTACTCCTATTGTCCGAACATAATTATTAATAGCATCTACTCTCAGTCTCAAAAACGTTTGGTTTGGTTGATAAATTATCTGGTCCTCCTATTTATATTTGACCTTGACCTTCAGACATGCATATGCTCAAACTCTCCCATCCTAAAGATACCAGACACGCACATTCCAAATCCAATGCCCAATCCCATATTTCTCTTTTTCCTTCACAGCCACACTTCTGGAAAGTATTGTTCAGATGATCCATTTTCTCAATTTCCTGCCCTACCACAGTCCTCTAGACAATGATTCTTGTCTCCACCACTCTTCTGAAACGGCTCTGGTGGAGTGATCTACTACTTGCTAAATCCTTTGGACATGTGAAGGGTTCTGGTTAGGTGATTACAAGCTCCTTGTCCTGTCCTAATCAGATGTTATACTTTTAAATATTTCCTGAGTGTTATCTTGTTAACCAAGGTAGTTAATTTGTTGAGGTTCATTCTACCATCCATGTGCCCATTGACTTGTAACCTCTTTTAATCCACGCAACAGTCCTATGAGATAGATGTCATTTTCCCGCCTCTCACATAGGGCAGGTGAATAACTTTCCTACTTTCTCACAGCTAGTAAATGATGCAGCTGAGATTCTAATTTCCAAAATGGATTCTGTTATTTTTCCATGACACTATTCTATCTTCCTTCTTCTCAACCAAGTGCTAATATCTGTTTTCATATGACTAATTCAGTGTAACCACTCGACTGGTGAGCTGATATTTTAACAATATGCAGATTCTGAAAACTTAGACCCACCAAGGGTTAGGCATTGTCTTGTAGAATATACCTGGGAGTGGTGACAGTTACGGATATTTAAACCAGGGATAGGGGAAGCGGCTGTTGCTGCCTAAGTGGTGAGTTTCTGGATTTTAGTAAAATAAACCAGGATTTTGTTTCTTGAAGTAATTATACTCTAGAGAGAGCAAAGAAAGATGGAGACAATTATGAATGACCTTGCATCTCTGAGCTGTTGAGCACTTCTGGACCAGTGGCTGATGTTTTCATAGCCTTTTCAAGTGAAACCTTTCACTGAAGTCTCAAGCCACAGACCACCAGTTGACAAAAAGAATTCTTTTTTCCAGGATATTAACCTTAATTTGAGTGTCATATAATGATTGTTATATTAACAAAAAAAATCTCCAAACACATTTTCTAACGCTGTTTAACCTTTCTGAAAACTTTAAGTTTTGAAATTTTTAGGATCCCTCAGCTTTTTTTAGGTACTGTCTTTTGAGTGTTATCATTCCAGTGAGTTGTTTAAACTTTAAAGCAGGAATTGGCAGCATTTTTTATAAAGCAAATAAAGGTTTTCTAATAGCTTAAGTCAGTAATAGTGTTGATATCACTCAAACCCTCATCCCTGGGCCTTGTTGCTCTAAGGACCGTCGTAAGTGGACAGAACTATTTAATAAACCCTTTGTAGGTCCTGACACTGGGAAAAAGTTAACTCCATTTCTGTATCTCTGGAATCATGCTCTTTTGGATCTAATTTATTAAATACTGTGACTACCAGTGTCCGGACAGTTCTAAGATAGACAGATATAAGTGAGGAATGAGAGGCAGGACTTTTTTTTGAGGCCACTGAAACATGTAATAATGAAGACTTGATTAAAATTATATTTCTTGTAAGTGGAAAACATTTGACATACTGTATGTGAATGCATGTGAAACCTCCTGTTTCTGTGACATTTATGCTCTGTGTCTCATTCTACAGATCTATAGGCATAAAGTAAAATCATCAAGCTTTGTTGATGTGACTATGTCAGCCACAAATGCATTTTGCTCATGGAATCAAAAGATTTTTAGTTCTTTGAGGCGTCCCAAGAAACCGAAAACATTTTGTATAGTGAGACTGTTTAGTATCTGGGTGCTTTTGGCAGGCAGTTTGTACATATTGTCTTCCTGTTTAGGGCCACTGCCTTTTTGCAAGATGTGAGGGGTGGGTTAGCTCTTCTGTGTTGTTTTTGAGCTGTTTATTTACTTAGCAACTTCATTCTCAAAGTAGTTGTTGAAAGAACAGAAGTTTGTAAATTATACAACATTAAACAGTGGATGCCATCCATGGCTTTTAGCCCAGACCCTGTCAAATACTTTTCTATTTCCTGGTCAGACCTTAAAAATTACTGTGAATTACAGAGGCATTAGCATTTCTCAGTTTAAATGTACTGTTTCTTAATTAATTCCTAAAACTCTCTTTATGAAATACAAGCTCTTGTTGAATATGTTGGGAAAATAATTATTGACCAAAGAACAAAACGGCTTTAGTCTTAAACATTTAGGTTCATGTTTGACCTTACCTGTGTTAGGCAGTTTATGATGTTATGGGGCTATGTCTAATTCTGACATATGTCTCTGCGAGGAATTACAAATTAATTTCAATCTTGTGCTCATTATCATCGATTGTTAATAGTTGCCTGGAGTACTGTGTTGTGAAGGATTCTGAGGCTCAATTCAGGCTCATTGAGAATGTGTAGGGATCAAACAACAATGATTGCTGTTGATGCTGGAGAGACACATGGTAGTGTATGGCTGTGAATTTGTTATTCCTGACATGTACACACCCAGAAAATTTTGTCCAAAGACCCTAAGATGCAAAGATACAAGGCTCTTAGCTTTCTGATAAGTTAAGATGGCTGATATCTTCTCTTTCCCATCCTCTTTCAGACAGAGGCAGAACATCTCCAGAAAGGGTTTCTGTCTGTGTACTTTGGTTCCCAACTTGTGAGCACAACTGTATTTTAAAAGGAATAAACAGTATATATCCAAATGAAGTGTCAAAAGAGCAGAACAGGACAGTGTGAGTCTTGGATGAGTGTCTGGGTCCCATCTGCTTCACATTCAGGTCCTTTGGGTCAGGGAGTCCAGGGCTGTTCCTGGCGGCTCCTCATGTCTCCCTTCTCAGTTTTCCTTTGGACGTGGCCTGGGAAGGATGAGAGATGTGAGAAAACCTTGTCGGCTGGCTCAGAATCTACCCTGGTCTGCATATTCTGATGGCAAAAACAGCATGGCAAAGAGGAGATGAGACACGGTGGGTAAGAGCTTGGGTGGGTCTGGGTTTGAGGTTCAGTAATCCCACTCACTGTGTGTTTTGGCAAGTTACTCAGTGCTTCAGTTTCCTCTTTTGTAAAATGAGGATAATAGTAGTGAGGAATTGTAGGCATGACAACTGTAGAAAGCTCTGCACTGTGTTTTTCACATAGGACGTGCTCAGTAAATGGCCTGTTGTTACCATTAATAAATATTCATCAATATTTAGAGGATAAAGGACTACTATAAGTATTCCAGAATTTTACAGCTTCTTTCCAGAATTTCTGAACCCCTTCAGTGCTTTTTAAACAATGTCTTTAATATCCCTGCCTTATGATCTTCTCTGCCTTTTTTTCCCTCTGTTTCTGCCACTGAAGCTTTTTTCTTTCTCCCCATTTCCTCTTCCCTATTTCCCGCTCTGCCTCTGTTTCATTCCTTTCTTTTCCTTTTCCTTTCCTTTTCTTCCATCTCTCTCCCCCCAGCACCATTTTCTTCTTGGATGTCTTTTATTGTTCTTTCTCCATCCTATTCTTATTTCTATTTCTCACGCTTCCTATCAAAAGGTAGTTATGAGAATTATTAAAAGAATGAAAAATGAATGTAAATAGAAATTGAAAAGCAGTAAATTTAACTTATGAAATAGTAATTTTAATTACATTGACTGTGTTATATTAGAGCAGAGCATGGATGGAGGCATAACCTATGAACTATGCATGTAATATAAACTCTCTTTTCTCTTAACACATTCTACCTCTAGAGGTATACGATTATGGATAAACTCATGACTGACAGTCCATTCATTCATTCATCTATAAACAAATGTTAAGTATGTGCCAATTGCTGTGAAGGAATTTGTGGAGAAGATACTTACTGTGCAATGTGGTCATTTCGTGCTTGGCCCACTTTAGGAGGTGATTAATAAAATAATTGTGGAATGAATGACCAGAGAAGAAAAGTGACCCTGTGGCGTTCACCAGGTGAAGAGGACAGGAAGGGGGAAGCTGGAGATATTCTAGAAAACTATAGCTAATTGTGTATGGCAGATCACAAGGAATAAAAAGAAGTAAGATGAGACTTGGTCATAAAGAACTTTATATTTTGAATTAGTTATGTTAGGTTAGGAAGCAGTGGCAGTTAGATCCCAAAAGACTGTGGCTTAGTAAAATGGAAGTTTATTTCTTGATCAGTGACTGTCCTGGTTGGCTGTTCTGGCTCAGTAGTGTTAACTGGTTTGTTCCGTCATTTATGAACACCCTTTTGCATAAACCCTCAACTCCTTACTTCACACCTGGCCAGTCCCCAACCCTAGTTAAATCCAATTCTCTGCCTACTCTACTTCTATACCATTCCTAAAAAACTACTGTATAGTCCATTCAGGCTGCTATAACAAAATATCATAGACTGGGCAACTTATAAACAACAGAAATTTATTTCTCGCAGCTCTGGAGGCTGGAAAGTCAAAGGTCCAGGCACTGGCAGGTTTGGTGTCTGGTGAGGGCCTGCTTCCTGGTTCACAGATGTCTATCTTTCTACTGAGCCCTCACATGGAGGAAGGGTGGAGGAAGCCCTCTGGGACCTCTTTTATAACGGCATTAAATCCATTCATGAGGGCTCCATGCTCATGACCTAACTGATAACTTCTCATAGGCCCTGCCTCCAAATACATTGCATTGGGGATTAGGTTTCAACATATGAATCTGGGGGGAAGACAAACATTCAGTCTACAGCAACTATTTCATACCTCCTTCTGTTCCCCTTAATCCCCCACCTCTTCTCTTTTTCACTATCAGCTAATAGCCATATTTATTTCTTTTTTTAAAATTTTATTTTGCCATATTACATACAGTAAGATATATATTTTTTAATGCTTTTCTTTTCTTTTTAAAAAATTTATTTATTTTATCTATTTATTTTTGGCTGCATTGGGTCTTTGTTGCTGTGCGCGGGCTTTCTCTAGTTGCGGCGAGCAGGGGCCGCCTCTTTGTTGCGGTGTGCGGGCTTCTCATTGTGGTGGCTTCCTTTGTTGCAGAGCCCGGGCTCTAGGTGCGCGGGCTTCAGTAGTTGTAGCACGCGGGCTCAGTAGTTGTGGATCATGGACTTAGTTGCTCCGCAGAATGTGGGATCCTCCCGGACCAGGGCTCGAACCCATGTCCCCTGCACTGGCAGGTGGATTCTTAACCACTGCGCCACCAGGGAAGGCCCATATTTGTCATTTCATTGAGAAACTAGAGTAGGATGAGAATGTTCACATGCCAACATCACTAAATTGAGGAAGCCTCCTGCATCTGTCCCTCTCATTCTGCCTTTTCTTCTGTCACCCTGCTTCTGATGTCCTTCAGTCTAAGGTGAACTACTTCCCTTGTACAGAAGATCCATCCTCTTTCACCCACCTATAGACATACTCCAGCAATTCTTCCCTTTAACTGTAGCATCACCAGATTTTCTCTCCAGCTTGATCATTTCCATCAGTGTATAAACACACTGTAAGTCTTCCATCTTTGGAAACAGACCTCTCGTGCCTCCACCTACACTCTAGTTATTGCATTATTTCTCTGCTCCTTCTTGGAGCATAACACTATAATCTACAGTTTCTCTTTCTCGCTCATTCTTATCTCATGTTACCAAAGAGATTCTTTTGTTAAGGCCATCAGTGACTCCCATATTGGTCAAATTCTCAGGCCTCATTTTAGTCAATTTTAGTCATTTTAGACTTTGATTCAGTTAATTATTTCCTCCTTGTTGAAAAACTCTAGGCACTTGAATTCCTGCAAACTATTCAATCCTGCTTCTCTTCTTACTTCACTGGTTGATCCTAAATTTCTTTTGCTGGTTCCTTGTTCTCTTTCTACCCTTTAAATATTGGAGCACCCACAGGCTCAGTGCTTGGATCTCTTCTCATCTTTGTCCATAGTCCTTCTCTCAGACACTGATCTTCCATCCTCACAGCCTTAAATACCATCCCTACACAGATGACTCCCAAGTTTATATCTCTATCCTACACCTCTTTCTTTAGCTCCAGCTTTGGAGATCCAACTTCCAATGGACATCTTCATGTGCATGTCTAATAAACATCTCACTATTAACATGTTAAAAGCTGAACTCTTGGTTTTTTCCTCCCTCCCCAAATCTGCTGCTTCTACATTCTTCCCCATTCTATCAGGTGTTCAGGTCAAAAAAAAAAACTGGAATCATCCTTGCCTCTTTTCATTCTCTTACACCTGCATCCAGTTAATCACTAAATCACATCAGTTCATTTATTCAAAGTACATCTAGAATCCATTTGCTTCTCGCCACCTCTACCATCCTGGTCCAAATCATTACCATTTCTGGCCTGATGAAGGTAGTAGCTACCTAATTGGTCTCCTTGCTTCCACCTCTGTGATTTATAATCTGTTTTCCACGTTGCAGCCAATGTGACTGATTAAAAACCTAAGTCAGTTCACTCCTCTGCTCAAAACTCTCCAATGGCTTCTCAATTCACTCAGAGCAAAATGTAAAGTCCCTGCTATACTCACAAGCCCCTAAAGGCCCCACATGGTGTGGTCCAAATCCTCCCTGACCTCGTCTCTTTCCACCTCTTCCTCTGTCTAATCAGCCACAGTGGCTACCTTGCTGCTCAAATATTCAAGTACTTCCAACCTCTAGGCCGTTGAGTTTATTTATCTTTTTAAAGTGAACAGTTCATCTTAAACTGTGGAATCAACTTTCCTTGGATCACAGGTTTTTGTTTTTGTTTTTCCTTTGCTTCTGGCCACCTGTAGAACTCATGAAGAAGTCACAAGCTTGCCTTTCAGTAAAATATTTCTTAGAGGATGTCGCTCTCCATATCTGTCTAGTTCCTACTTTCAATTTGGGGAAATATAATTTATGAAAAACAAAAGTACAAAAAAAAAGTAAAATGTAAAAGAAACTCTTTTTCCTTTAAGGCTTTTGACTTGATCAAAAAGACCAGGAACCAGATGAAGCCGTTTCCTGTATTATGTAAACTGTGTCTCAAGAAGAAATATGTTTGTGCTGTACAGGAAAGCATGGCATTGTCTCCATGCCATTTGACATTTCTTGCACTATGGAGCAGTTGATATGTGCACTACATGCTAATCATTTGGGGAAGTGTTTTCGATTTTGCTTAGATAGGTATAGTATTCAAATTTTAAAAGTTACTCAAAATTGGGATAGTTTCGGCTATTTGTTTACTTTGAGAGAAAGCTCTATTTAAAGAAAGTCTAACTGAGGTTGGATATTTTGAACTGTCCATGGTCGTTGTATAACCTTACGAAGTATTGTATCACATGGCAAACTTTATTATTCATTTTCCTAACAGATATTTTCCTTTCCTAAGGCAAAGCTGGAAATTTGCTTGTACTAACTGACATAACTAGGTGTACTTACTATCCAATGCACAAAGCTCTCTAATGTGCTAGGCATACCTCACTTCTATGACACTGTGATTTCTTTATTTTAGAGTCGTTGAGAAGAATAACTTTAGAACATGATGTGACTGCCATTGCTACAGCATGTGACAAACAGTAGCATGGTTAGCAAGAAATGTAATATTTGTTTTTGCATAGCTTTCATGTTTGGATATTCCTATATCTTTTCAATCAGCTATCTCCCTTTATAATCTAATTTATCATTCAGTTGGTAATTTTGTTGTGTCTGCTACATGCCGGGCCCTGGGATAGAGGCTGTGGGTCATATAAAGAAGCATAGGCTCAGATCCTACCTTCAAGCAGCCTAACAAGCTTCGAGAAAAAGAACGTAGCTATGTCTGTTAGAAGAAAAGGAAGATTACCTTAAGATTAGAAAAGGAAACAAGTCATCTTGTGTGTGTATGTGCACGCATGCATGCATGACAAGTAACCAATGCTAAGGAGATTGTAGATCTGTCAGTCGTTAACTGGTTATGGTAAAGGCATTGAAACAAAGGCATAAGAACTCAATAATTTTTAATGCATGTTCCCAAACAACAGTGCCAACAGACACACACCCCCAAAACAAAGTAAACAACAAAAATCCTTGTTAAGAAATTCTCTAGAAAGTCGCTAAATGACGTACAATGGCTTTCCAGAATTAATGGGATGTTCCAAAATGTCTGTGGTAATTTTAAGGATTAATCTGTTTGATGACACAATTTCTTGTACAACTATTAGGTTGAGTTACACGAAATTGCCATTTTGTGAGCCGTAAAGTCCTGAGTATCAGCAATCTCATATGCTCAACCTGATAGAAGTGACTTGACAGGAGGGACTGGTGTGTTCCTTCGTACAGGTCCTGCTTAGCACATGGCTCAGCATGTGCTCAGCCAGTGTTTATGGAATGAATGTTGACTGCATGCTAATATATGACATGTGCAAAAAAATTATGAAAATTTCTCTAATAGAGACAAAAAATGTCTTTAATCTCATAAAGATGTGATGTCATTGAGAAATTAATTGCAAAATTACCCAGCTGAATCTTGTGAGAGTTTTGGTTATTTTTAGGAGCTACAGAAAGTTACAGAGTACTAGAGGTATTATTAATTTTTTAATAAATGTCAAAAGGGAAAAAGGTTGAGGCCCCCGGCTGTCCTTTGTTTAGAATGGCCTCTTGTCCTGACCCTGATATATACTGTTCTGGGGTGTTCGGTTTTGCCATAGGGTGATCATAATGGTTGCTTCTATAGTTCTTCATAGAATTACCTAGCATGACAAGGTTGCAGATTTCATCAAGCTCACATCCTCACTTTGCAAGTGAGGAAGCTGAGACTCCAGGTGGCTAAATGACTTGGCCTCAGTGGAAGTCATGTGCTAGCACACTGGGAAGTAAGACTCAAGATCTGGATCTCAGCTTGGTGCTTTATCCTTTACATCATGATGCTCCAACAAAAATTCAAGGCAGCAACTCTAAATTGCAGTATCAGTGGTTACTTGTACCTAGGACAAGATTAGAGGCAGATATCGAAACAAGACCAGTTCTAATATTTGTAGTAAGAAGTCATTAGAATCTTAACAGCAAAGAGAAGATCTATTTCTTTTTCAGTCTGTATCTTACGGCTTTCTCTTTGCCTGTATGTGTAATTATCATTAATTTCCAGATGAAATTAATTCTTGGAAGATAGGGTTGGAAAAGAAATGTATGATGATATCAGTAGTTTATGCCTCATTATTAATATTATTTAATATATTTTGAATGTTGTATCAAATTCTGTGATACTTTGGGGAGGGTTAAAATATATACGCAAACATATTTTTATGTTTAATTACAAGATTACTTTAACATTTTTGTAATTTAAACTTGCATGTGTCATCCAAGCCATTTAGTACTTCATCAAAAGAATGTGCTGCTGCCTTGTTTAACGTACTGTTAGGCGGAATTCCTTTTATATTATTATTATTTTTTTTAGGTCTTACATGTTTGTAGAGTACAGTTTCAGGGGAATTCCTTTGGTAGTCTTCATTGAGCGTCAGCAAAAAATATTATTCTTGGCTTGTGTCCTGATTAACCCAGACGTTTTAATGTGTGTTATGATGGGTTATTTGATGGATAGTCACCTGTACCCTGTGATCAACTAAAACTTGGCCACTTGAGTTAAACCTTAGTGGCTGAATGTCATAATTTCCCATCTTTTGTTTGATTAATACTTCCTTTTGAGATCTGAAAGGGAAATGTCTGGAGTGTCCTTCGATGTGCAGCCACACTCAGGATGAGAAGGAAGACGTGTCTTTTATGGTGAGAGAATTCTTGATCATAACAAGCTCATTCAGGACAAAGCATTAGACACCTCCCTTTTTAAAAAGGAAATAAGAGATAAACACTTCACTCGCCCTTAAGAGTGTTTTTTCCTAAAATTTTACTGACTTAATGTCTTTATTTAGATTAAAAAGGAATAGCATGTGCAAAAGTATAAGAAAATTCGTAAGCAACAGATGACAAAGGACTTTATTTACAATGCATGAAATTATATGCAGTAGCTTTAGATTTATAAATATGTTATTGTAAGATGCCATGTGAAAATATGTAATTCTTATTTGCCCTTTAGTTTTGAAGGGTGGCTAGAATATTTGTTATGCCTGGAGCAGCCTTTGTGTATAAAACCATGACAGTCTTCAACTCAAAGAATTTTTTTTCAAAGAACCCTACCTCCTCACTTTTTTGGAGAGGCGAAGGGTTCCTTTTATATCTCAATTTGGGTAATGTGGTTCACTGCATCTGTCAATTTAAATATTCAGGAAATGTCTAGTTAAAGTCTCAATATTTACAGACAGAAACTATTAATTCATTCACTTTATTTAATGTTCATCTCGCCCCTAAGACTGAGCCTCTCTTCCAAGTGACTAGGTTACCAGCTGCAGGGGGTAAAATAAATAGACCCAGCACTTGCTGTCCTGGAGGTTAACATCTAGGGAAAGGGGTAGTGGGACGTGAGTAAATGAACTGACATATTATTACAAATTGTGATCAGTTTGCTAAATAAGCAACAGAGGAGGATCTACCTTGCCCAGAGATGGCATTTGAGGAGAGACTGGGAGAACATACGAGAAGAGAAGGAAGAGTGGTCTAGCTAAGGTGAATAGTGTGGGCAAATACCTGAGGCTGGAAAGGATTTGGTTAATTCACGAAATTAAAGAAGGTCAGGGGAGTAGAGCATAGAGGGGGAAGAGGGGCTTGGAAGGAGATGAGAGTGAAGTAGGAGGGTCTGATCCAGCTGGGCTCAGTAGCCAGGGCAGAATGTTTGTATCTTATTAAAACTGCAGTGGAGCATAAGAACCTAGGAGCAGTGTTAATCTGGGGGTGGGGGGAGGGGGGCGAGGGCCTAGGTGGATGGGAAACAAGAATGACGGGGGGCTTTATGCTATATATCTTTTTCTATTCTTCATTTATTTAGAAATGTTTGAATGTGTACCTATTAATAGTTAAACATGTAAAACATTCCAATGGGAAGCCTTTTACAGTTTTAAGT
This sequence comes from Lagenorhynchus albirostris, assembly GCF_949774975.1. Lineage (NCBI taxonomy): Eukaryota > Metazoa > Chordata > Mammalia > Artiodactyla > Delphinidae > Lagenorhynchus > Lagenorhynchus albirostris. The sequence goes on along the minus strand of NC_083099.1, from coordinate 48,915,984 downwards.
AAGGATGCATCTTAACATGATTCTGCTTTTAAAAGATTGTTTTGGCATCTGTGTGGAGAATAGATTGAATGAGGCAAGACTGACAGTGAAAGATTATAGCATATTGTAGGGAAGTGATGATGTGGCTGGGAATAGAGCGATGGCTGTGGATTGGAGGGGAGAAGAGGGAGCTATGATCTATCTGTGAGGGAGAAAGAAAAAAGCTAAGAATTATGGATCAGATGTTAAGGGTAAAGGAAGGGGAGGGAAACTAAGGTATTGTTTCTCCATTGGAGCCACATCCCGTGATAGTGAATATTGGGAGAGAAACCAGTTTGGGGATAAATCAGAAATTTTGTTTTATACATGGTAGTGTGGCTGTGAATACTTAAAGAGATGCTGTCAAGTGGGCAGCTGGATATATGAGTCATCACCTAAGGAAGAAGTCTGAATTGGAGATAGGAGTTTGGGAGTCTCAACTCACATATGATATTTAAAACTTCCACAGTTGGGCTTCCCTGGTGGCGCAGTGGTTGAGAGTCCGCCTGCCGATGCAGGGGACACGGGTTCGTGCCCCGGTCCGGGAGGATCCCGCATGCCGCGGAGCGGCTGGGCCCGTGAGCCGTGGCCGCTGAGCCTGCGCGTCCGGAGCCTGTGCTCCGCAGCGGGAGGGGCCGCAACAGTGAGAGGCCCGCGTACTGCAAAAACAAAACAACAACAACAAAAAAAAAACTTCCACAGTATATGGGAGCTGCTAGAGGGTGAGGAGGAGAAAGTGGCAAAGGACTGAACTCTTGGTCTTGCCCATGTTTGAGGTTGAAATAGGAGGAATCCTTAAGGAAGGTGGGGATGCATAACTGGACAGCAGGATGGAAAGCACGGTGGTGCGGTATCACAGAAACGAAGAGTGTTTCAAGAAGGGCAGGAATCCAGAAGACTCTAGTTCTCATCTGGATTCTGCCACTTCTTGTGTCTATTTTGGATATAATCTAATTTCTTGGAATTTTTCATTTTTCGTCTGTGAGATTCGTCTTGTCTGTCACACAGGTTTGAGATGGTCAATGTTGAGAGCATCAGCTGAATTAACATGTTTTAGATATTAATCTATAGATATGGTACATATTAATCTATAAAAAAATCTATTATACTTATATGTAATATTCTACTATAATTATATGAAAACACACAATAGCCTGACTTTCTTTATTATCTGGACAACGCTTCACTTAAAACACTTGGTAACCTAATTCTGATTTAAATTTCTTTTATGCCACTAATGCACAAGTGTTTTAAGTAATATTGAATTCATATATTTACTTGAAAGGAATGGAGGGGTAGCAATTTAACTAGATATATTTATAAAAGAAACACCTTTAACCAAAATGGAGTATATTATTTGAAATGAAAATACATTATTTTATTTATCTTTGTGTTCAGGTAATATGTATCTAGGTAGAGAAACATCTCTAGCAACTGCGGTTGTTATAGGGTTAAAATGCTGAGTTGAAGTAAGTCATTGGGAAGGAAAAAAGGAAAAAAAAAAAACAACCTTTACACACTTTGTTAAAACAAGAACAAAGAGCCCATGGAAAGCACCAGGTGTGACATGGAAAAGATAAGGAACAAACTCTTCTGTGTACATATCACTCTAAGATTATTTAATGACTGGAAAGATGACCTCCACCGAAAGGTGTGGCATGAAAGTGAGCATGAAACAGAACACTAATCATATATTTCAGCAACTCTGATTTCCAGTGGGCTGGGCCTTAGTGCTGACAGTCAACGTGTCCACTGTAAGACAAGTTTATTTCTTGCATAAGTTTACCATTACCCTGGAAGCCCTGCTTACTGGCAAGGCCCCCTCGGCCGGCTGCCCTCCATGCTTTTTCTTTCTTTCTCCTCTTGGCCTCCCCTCCCGGGTAACTCAGTTATCTGGCCTCAGACTTCTGAAATTCTTTGGGCTTTCTTGTGTTGTGATTTTTTTCCATCCCTCAAATTAGGTAATCATTTAGTAGTCCTTGCCTTGTAATTGAGATGCAAGTTATAATTCCCCTTGGCTCTCGAGATGACTTGTTGCACCCACCTTTTCCACCTCCTTATATCATGAGATTAAAGCACGAAGTGAGCTCTAGTAATGTAATAAAATCTGGAGTTAATTAACTGCACTGAAGATGATTATATTATGAATTAAGTAGCTCCTTCTTAGAACGCACGGTAACTACCACAATAAATAAACCTATAAAAATGCAGTTTTCAGGGAGTTTAATTTTCAAAAGAGCCTTCTCTAATTCTATTAATATTTATTGGGTCCTATAGGTATGGATTGTATCTAACCTCATTCATTCTGATTAGAAATGTCTTTCCTTTCCCAGTAATGTAAATTTACTGGTGACAGAATTAACAATCTTAAGGGCCCCCCGCCATAGGATCTCATTGTAATAATTATTTATTGAGCATCAATTATGTACCAGGAACCCTAGTACCGTGCCTGACACATAGAAGGGACTTGGTACAAGCTTCAGGAGAAAATTTGGCTGGGAAGAGAGAAAACGACTCATAAAAATGAACTCTAAGTTGACATTTTAAGAGCCCCAATAAAGTGCAAAGAGATATAGGAGCGGGAAAAGGGGACACCAGAATTTGTTTGTAATCTGCCACATAACTAAGGACGTTCCTAATTATTTTAAATTTTACATTATGGTAACAAATGCTTTCAGGGTTATCTGAATTTTAGAGGATTGAGTAGGGTGATAAGAAATATTCTATACAGTGTTGTTTCAGGTAGCCTGCCACTTCATCCTCTGTGTGGCTCAGTAACACTTATGCTTAAAATATAAGAAAAGTAGTTTTGACTTCTGAGTAGTCCAGCAGCTTTCACCACCATTAATTCACATTAGATCATTTATATTCAATTTACGTTTTCCTACATTTCATTATTTGTCCGTTGGCTCCAACCAGAAGAATAAGGTTGAAGGAACAGGAGCTGAGGATACATAACTTTTTCAAGATGTGTTGATTTGGTTGTCTTATTCTTATGGGAACAAAAGATAAAATAAGTCAACACTAAAATCAATCTTTTTCTATTAAAAACCCAACTGAACAGGTGATGCATAGAGATACATGGAAACAGCTTAACAGAGAAAGTTATTTTAAAAGATCAAGGCTGTCACTAAGTACACAACTGGATTGACCATTACAAATACTTGCTGAGCCAAATATTAGACCGATTATTTGATTCATTGGGAGTGGGAGGACTGGAAAATTCCTCCAAAACCTCTCTCTCTTGCATGAAGGGTGATGAAATTACTTCCATTGAGCAAACATGAAAGTAGCTTCATTGCTTTGGGCTTAACATTCATATTTTCTGAAAGCAGCTACATTTCTTATACCTCTTCCCAGGAATCCTAGTGAAGGAATCCTGCCTCTCTAGACAGGCAGCAGTGTCTGATCTCATGGTATAGACACGGAGATCCTTTTCTTCCTGGGAAGGGAGTGTTCATTTGGCATTTGGTCAGTATAGCAAAGAAGAGAGAGAAGAAAAAACCCCAAACTAATAAACAAAATCATTTAGTGGATTGAAGACAGTGAAATAAAACAGTGTGAGAGAGATGCATAAAGCTTCCAATTCGCTGGATTTTAGATACTGGAAACAGAACATGACTCTTTGATTATTGAGAAAAATAAGGGTTCAGACAGTCAAGATTGCAGACTCAGAGCCTGTGGGCTGCTTCTGGCAGGTAAAGTGTTCAGAGGAGAAAAAAGAAATTTAGTTTGAACGTGTTAAGAGGGCCATATGTTTTTAGTTTCACACAGACCTCACCAGTCCCTATTATCTCACACTTGACTCTTCACCATTTTTATGCTACCTGCCCTGCACTGAGGTCCCAGAGTTTGCAACACTTGGTACGTGTCTCCCACCTCTAGTGTTTTATGGCTCTCTAGGTCAGGCACGGAGATAGCATGTACTAAATGTATGTTGAACAGCTGAGTGAACAGTAGTGGAGATACAGACATATCCGTTTTAAGTTGGTTCAGCTACACATTCCATGAGTGAAACTTTCTGAAAATGCTATCAATGTGTGTCATTCTATGAAGACGAGTGGCAAGGAACTTTCCTGTTCTGTGGGAAAGGGGAATGTTAAATTTTTGATGACACTACAGATTATTGGCTTGGAATTTGTTGAGTATATGGAAAATCATTTCTTTTTTCCAGTCTTTCGACTGGAAATCCTAAGACCTCTCTTACCAACACTTGTAATTATCCTCTTCTCCATGTGTTCTATTTAACCTTTTCCTCCCCACCATCCTCATCCTCATCAGGACAAGTTGTTCATCAAGCTCATCGGTGATATGAATTAATCAAACAGTGTTGTTGTTTTTTTTTTTTTTGCGGTATGCGGGCCTCTCACCGCTGTGGCCTCTCCCGTCGTGGAGCACAGGCTCCGGACGCGCAGGCTCAGCGGCCATGGCTCACGGGCGTAGCCGCTCCGCGGCATGTGGGATCCTCCCGGACCGGGGCACGAACCTGTGTCCCCTGCATCGGCAGGCGGACTCTCAACCACTGCGCCACCAGGGAAGCCCAAACAGTGTTGTTTTTCATGTGACTTTTTAAGGTGATCATTGTCTTAAAAAGGAAGGATATGTATAAGAGGATTTGTGCTACTTCGCTTCAAATAAGAAGTATTAAAGTTGGGAAAATAATCCGAAAGAGCCCCCCACATCATTGTGCTCAGGTTTTGGCATTGTTTAAAATTAAAAACAAAGCAAAACAAAACAAAAAGCTTTTAGACCAATTCAGTAGAATCTTGGTTGATTCTACAATATTACACTTTAAAATTTCATATTCTTTCACTGCTTTCCATTTGTTCAAAAATAAGTTTATTTATTCTTTCAATAAATATTTACCAAATACCAATAATATGCTAATCATATGAATTCACAAGATTTCTGTTTTCTGTCGTTTAACAAAAATGACAAAAGAAAACATTCACGCAAACAGGATACGGCACATGAAACAAACTCCACCAGTTGCACACAGTAGCCACCAGGGTATTTCTGGTCCCTGTGCTTTGCCTTGAACGAGAAGGGCAGGCGGTGTGTGAGGACGTGACCTTGGAGCCCTGATTGTCTGCTATTATCTAACGTATGCTACCTTTCAAACAGGGCTTGGTGCATGGATTTCTTTCTTCCTTTTCTCTTACCTGCTTTGAAGTCACAGATACAGATTCTATGTATTCAAGTTCAGCAAGTATTACTGGAGTGCCTAGTCCCTGCCCAGCCCTGAGCTTGTTTAAAAAGACAAAGTAGTGTAACTCTCTCCATATTCCACATCCTAAAGAGAACATTTTACAGCCTTCCCTGACGTTTAGACAGGCATGTATACACTAAAAAACCCCTGTCTAACATCTCCTAGAATAACCACATTCTTCTAAACATCATCTGGGTATTTAAACAAGCTGCACTGATGTTGGTTCCAAACCCCCTCTCCTTGTGTTGCTCCCATCATATTGATTTATACTTGAAGGAAACTGACATAAAAGGATCCTGTGTTTGGGGTTTATAAATTTCATGGGATAGTTAGGCTATAAATGAAGGATTAGTTCATAAGTTTCACCTTGGTACTATTCTGAATAATATAAATCCTGTACACATACTTTATTTGATCAACAGGGGTGAAAACTGTCATCAAAATTAGCGTATCTTTTGAATAGCAGAAGCATCTTACCTCTTGGTAATTATGTTACATTGATTTTCCTAGAGTAATGGGGAAGAATTTAATTTTGTTTAAAATATGAATAATGTTCACACCTGCAAGCCATTATTCTGCCTCCTTAAATTTCAGGGTCTTATTCACATCATCTTACATTTCATTGCTTTGTTTGGGGATGGTGCTGAAAAAGTAAAATCATGAGACGTGCCACTATTGTTGATTCTAAGTGAAAAGCCATAGGCTATCAACACTGCTAGTGCTTATTTTCTGTATTATGATAGAAAAAATAAAAGACATATTTTCTCCCAGTTTTCCCTAGGGTGGATTGGGTGGCATCTTACTTCATGTGATACAAATCATACATTTTTCTTCTATGCAGAAATCTGTATTCCTGTAATCACTTTGTCAGCTTTAAGAGGGAAAGGAAAATGTTTTGATTGGAGAAAAAAAAATTCTGTTCAGGTTGGACATAATCTAGTCAGACACTCACCTTGTGCAGCTGTTTCAGTTTCAAAGAATAATCACAACATTGTAGAATGATGATGAGATGTGTTATTACCTAACAGAATCACAGTGATGTTTAATTAATTCCATATTAACCAACATGACAACATGTTAAACAGCAAGAGGTATGGTCAAGGTTGGAATACTGAACCCAAAGAACAGTTCAAGAAACGGAGTTTAGAGAGACTGCTTCAGGTTAATTCATTAACTAGTAGCAGCACACGAAGCAGAAGTGAAATTCATGAGTTAGTTGGGGCCATGTATTGAGCGAGGCCTTGTCAAATCATAATATAACCCAACAAGGTGTTGGAGTGGCTATAAAAGCTAATAGAACCCCAGACTCCCGTATAGAAGTACAGTGACCTGATTTAATAGGGGTAATGGTTAGCTGTGTGTACTCTCCTCTAGTTAGATCCTATTTGGGTTATTGTCTTTATTCGGGGGGTAGTTTGTTTTAAAAGAGATATTCATGGACTGGAGAGCTTCTAAAGAAAGGGCATAAGATAGCAAGAAGTGAGGCTGTTTAGAGAAGAGAAGGCTTAGAAGGAACGTGGCACTCACTTCAAATATTTAAAGGGCTGTCATGATGTAGGTAGCACGGTTAGACTTATTCATATTGCACAAGCCGGTATAGAATTAATTAAAACTGTGAATCTAAAATTTTAAGGAGGCATAGAAAACTTTGACTGAACTGAGTTAACTCAACAAGTTGTGAGATAGCATAACCATAGGTATTTAAACAGATGCTGCAAGAGCATTTGTTTTACAAATAGTTTTTCTATTTTAATGATTTATGAGAAAGGATATCATCTAAGAGCTCCTTCTTCTAAGATTCTAAGGCCTCTTCTAACTTAGCATGAGCATTTTGATGATTCAATATAAATTATAATTCCTTCTCTTATTATGAGAGCAGAAACGCAATGTTTAGTGGCTTGCCGTTTCTTTATTAACAGAGTCAAATCTGTAGGTACGACAGCGGCCTGGACTTCTCTTGAACAAAGGTTGTGACTCCTTGACAATAGGCTGAGGGCCAAGAGATAGCGATCTGATGGGGACATAAATCTGCAACACTCCATGAAAATGTTGAAAAATATTGTCAGAGTGCATTCAGTTAAGGCTCCCATCTTAAGCAGAGCACAAACAATGAGTCTCTTAATCTTTGCAAGGCGTTTGTGAGAGACGCAGGGCTCTGTTGAGCATGCAGGGGGAGGGGGTGGAGTGGAAAGGAAGATGAAATGAAGTGGAAGGAATCGAGAATCAACAGGTATGTGACATTCGAAATACACATCCATATTCATATTGATAGCTTTCTCTAGCCCATATTTTAGGAAAAAATTATGTGATTTATTTTATTTTTGCGCATGATTTTTTTGGGGGAGCTGATAGAGAGTGGGAGACGAAATATATTAGTATCAGAACTCAAGGTGCATTACCCAGAAAAAATGTGTAGCTACACTAATGAATACACAAATTGAATGAAAATATGGGAATCAAAATTTCCAGAGTGGCTAAACCGTATGCTGGTATTTTTGGAATGGGGCCATTGATTCAGCAAGTTTTGCAGAAAAAATAAGCCTCTGTGGATCATATTCTGATTCATAAGGACTTTGAGATGAGCTCCGGTCTGATTGGAGTGCACTTTACTTTGAAAGACCTTAAATGATTTGCCCAAGGTCATGCTGCTGGTAAATGGCACTGTGGTCACTCAGACCCAAACCCAGTGACCTAATCCTATTCTCCACACCTAATCCTCCATTTAATTTCATCTCAAGAGCATTTTGATCCTGGTGGAATCAGACGAGCAAGAGAAAGCAACCACAGCTTTCTCTGGGTGGGGAGAGAAATCATGAGAAGCCCCAGTGTGGGTGTGTGCTGTGTGGGGAGCCGTGGCCCCATCTCTTTGACTCAATTTGGGTGCAGGTTTATAGTCTCTCTTCACACTGGGAGAGCTGCTTTTTGAACCATTACCCATCTGTCTGCAATAAACGGGTCCCTTGAGTGCGATGTCTTGGGTCCTAATCTTTGAGTAATGATTATAGGTGGAAAGTGTCTTTGAGGCAATTCCTATTGAGAACTGAGAGTCCTAGAAAGGCTCTATTTATTAAAAATCAGCCAACAGCAATTTTCCCTTCAACTAACTGTCTTCTTTGAGTCTTTGCTTCTTAAATATTCATGAAACCTGCAGTGATTTCAGATTAATCTCCACAAGATAAGTCATTCCCGGAATCTTACATCTATGGTGGTATTTAGATTTGTTTCTAAGTTTCCCCTATAATAGTTTAAAATCCCTTTGCAAAGCTTGTATTGCTTTCATTTACTGAAAATGAACAATGCTGAGCCAGGCCCAGAGGACATTAAAACCCCATTATAGTTCACTTCCTGAAACCATGGATTTGGTTAGCCTACAGGTAAAATCACTTCCCCGTGTGTACAGGGAAGTGTAGTGTTTCCTTCTCAGCACAGCTGCAATGTCTCTAATATAGTACCTTTACCAAGTGTTTGTTGACCGAACAAATAAATTCAGATGATTCCATGCCCCAAGACTTCTTGTTTTGATTGAATTTGGTTCTTAGAAGAGAGATAGAATCTATGTGAAATATTCTGTACTACATATCTTTAAATCATTACAGTACGCTAGGATCAAAGTCAATCTTTGATTTTAGTTAAATACTAACGTAATTAAATACTAAAATAATAGTTAAGAGACACGTAAAAAGAGAAACATTTTATATTCGTTTTCATACTGGTAACATTGAAAGAGAAGTATTTTGATATCTATTTCCATCCCATTTATTCTGTAAAGTAGATGACATATAAATACAGATCCAACGAGGTTAATCCACTCCTTAAATAAAAGATGTTTTTATAACACACAGATTTTTCTAAGAAGGAAATTGGTTCTTCTCCCACCCTCTAAATTGCTCTTTATTAAAAAGAAAAGTGTTTGTTCAGTTTTATTTCTCTCAATGCTGGATGGCAGTATGGCTGTGGATGAGGTATAATCAGTTTTTATGGGTGATGTTCCCACAAAAGGAGTGGTTTAGAAGTGAACGAGTTACCCTATGGTATTCAAAGTTCTCACTTTGTCATATTGGACACTCATCTTATTCTGTTTCTGTTTGTGGTTTCAAATCATAAGGAACTTAGGTAAATTTGTTTCAGGTATTTGAGGTGATAATGAGCCTTTCAATTTTTTCCTTGAAACTCTCCTGAGGGTTTGTGCATTTGCCACGAGAAAGAATTCCAATGGCAACCCAGCAGCCTTGTAGCTATCCGACTTTGTTTTTCTGAGGTATTCCTTCCTCTTAAGCTAGTCAGTGAAGCTTGCCATAAAAATTAACAGATGTCAAAAGCTGATTTTTTTTAAAGTATGAGTATCAACGGCGTTTGAGTCATAAAAGAGACACCTCGAGTTGAACTTCGGGTAAGTTCTCAACCCATCTTAGTGCTATTGCTTCCGTTTTAAAAAAAAAAAAATCAGTTGCAACAAACCAAGGCAAAACAACTTTAGATATTCAATAGGAGTTTTAATTGCAAAGATTTCCTCTGACGTGAGTGTTAATGACTGTCAAAGCAATAGCATAAAAAGACATTACGAGTTTAATGATTGATAGACTAAGAAAAACACAAGGTCTTTTGTCAGATAAATGACTACTGTTTGGTGTTCCTTTACCTTAGGAATATCAAGTGATCTCAGGATAGGTAATAATGGCCCAGGAGCACGGCAGCAAGTCATTATGTAGCCTGTTATAAAATAACCAAAGCAGGAAGGCTAATTACTTGTTTTCTCACTTGGCAACTTTGACATTATTTCAAGTTTTTGGATTTGTTTTGGATTCTCTGTTGAAACTTTGTATTTCTGCAGGCTTTAAATAAACATATAAAATTTTATGCGATTGGCTTTGTATATCTACAGTCTATGTGTATCACCAAAGAAAATTTAAATCTTGCTCCAAATGTTGGAAGAGCACAGCTGGTAGTGTTTGGTTTTATACAGATGATGCTGTGACACAAATCCATGAGACGAAATGACAGCAGGAATATCCAACAATCACAAAGTAATGGTTATCAATGAGTTTTCTTTTAAGCAATAGTTTAAACCCCTGGGGTGGCCAGTATTTGCTATGACATGTTCTTAGCATGCTGAAAGACTTCATGGTGACACATAATGCTACACAAGTCAAATCAACTTTTGCTCCGTGTGTTGTTAAATATGAGAAACTTTGTAGGTTAGCTCTCATGTTTATTTCAAGAAAACACCCTACATTTCAAAAAGCGCTAAGTTGATTCTTGTTACTTCCTTGTCGTCGCTCCTCTATTAATCTCATTTCATGACTTGTTTGTAAATCAAGTCATTTTTGATTCCTGTAGTTGCCTCCAGGAAAAGCTGGTAAATAATACTAGAATGAGTTTCAGGGAAACTAGGCATGGATTTCAATGGCAAACTCTGCCAATTTGCCTAATTGCTATTTGCTCAGAATATCATGTGCCTACTGATGGTCTAGAAGAACTTGTAAGATGTAATCTTGCTGGCAAATCCACATCTGATACAAAGTAATCTTAGCATCCTAAGGAGCAAGTTTACTGCAGCTATTGAGGGGCCATGAGACTTCTTTCTTCTGTGTCCTCCAGGCTGCCACCAAAAATATTTCTTTGGCATCGTTACCCTCACTCCCGCTCACTCTGTTCTCCGCAGATCTGGGAGTGTTGTAGGATGTCCCTGGTCTGTCCTGTTGATTCTCTCATGTCCTGACTGCCAGCTTAACCTAAGATCATTGCTATGAGCAAGGGGACAATAACTTTGGGTCATATAGCCAGAGGAGAAGGGCAAGGGGCATCACGTCATGCTGGGGAGGGGTCTCTGTGGGTCTGGACAGAGAAGCAGCTGAGAATGGCAGGGCTCGGGTTTCATTTCCTTCTTCGCTCTCCAGGTGCTTCACTTACTGGAACCGATTCCTGAGGTCTAGAGGTATTTTACCTGAACAAAGTATTGTCACATCAGGCCATGGCAAGGTTAGTGTGGTTAAACAAGACAAAACCAATATATTACTATTATGTGAGAGCCGAAAGGCCTGAAAAGGAAAAAACCTCACTTTCTTCCTCCACTCCTCTATGAATGTGCTTGTTAGTCCTTGTTCTCTAATCTCTTTGTGCAGTCATTTATAGAGGTCTGTGAGAAGGTGTCTTTGGTTTTTGCTTTGTTTTGTTTTGGTGGAGGTGGAGAGTAGCCTAGAGGGAATGTCCCAGATAGAATTTATCCAGGAACTGAGTATTTATATTGACTCCAAGAATTAGAAGAAATGAGACTTTCCCCCAGCTTTTTGAAGATAAATAATACTGATGTTCACACATTAAAACAGAGAGAATTCTGTTAGTTTATTTACCTTACTGCAATGTTGGTTTTAAGGCACAATGAAAACATTTTCTATAAGTAGTATAAGATCCAGACAACAAAGTAGTGCTTTTATGGTATCTTAACTGTCAAGTGCTATCACATTGCATTTTGAAAGTGATACTGTACTTTTTAATGTATTTTTTCATAATTATACTTAATCCTCTGACACATTTCTGATAGCTCTTTATAATTTTAGGGTAATAGATTCAACTTAATCCTTCCGCTAAAAATTTAAGTATGTTGAAATTTGGGTATGCTGCCACCAGGTGGTGGCAAATCCTTTGAGTCATGTGTTATTGTCATTTAAAAGTTTTTTTTTAAAAAAAACTCATTTAAATAAAAGCAGTAAAGATATTTCTTTAAACAATATCTTACTCAGAAGCTTATCTATAAAATAGATAGACAGCTAAGTTATTATGGTGAGAATGGGGTAAGAGTTTCAAAACCCAATGTCTGTGTCCGCCTCTTTTCTCTGATGATCTGAGGAACCACAGGAACACAACTTGAAACTTACCAATTTCAATTATAATGTGCACTGTTTTTTAGCTGGCATTAAGATATGAAGCATTTTTAAATTAAAAAGATAACTATTTAAACTGTAATCTTCTACAGCAAGAAGGAGAGTCTAGGAAAGCACTTTTTAAAGTTGGGGGGAGAGGAAATATCCTTCCTTAGGAACCAGTATATTAAGGTGAGAGGAAGAGACATGAGCAACAGCACAAATGTAAGGCCAGACTACTGAGAGCCTTGTCCAAAAGACCAAGCTCTATCTGGGCAGAGTTAGGACATATAGGAGATTCTGGAAGAAGGAGAGGGGCAGGAGGGTGTGATTCTTCTGAGAGTCAATGATTGGTTGAACTTCTTCATATTTTTAGATTCATTATTGTCCAGTTAGTTAATTAGTCCCAGAGTTGGAGCCTGGGATCCCAAGTGGGAGGTCACCATCTTCCAGAATGTCAAGCCCTGGGCAGTCTTCTTTCTGTTTTTCTACTACCTTCTGTCCCAGGTCACTAGAGAAGACAGCCAGAGAGCAAACTACCTGTCCACCTGCTTACCCACTCTGTGCAATGGGTCTCCCCAGGCTACTGCTGCTGCCTGCGTTGGGCCATGTGTTGGCTATCATTTTTGCTTTGTCAGGGACCACACATCAGCTCCCTCCTAAATGATCAGTATCTTAGTTAAAAGCGATGTTTTTACTTTGTATATCTTTGCCTGGGAACCGCATGCCGGTAGAAATGGCAAACTCTCCCAGAAACCACTTGTTTCTAAAAGCATTGTTTTCTCTCAAAATATCTTTAAATACAGAACCTAATACAACCTTTGAACAGAGAAGTAGATAAGGCAAGTATAGTAATATAACTATCCTACTATACAGGAAACCGAGATTGTGGGACGGTTGAATGGGGAAAAAAAAATCACCAACCAAACAAACGAAAACCCCAAGAAACAGTTAATGATAAACCAGTAAAACAACCAGGGTGTCTTACTAGGGTTGTTCTAAGTTACATAGTTGCTCTAAGAAATATATATTCAGAGAGAAAGAGAGAGAGAGAGAGAGAAAGAGACTGAGGAGAGATTGACTGGTAGTTCATAAGAGTGTCAATTCACTGATTCAGTGAATATAAACTGAGTACCTACTACGTTCCATGCACTGTTGTGGAGTCTAGACAAACTCCATGCCCTCCTGGAGTGTTTTAATGGGAGAGAAGACAGTGAACACAAAAATGGGTCAGTATATAATGCTTGGTAAGGAAAACTGCTCTAAAGAAAAATGAAGACAAGCAAGGGGACAGAGGGTAAAGGGGGAAGGGTAGCATGCAGAGGAATTCGTCCTTAAGAGAAGGACCAAGAACAGTCCCTCTGAGAGGGGACATCTGAGCAGAGACCTGAACGCAATGACAGAGTGAGCCATGTGATAACTGTTGGAAAAGGCTTCCAGGCTAAGGGAAGAACAGCAAGGGCAAAGAGCCTTGGGAGGAGCAAGCTTGCTGTTCAAAGAACCAGTGACTAACCACTCTAGGCTGGAGAGAATGAATGAGGGAAAAGTGGTGAGGTAGGAGGTAGGGCCTCACAGGCCATGATGAAGGGTCTGCATTGAGCGTGATGTGAGGACAGGGCAAGACCTTGACTACTGTGTGGAAACAGACTGTGGGGAAACATGGAAGCGCAACAGTGAGTTAGGAGCCTCCTCTGGGATCCCAGGAGAGTGTTGATGGTGGCCTGGATTGACAAGCACTGCTCATGCCAGGCAGCTCTTTCTCTCTGAATCTCTGCACGCTCTGTTGATTTATTCCAGCTAACTTCTCCTGGGACAGGTATTCACAAGATAAGTAGTAGCCATCTGTTTGATAGTCATGGAGGTTCCTGCTGTGGGTTATAACAGGGGTCCCCAACCCCCGGGCCGAGGACCAATACTGGTCTGCGGCCTGTTAGGAGCTGGGCCGCATAGCAGGAGGTGAACGGCCGGCGAGTGAGCGAAGCTTCATCTCCCCTCCCCATTGCTCCCCATGGCTTGCATTACCGCCTGAACCATTCTCCCACCCCCACCCCCACCCCCGCTCCCATCCGTGGAAAAATTGTCTTGCAGGAAACCGGTCACTGGTGCCAAAAAGGTTGGGGACTGCTGGGTTACAAAATGGCCTGCAGCTGAGGTCTTGGCCAAGTCACTTCACCTCACTGAGTTTAGGTGGTCCACATAGCATCTTTCTCAGGTCTGACATCCTCTGAGTCCTAATTTTTGTGATTGAACCTTAATGAGCTCCACCACCCATGATGACCACAAGGGTAATGGAAGTCATTAGAATGCCCCACATGCCTCTGAATTGAATATAATTTGATCCAGATCTTTTCCACTCCTTGGGAACCTGCAAACATTCTGTGATGCCCAAATTCAGATCTTCAATCTCCTATCACACTGATTTGAGGAACTCCTGATGACAAGAGTTGTCACTGGGTAGAGGAGGCCCCACCAGAAATCCCCTCCCCTACTGTCCTACAGCCTGTGGCCCTTGTGAGCTTTTTCAGGGCCCTCGTTAATGTTCATCTGAATCTGACCTTGAGGGTCTGGGAGGTTCACGGGCACTTGCTTGCATCTTGTAGGATTAGCACAGAGATCACAGTGAAATTCTGTCATCATCTCCTGCAAACAAAAAGTAAGGGGACATAAAAAAATTTTAGTCATGAGTTTCAGGGAGGGAGACTGCAGCAGCGTTTCGTTCTTCCACATTAAATAGATGCTGCTTCATCCTCTATCAGTTCAATCTCTTTAAAATGTAAAGTTCTGAATCATTTCTAAGCATTTGCGGTCTAGTATCAGGGTCATGTTTCATGCCCCATACACAAAAGTTAGGCGGTAGATTAAAAAATATAAAGCTGTTGACCTAAATAACAGCTCTTGAGTTCTGCCTGAAGTACACGGCTCCCTCTGGCATTAGTCACATGATCCAAATCTGATTCGGATCCCTGATCTTCAAAGTGACAGTCTAATTTGGACAGAAACTCTAATACCTGATGTGAGACATGCAGAATGGTCATCGCCACCCAAAACAAACTTTTCTTGGGTCTGCGTGTATGCACTGCTTAAAAAAGCCTTTCAGAAAAGTTTGTACATTTGAGGCTTGAAATATCAGAGCCCACTTTCAATAAATAGATGCTCTGATGCGGACTGTGGGCTCATTAACTTACCTTTTCGTTTTGGAGATCTTGTCTTAGGTTACAAGGGAACAGATTTCCCTGGTTTTAATGTGTTCCATACCAGACATTCGCCTACTTCTCTTAAATATAAACTGGTCTCCCCTGTCACCGACGCAGAGGATTGAGCATTTCTAAAGCAGGCTGAGGGAGTCAAGGAGAAATTTGAGAATTTCCTGAGGAATTTAGAGGAAGGCATAAGCCAAGTTTTATGGCAATTGTATTTACTATTTAAAATGAATAATCATTATAGTCTTTTATAGTATGTAATGTTATAATTAGTCAAAATATATGACTAATTCTCCCAGGAACTCAGTTTTTCCTTGATAGTGAGTTGGAGGTTGAGAGTTACAGAGAAAGCCATGGGGAGTTGGGCTTATTCAAGTGGGGGAAATGAAGGATAAAGAGTGATTGATTGACTATTTGCAGATAAGGATTTTTCCCATAAAGAGGTGATGTTGGACTACTGTTCAGAGAAGTTTGAGTAATATGAAATGAGCTTCAACTGAAGGATGCAGGATTTAGGTAAAGTACACAGAAGGATTTCCTTTTAATAAGTGGAATTCAGCATAGATGGATTCCTAGACCACAGAGGTGGTGGTGGTAGTAGGAAGGTGGCTCGTAACTGTTGAAAACATGAGAACACCACCCAAAGTAAATGAAAGTATGGAGTGTAAGCCATGATTTTGTTTGTTCTGCTACATTCTGCAAATTGAAAATTTTTCATCAGGACAGAACTTAAAACCACCACCATACCCAAGTACAGTCCATGCCCCATTGAAAGGGACTCAAAATATAGAGTGAAAACTGATGTCGCTCAGCCAGAAACTAAAAAAAATGGTTTTTTACCATTATCAAAGGATGGTTATAGTATTTATGAATCTAGAAATATTGCTTTATTTCCCTTTCATGGCATAATCTACTCAAAATTAAAATATGTCATCAGCATCATTAAAATTTGTTGCGTCACCCAACAGATTTCGAGAGCATATGTCTTCATTTCATCCACAGTATCTGAGACGTATCACTTTCAAAATTTGCGTATGTGACTGTCACTAGGAGGTTCATCTCAGGTCCAAGCACCCAATCAGAACTATTTATTTTTTAATGTGTCCTATGGGTGTGTATTCATGGACTCCACAAAGTAATTTTTTGCTATATACTTTTAAAGGTTATTTTATAAATTTATTTATTTATTTTGGCTGCGTTGGGTCTTTGTTGCTGCGCGCGGGCTTTCTCTCGTTGTGGCGAGCGGGGGCTACTCTTCGTTGCGGTACGCGGGCTTCTCATTGCAGTGGCTTCTCTTGTTGCAGAGCACGGGCCTTAGGCGTGCGGGCTTCAGTAGTTGTAGCTCGCGAGCTCTAGAGTGCAGGCTCAGTAGTTGTGGCACAGAAGCTTAGTTGCTTTGCTGCATGTGGGATCTTCCCAGACCGGGGCTTGAACCTGTGTCCCCTGCATTGGCAGGCAGATTCTTAACCACTGTGCCACCAGGGAAGCCCTTAAAGGTTATTTTAAAATTATAGTGCAATCCATCAAACATTTGCAATTGTCAGATTATATCCAAAGGGAAAGCTGATAAATCTGGTTTAAATGTTGTTGCCTCTTCTTAAAAATAATTTTGGTATGTGACATCTATAGCCATCCAAATCAACTTTTGTTTTCAGTTTTTTTTCCAGCTAATGAATTTTCCCCCAAAATTATTTTGAGCATGTTCCTTATAATAGAAAGAGACTTTGTTAACATCTGAATATAGCATGTTTTCTCTTTTCTAAGGGAAAACTTGGGGGGAAAAGACCTTTCATCAGGTCATATTAAGACATCTGTGCTCTCCCAACGCTATTTTCTATGGTGATATCAGGGTTGATATGCTTAAAATGAATGATGTTGGCTTGTTAAGGTGTAGTCTAAGCACAGAACCTTTCATTAGAGGGCAAAGCTACAGCGATCCAAAATAGTTACAGCTCCCAGAGTCTTCACTAGAGGGGAATCATGTCCTAGAGCAGGGTTTCCAACCCCGGGCCAAGGGCCGGTAGCGGACTGTGGCCTGGTAGGAGCGGGGGGGGGGGGGGGGGGGGGGGGGCGCACAGCAGGAGGTGAGCAGCGCCAGCGCCGAGGAGGTGTGAAGCTTCATCTGCTGCACCGCATCGCCCCCCATGGCTCTCATTACCTCCTGAACCATCCCCCACCCGGTCCATGGAGAAATTGTCTTCCATGAAACTGGTCCCTGGTGCCAAAAAGTTGGGGACTGCTGTTCTAGAGAATGGCTCACAAAGTTGCTTTTAAATAATATGTCAATCTGATGATTCCAATAGATTTTAACCTCACTCAGAGACAGGGTTTATTTTCAGGTTTCCGGATACGAGGCACAAAGAAATGACTACCTGAATAATAGTTGCTACCTAACATTGGATGAAAAGTTGGAATTCCTCTTTTCATTTACTAAGCTAAATCCTCCCCTGTCTCTATCCAAGCACTACAAACTTCATCGGGAATTAATTTTTTTTCCCTCTAAGTGGTGATCATTTGATTTTAGTCAAATTCCAACTGGCCAGTGTAAATGCCTAGAGAGAGATAAGGGTTGCGTAGCCTGTCAGGAGTAGCTCACGTGGCTGTTTGTTCAAAGTATGTGCTGAAGCAGAAACAACCCTTTTTGTTTTGAAAGTATGTTAATGTGATAATGAAATGCACAAAGCAGAGAGGTTCATCCATATAAATGGGTCATTTAAATAATGAGCAAGGAGGAAGGATGTGGGTTGGTGTCAGTACTGATTAATTAGGACATAAAAATAAATAACCATCCCCACATTGGCTGCCTCCCTTAAAACTTACTCTATTAGTGGGCAATAAAGTTAATGCAATTGACAATATAATTACAGGTTAGTTAACAGAACAATCCATGAAGAGGCTCTTGCTTCTTCTACAGCTTTGATTAGCTAGATAGCATCTCTGTTAATTTTCTCATCTCTATCTTGCTAATCTGATCCTCGTAGAGAAATCTAGTGTTTTCAATTAATGTCTCAGATTGTATTAGATGTTAGATGCAGATAGATAATATTGTTCTAGGTATTCAATTCAAGCAACTTTTATTAAATGTCTTTTATGTGACATTCTCTGTGCACGCACATGGTAGTGAGTTTATACACTTCAGAAAAATGCAACAATGTTGACCAGTGACTTTCTTCTACTATTACCCTTTTCTCTGGAATCTTTGCACCTTTCATAGGTATATTGTCAGATTTATTCCCTCACCACAGAGGTGAACCTTGAGGCAACTTTATTCAGTCTATTTTACACAATCATAATTGAGGATAATGTAAGGTAGTTGAAAGTTAATAATCAGCTCAGCTTCAGATACTCAAAGAACACATAACCTGAGATCAGTTAGCATCACCAGAGGTCACTGAGACTACTGGAAGGGTACTTGGAATACATACACAGACACACAGACACACACAGACAGACAGACAGACACACACACACACACCATACTACAGAAAACAACAACAAAACCTCACATAAAACCACTTGAGATGCCTCCCTGTCCCCATAGTATATCAACAAAGGTGAATGTGATTTGGTTAATATCTTCTTGCTATTGTTAAATGATGAATCTGAGGCTGGCTTTTGCACAGGACGAGTCAGCTGTAAGTTGGTGGATATTTTCAAAGAACTAATTTCATTGTGATAGAGAGAACCTCTTCAATGTTATTTTCAAAAGCCTATTTCACCCCTCCAGTGTAGACATAACTTTCTTATATTGTGAAATGAAAGAAGAAAATCAAAATCGAATAGTGTTTTTAAGAATAAACAAGAAAAATGCTCTTCATGTTGCAGCAATGATTGTCTTCAGATCCCTTCTCTAAGATTTATACTTTTATTTATTTATTTATTTTCCCCTGCATAATTCCCCAGGTTTTCAGTTCAAAGTAAAGATTTTCTTTACCAAAACTGGCCCCTTTCCTCCTTCCCTCGCCTTCTCCCTCCCCCCCGCCCTCTCGCACAGTGTAAAACATGGATAAAGCAGAACATTCTGTTTTTTTCACAATGGTTCATTTGTGTTCTCTGAACCCAAGACTAAGGCAGGTTCTGGTGTCTCACTGTTTTATATCACCATTGAGGGAGCAGTGACACGCTGGCTGCTGATGAATAAATATATTTATCTGGCTTCTAAACCTGCATACACTGTTGAATAATGAGCAGATGTTAACAATTACTTTAAATGTCCTGGATATTTTGTAAAACTTTTATCAAACTTAGAGTGGTTTATTGATTTTGTCAGAACCATGCCTTGGGCACAAAACATATTGTCATCTGGGATTCAACATGGGCAAAATGGATGTCCATTAACATTTTAAACTCAGACACTATGGTCTTGCTTCTGGAATCTTCTGAACAATGGGTCTCTCTAATACGTCCTTACTCTTCCTGCATAAAACAAAGTACATCCGTTGGCAAATTTTCTATAGCCTCACCTTTTAGGATATGGCACAAAAAAATTAGGACTGAGAGGTAATGAATATGAAATTTGAACACCAGCTCCATGCATTTCACGTAAACATTACAACCCAGCTCGGTGAAAACGACCTGTGTTTGTTCTTAAAATAAGTGAACAAAAATCTATATTCCCATTTCTCTGGAGTTATGTTTTGCTTTTTTGTTCCTTTTTGTAACATCTAGCCATTTGAGTGGAATGATACAGAAAGTCACTTTGGATTCAAATGTAAAATAAGGCCATCCATCATGTTAACAATTTAATTACCTGAGTGTATATTTTTCTAGCAAAAAACCCCATTATTTGTTGTGTATCTTATTACTGAGCCATTGCCCCGGGACAACTTGGCTGTCATGGAGCAGGCCTTGTGGTAAGAAATGGCGAGATAGGGAGCAGATAAGCCGAGCTGTCCTCTGCTGCCCTGCCAGGCCCGCTCGGAGCCCGTGTTTGCTTGAGGCCTCACCTGTTAGAGCCCCTGTAAGCTTTGCTGCGACGGTGAAATGGTGACTTGTAAAGGCAGCCACGCGTGACAGAGAGACTAAGGGGCGAATGAAATAGAAATGTGATATTTTCTATCTTCCGAGGGCCCAGGAAATAGGACCCCTGCTGTCGAGCTGGGGCTTGGCATTCGCTATCACACTGAGCGCAAGGGCAGTGGTCAGATTGACTGTTCAGGACTTGAGAAAGAGGCCAAGCACACCAGGCCTGAGGTTGCTCTGATTGTTTAAGCATCTGCCTTCCCAGTGATTGCAGATTAAGGAATAACTTCATCACTGAGGAACTGAGGAGATTAGACTGAGGGAGGCAAAGAGGAAAAGGACAGCTTCTGGGCCTTCTCAGGGCACCCCCCCAGCTCTCACCAGGTGGTGGGCACGTCTGTGATGCCAGCCTGTTGTTGGCTCTTTTCTTAATCCCATGCCCTGTTACAAATATGTATAACAACATAAGCTGATAAATTGATAATATGGCAACAGTCCTATCTGCTTAGGGGTTTGATGGGCATAAAGTGGCAAGGACGTTTTTTTCCTGCTTTTACAGGTTTATGCAATGTGGTGGTTGGCAGTTAGATTTTGGTCTGCTCCCTTGCAGCAGGCATTGTCAACTGAGGAAGACAGAAAACAAAGACCAGGCTTCAACCAACCATTTGTACACGCTGCCTGATTCCTGGCTGGATAATGTTACAAGAGAGGAAGGTGTTACTCTTATTAAGGCTCTGAATTGAGGATAATTCTTGCATTTCAGAGCAGAGGCCTGGTAAATGATAGAGACAGTAAGGCTTGGTGGAAAACTCTGGGTATGAATCTTCCAGGTAGCAGGGGGCAAGCTGCCTGGTAGAAAACCTTTGCTTCTGAACCTTGACCAGGTGGCCCTATTGGGTCTCTCTCTCTCTCTCCCCCTTTCTCTTTTAATTTCAGGACACATAATTCTAGAAATACACTCACTCCAGTTCTTGCCTGAAGAAGAGCTGCTGATCATTTTATGGTTAAACAAATGCATGGAAGTTTCTTCCAAGCAGATTTCAGTGGAGATGATTCAGCCAACGATGACAAGGAGAGGGTCGTTTGTCTTATGAGTTCCTTGATAACTTTACAAATGCGTCTGATTTTCACAGCCAACGCATGTTTTCATAAATGGAAACAAATAAAACAGTAGGCAAGGGCTTTCTCAAAAGGCTTGCCAAGTACATTAAACACACAAAAGTACATTCACGGTGAAAGTTGGTTGAAAACAGCTGTTTTAAAGGATTTTGGGTGGATGCAGTTAACAGCATCATCATTATAAGGCCTGAAGCGAACGTGTTACTGATTATATCACATTAAGAAGTTGGAATGTGTTCCCACAGCACATGCTGTTTGAAAATAACAAACAACTCCAAGACACTCAGCTAAGACTTTCTTAGGGGTTGTGCAGCCTATCTATAAAGATAAAATTCTCAGGAGAATGAAAGTACACCTTATCTTAACCAATCAGAATATTTTTAACAGTATCATTTGAGTGGAGTTTTCCTTAACGTCTCTCACCTTCTCCCCAAACCTTCTCTGCCTTCGCCAGTCGTACACTCTGTTGAAGTTGTGCAAGAAACCAGATATGAGGAAGTTTAGGGCTTCACTGGGCTATAGCATGCAAATCTAGCTGGCCAGTTTGTTTGACTGTAAAACGTGATGCAGTGCTAGGTCAGCCCCTCGTGGAATGTGTTTGCCTTGGGAGGAGAGAGCGCCCTTCAGGGTGGGTGGGAAAGCTGTGGTGGGGTCTGTGGGATATGGAAAATTTAATAAGGACCATGGGATTACTGCTCCGAGAAGTAATATTCATGTGTTGAAAAGGCACTGTCAGAACGCCACGGAAGCAGGGCTGCCGCATGTCTGCAGCTCGGCTGTTATTGTTCGGCCTGTGTCTGCACTGCCCGTCCACCGTGGCACTGAAGGGGTTCCACAGCCACTTTTTATAATGGCCCTGAAGCCTCCCCAGGGCCCTTGGGGTTAGTTGGGAAGGAATTTAAGTCCCATACTCGGTAAGGAAAAAAAAAAGGGCTTTTTCACCTTTCCACACATCTGAAAGAAGGGTCAGATTTCTCCTAGTGATGAAAGAGTCACCGCTGGGGACTAACCTCCTTTCCCCCCACCGCGGGGGCCACTCTGGGGGTCGTGTTAGGAAGGGCAGCCTCTCCTCTCCTGCTTCCTGAGCAGGGAGGGGGAAGCACCCCGATGTCCAGGGAAGTAGGGGCATCCTGCAAGCACATGAAACAGACAATTGCAGCCATGCTAATATAAAAATATGATTATATAGTAAGAATGTTCTTATTATTTCACTTGTGTGAAGCATGAGTCCCATCAGTGGGACTTTAATAAGCTCTGTAAACTTTGTGAGCCCCTGTGTGCTCATCTTTAGAAAGAGAAAAATAAGACCTACCATATATAATTTTTGTGAGCAGCACATACTAAGCATATATACAGATATGTGTATGTACAGATTTGTATATACATATACGTGTACAAGCACGTATACGTATAAATGTGTGTGTGTTTTGTGTGCACATATACTTTGTAAAAATGGATGTCAGCAGTTTTGCTACAAGAATCCCTTGGGGATTTGGGGACCACTTGAGATTTCAGATTGTGAGAGAGGTCTAATTGTTTGCTCACGAGGAGGGGAAGGGTTCCTGGGGAAATCCTCCCCCAACCAACTGGGAACTTTGGAGACCCTCAGGGTTAAGCTGAGGCAAAAATAGATTTTTTAAGCTAGAGCACATCCCTGCTCAGAGTGAGCAGTGATCCTAATCTAAACACTCAGGATTCCCAAGCCTGCTACAATGTGACCTAGGGATTCCTGAAAGGCTATTACACACCAGATTGTAATATCTGCAAGCATGGGGGTATCACAGTGCAGTTCCCTGCGTGGTAACTTCGGATTCTTTTTCCTTGATGGGACAGTCCTCAGAGGGCAGAAGGCTCTGTTCCAGCAGAGTCTTGATGGGAGCGTTCTGAACTCAACAGAGAAATCTGGTGGCAGAACCTGGCAAATGGTCTGTGCACCTGAAGGAACTGTTTCTGATGGGGACACACGTTACAAAGCGCCTTTTGTCCAGGCCGACGGTGAGTGGGGGGAAAGCGGGTGGAAATGGTGATAAGTTTATTATACCAAAACTTTGATGTAACAGATAAATATATTATTGATAACACTGCAACCATGACTCTTAGGAAATGTCTGTGATAACATGACACAAATATTAGTATTACCAACTATCAGTAGAAGTCGTTCGACACAAAGAAAATACAGTTGATTTTGAATAAAGGGAACGGCTATAGGTGTCAGCTATGGGGCTGTGTAACTATGTCTCTCGCCATTTCCCTTTTCAGTGAATTATGGGCAAGGTAAATAATTTTAAGGAATCTACATGGAAATGCATTTCAAAAACCATTTGGTTTTTTTATACTAAAATTAATTTTTTGTGCATTAAAAAAGAGAAGAGGGACTTCCCTAGTGGCGCAGTGGTTAAGAATCCGCCTGCCAATGCAGGGGACACGGGGTTCGAGCCCTGGTCCGGGAAGATCCCACATGCCACGGAACAACTAAGCCCATGCGCCATAACTACTGAGCCTGCACTCTAGAGCCTGTGAGCCACAACTGCTGAGCCTGCGCGCCTAGAGCCTGTGCAGCAGCAAGAGAAACCATGGCAATGAGACACCCACGTGCCACAACTGGAGAAAGCCGGCGCTCAGCAGCGAAGACACAACGCAGCCAAAAATAAATAAATAAATAAATAAATTTATTTAAAAAAAGACAGAAGGAACCCAGAAAATTGTACCCAGAAATTTTGGAGGTGAGATTTATGATTAGATATTTCAGCTTGCCAAATGGAAGTGAGCTGGGTTCTTTTACATAGGAACTATATTCTGTTTTATTATTACTATTTTAATAATCAAGATAATTCATTATTTTTTTCCTGACAAGCAAGCTATTTTTTCTCTTATTGTACAAATAATTCTTTTATATAATACATATACTCATTGTCTCCCCTCACCCCTCATTCTTACCTTTTCCCCTCAATTCTACAATCATTTACTGAACATCTGCTGTGCCCTAGGTGCAATTTAAGTTACTAGACATGCAAAGAGAAAGTAGATTGAGTTTCTGATTCTGAGCAACTCATATAATTTCTTTTGTTCAAATTCTGGAGGTGATGGAAGTAATCATCTCCTCTGGAAAACATTGTCCCCATGGAAAAAATTCTCTCTTAGAAATTACTCTAAAAGAGGGCTCTCCCAACTGGGTGTTCATATGCCAGGGGCTATAAAAGATGATCTCTTAAAATCATCTTAATAAAAATATTAAGACCTGTTTTTACTTTACTGTCATATTTTAGATTTGGATTTATCAGTATTATATTACTATTTATGTATTAGTATATTAGCATAATAATATAATAATATAAAAATAAATATATATTTATATTTAATAATATAATTATTATTAATAATAATTAATAATATAAAAATAAATATATACACATATTGGGGATGCATGCTGAACAAATTTTATTCACAGGGAGTGTGATGATATACATTTGAGGACTACTTTCTAGGTTATATTCTTCATGAAGGCAGAGAGCCTCCCCATCTCTTTTGGTCCTTTACTGTGAGTGACAGTGTCTGGCACATTTGGACACGATAAATATTCAGCAAAAGAATAAATGAATGAGTAAACCAACAAATGGTTTATGTCCCTTTCCTTCAGAGTTGCTAAATAAAAGCTGCTTACTCTAATAGACCATTAGCATGTGGCATATGTTTTTTAAAAGACTCATATGGAAATACTATCTTTTCCACATATTTGAGTCTAATTGTGGGTCTATACAGCACCATATTAGAGGAGAAATCTTCTGGAGGGAATAAAGACTTGTTCTCCCTCAAATCACACCTTATGGGCAACTGTGCATGCTGTTTACTTGCTTGGTCTTGAAAATAGCCTATCATGGAGCTAACACTTGAAGGAACTCAAAGAAGGTCATCTGGTTGACCATCACTTCCTTTCTAGGCAGGACGATACAGACAAATGGGTTTGCACTCTAAACAATCTTTACATCCTCCCCCAGGAACCTATTTAAATGCTGGAATTTGGGTGTACTTTTAAATATAATGATTATTTGACCAGGAAAAAATATGGTAAAGATAAGCTCCTTAGGCTTGCTGAATGAGCTTAACAGGGTCATCCTTTTTCCTCTTCTTTGTTTCAGTAGAGAGGAGGAGGTAGGTTTTGTGACTTCATGGAAAGCTTGGAAGTATAGCAATATAGTCCAAAGGAAGTAATATGCAAAAAATCCAAAACAAACCAAACAACCCTGCTGGTTAACACTCTGATGTTTTCTCTGCAAATTTGTCCCTTTTACCATTTTTACATTTAGGGTTCAAAGAATTCTTTTTACAAACAAATAGAGCATATGATTTTGTTATGAGACAAGATGATCACAATGACAAAATGACCTTACATCCATCTGGTGTGTGCTTCAGAATTCATGAAGCATTTTTACACTGGTTATCACATCTAACTCTTACAGCCAATCACTACATGTTTCCCAATTTTATGGAGGAAAAAGTGGAAATTCCAAGAAGTAAGTGACAGAACCAGGCCCCCTTCCCCACTCTTTCTAAGCCCAGGGATATTTCCTTTACATCAGTACTTCTGACTGTAATGCGAATGTATTTCCCTCAGGCCTTGTTAAAATGCAGATTCTGACTTGGCAGTTCTGGGGTGAGACTGAGATTCTGCATTTCTTACAGGTTTCCAGTTGATGCTGATGCTTTTATCCATAGTTCATACTTTGAGTAGCAAGATTCTGCATCATAACTGGTTCCTATGTGATGTGGTTAAAGACGGGCTTGCTGAAGAGCTTGGTGTA
The DNA here is from genome assembly GCF_949774975.1 of Lagenorhynchus albirostris. NCBI lineage: Eukaryota > Metazoa > Chordata > Mammalia > Artiodactyla > Delphinidae > Lagenorhynchus > Lagenorhynchus albirostris. The sequence continues at coordinate 48,889,817 of NC_083099.1, read as the reverse complement.
GTGTGTTTAGGATAATGAGAGCAAAAATTTCAAAAATGGTTATCACTGCTTTGCAGCTGGGCCATCACAACAATCCCAGTCTTTGGTTCACATCTCTTCCCTTCCCTGCAGCTTCCTCCACTGCCTTCAGTTTTTTCTGTCCAAAACGCAGTCTCACCATGCCATTCCCAGCTGTAAAGGCCCACACTGGTGCTCCATTTCCAATAGGCTGAATTGCATCTTTTGAACACTGCATATGAGGGCCTTAACTCTGCCCCTTTACCCTTTCACCCTGCTACAGCCTACACCATGGCCACACCCCTCTCCATCCGCATCTGCTTTATTCCATCCACCCCAAATACAACATGCTTGCTCTTTTCCTTTCATGGAATTTCATTTCTAAATCGGTTCTAGTTCTTCACACAATTATTTGTTTATAGACTTCTCTCATTAGGCTGAGAAAAGTTATAAACAACTATGTTTATAAACTTCTTACAAGGAATTTGTGGGGTGTTAAATTGCGTGTATGTGTGTGTGTCTAATACTTGGCGTTCTTTACATAAGGAACGTACAGTAAATATTCGTGGAATGGATACACTAGATGCCTGATACAACCACAAACATGTAGGATTAATATGTGAGATTGGTGAATTGTTCTAAAACTTGAAAGAAAATGAATTGATTAGGTTCAGAGAGTTGTCTGGATTTTACAACAAATTGCTCAGGATAATCATTTTATGGTTAAGGAAATGCATGAAAATCACAGACATATCAGAGCAGTTTATTTAGCTGGTCTTGACCAATGAATAGCATGTTTAGAGTAAGAGAGAAAGATGGCTCTAGCTTTAGATTGTGCCTCATCCCGTGGCATGTTCCAGAGACTTTTCTCCCCCTTCCTGCCAACTTTATTTCACTCAGAAGTGTTATAGCTTGGGCGACTTATGACCAATAATGATAGCTGGCCCATTCGTCTTTCTCCCCTCTGCCTCTTGGTCCTGTAATTTCTATCTGTGGGACTACTGTTCATTTCAAAGAGATCTCTGTGGAAGAACTTGAAAGGGTGGTGCTTTTAAAAATCTTGACCCTTTCATAACCACAATAAAACACTAGCCTTTGGTTTTGCAAGCAAAATAGCAGAGCATTTGTCTTTGGGGGAAGTAATAGAAACGTAAGTAATCAAAGGGCTAAGCTTGTTTTGTTAGAACAGCAGTACTGGTTAAGAAAAGAAACAAAACAGCTAGTCACCAGGTGACCTTATTGTTAATTAAAATGTAGATTAATATTGAATAGGATATGTAAGATGTACTTAAATAAGTAGATATTAACTAGATAGCATTATCTTTGATTTTGGTGTCATGAAACAAAACTATATGTGCATACAGTTATATTTGCACACCCACAGACACGTATACATGTACAAACATGTAAAATATCTTTAATTTCCTGGAATGAATTCTCAAGCATTTCTATTGCTGGGAATCCCGAAGGCTCCCTTTTTCTTCTTTTCCTCTCTTTTCTGCTCCCCCAAATTTCCCTTTTTGTGCTTCTACCACTATCACCCACTTACCCACTCTTCTCTCCCCTCATATGTATCACATATTTCCCACTCAACAACTTTTTTTTTTTTTTTTGCGGTACGCGGGCCTCTCACTGTTGTGGCCTCTCCTGCTGCGGAGCACAGGCTCCGGACGCGCAGGCTCAGAGGCCATGGCTCACGGGCCCAGCTGCTCCGCGGCATGTGGGATCTTCCCAGACCGGGGCACGAACCCGTGTCCCCTGCATCGGCAGGCGGACTCTCAACCACTGCGCCACCAGGGAAGCCCTCAACAACTATTTAACAGGCAACTTGCTCTGGTCTTCATATGTGCAGTAGGAGGAGGGAAGGGAGAGTGGTATTGAAAAAATTTACCCTGTAAATTCCAATGTTTCAGCTGGGCAACAAGACCCTGATTCTAAATACGAGGCAAAGGCATGACTCAAACCACAAGAAAGATTGGGATTTGTGGTCAGGCCCTAGCTTGACTCTAGGTTGCTGAGGTCTTCTTACGGTGGTAGATGAGTTATAGGGAAACAGAGCCCCTGACCAATTTGGAGGAAATGCTTAGAAATTCAAAGTAAGGACCAAGTTAAAAACACACTTGGGTGAACTAAACCAACCCTGAACGGATCACTCAATTTAATTTTATCTAAAATTCTGTCAAATAGTGAGGGTAAAACTGTTCTACTTTTTCACTGAGAACCAACTCAGGTAAGTACACCTGAGCCTCCCAGGACAGGGCATCAGTGACCCTCTACTGGGAGGAGTTGGGAGTGGCCAGTAGCGCAACGTAATTCATGGTTGGAATGTCCGTGTTTTCAAAGTGCTGAGTGTTTTCTAGGTGTCTTGACATCTCTGGAAAGACTCGAGAGTGAGTGAATCACTCGTCAGAGCCCTTACTGCTCCCTTTGGACCGCGCTGGCCGAGACTGCTCTAATGCAGCTCCCTTTGACCACCCGGCTTCCCCCTTTTCTTATTTTGTTGTCTGTCATCCTAACATTTTGGTTATCAAAGAATTAGGGAATTAATATGAATAATCTCGCAGTTGTATGGATGAACGTAATGAAACTTTACATCCAACCTTTGGAAACAACCTCCACAGAGTAATGTTTCTGAGATTATACAAACGCTTTTATTTTCTATGTTGACTTTTATGTTACTACTCTCAGAATAAATTGGAAGCCCGCTAAGTATTTACTGCATGAATCTGACACACTGTGGTTTAAAATTTACCTTCAAGCACTAGAAATAAATTGGTCCTCAGTTGTAGGCATTTAGGATTGGATCTGGATTTGCAGAACTGAACTTGTCTAAAATGTAGACTGACCAAATGACCAGAGATTTTGGCAAAGTCAAGAGTTGCCTTGGAGGGAGCACAAAACTGTGATGGCAGCCTCGGGAATGTCAGGAGGCTTAAGGCTAATACAGCCCTTTAAAGAGAGAGCAAGAAATGATGGAGCGTTTGCTTACATATTTGTACAGAGCCTGGTGGAAAATATAAATATAATGTACAAATCAGATCCCCATACATCATATTTGTAAAAATGTGCCATCATTAATTCAACAACAAACGCTTCTTGAGGGTTTGCTTTGTTCCAGGAACTGTGGTTGGTGCTGTGTTTATAAGTGTAGCATCTACGATGCTTCTTCACTAAAAGAATCTTGAGTTTGTCCACTCAGAAATACTTTGCACCAGGAGAATAATTAAGATTTCTTCAGGGTGGGCTTCCCTGGTGGCGCAGTGGTTGAGAGTCCGTCTGCCGATGCAGGGGACACGGGTTTGTGCCCGATCCCACATGCCGCGGAGCGGCTGGGCCCGTGAGCCATGGCCGCTGAGCCTGCGCGTCCGGAGCCTGTTGCTCCGGAACGGGAGAGGCCACAACAGTGAGAGGCCCGCGTACCGCAAAAAAAAAAAAAAAAAAAGATTTCTTCAGAGTTAGGAAAGGAAACTCTGAGACTGCCATGATTAATGGAATGGATCTGAGTTTTGCTGGAGCAAATGGCATAGGAGCATCTCTTTGGGAGAAACCCTGGTTGGAAGTCAAGAAGAATGGATTGTGGTGTGAGTTCCCTTGTTACAGTCTTATTTAGTAGTTAGAGCAGAGTTCACGTCTGAAACCCCTCTGAGAATTAGCCATTGTGGAGAACAGAGAACCAAGAGGAAAGAGAAGTAATATATATTGAAAGGCTTAATCTGAGCTCTTGCCTGTCTTCAAAGAAAGCTTCATTCGTAAAGGACATGCATGATCCTGAAGAAAGGACCCCCATTAGGCACTGAAGAATTAATGAAAGACTTTATGTCCAAAGCCTCTGGTACAGGGAGGTTAAGACACTTGCTCTGTGCCCAATTGGGAGACACGATGGAGCGGGACTAAAATTCACCTCTTGGATCCTTTGCTCAGTAGAGCACAATTCCTTTCTTTTACTATAAATTAAGATTTATCTGACAAGATCCTTCCACATGGGAAAGAGAAGAATTAGAACCTGGCAGAACAGGGTTCACGCTTACTCGATTTTGTTGGCTTCTTCTCTCTTATTCACTTCTTTGTTTTGGGGGAGGGGTTATGTTTGAATTCTCTGAGTGCTTATAGAGTCAAGGACAAAATGAACTATCCTTGAAAGCTACTAAGGGTAAGGATCAGAGAAACACCACTGAGGCAGATCAAACACACATATCCACATCCTCTCCTACTCTATTGTGTTTGAAAAGTATCCTCATGACATAAAAGAGCAGAGGAAACCTCAGGCAGTGAAAGGAATCTCGAAACTCCTAGAAAATATATGGTGTGTGTGTGTGTGTGTGTGTGTGTGTGTGTGTGTGTGTGTGTGTGTATGTTTACCATAAATTGGCTCATACTGTATCTTTATGCAGTGTTTGTTTATCACTCTCTGGCTCTCTCTCTCTCTCATATATATATATATATATATATATATATATATATATATATATATATATATACCCCTCCCATGTATTGGTAATAGCAAAAATTTAATGTATAGGGCTCATTCTGTGTCATGTACTTTCTAAGCACTTTAGATACTACAAACTATTTGATATAGACTAACCACATCTTTTAAATTATAATTAGTTTGTTTATTCCCTGAGTGTTGGATATTTAGGGTGCTTCCAATTTTTTTGTTGTTGCAGTGAAAAATGCTGCACCAGATCTCCTTATCTGATGCATGCCTTCCAGGATATGTGTGAGCAGTTGTGAAAGAATAAGAAAGATCTTGTGCACATCATTGCTGATAACAGTGGTTGCCTCTGAGGAGGGAGAGAGGACATGAATGTAGTTGTGGGTAGAGGGGCTTTAGCTTTATATATAATGCTGTACAAGATTTTCCAAGGAAAATGCATTTCATACATTGCTTGTGCAATTAAAATTAATTTTTAGACATTAATTCTTGGCTAGAAGTTCTTAGGCGTGTATCATAATGAATCTGATCTTTTTCTCTCACTTTTAAGATACCACCTGCCATAAAATCCTGGATGTGGAGCCATGGCAGACAAATGCAATGTGAAATGTTACAGTGCTTTGTAAGATGCTATATGCATACCTTCAAGTGACGCTTATGCTAACATACCTGGATTTCAGTCAGTGAAAATAACAGAGAATCCACAAGAAGTAAATACTCCAGGGAGTATTCCCTAGTTTTGAAAAAGATGTCATCTAGATTGAAAAAAAAAAGGAATTTGAGTTGTATTAGTAAAGAATCAATTCAATATGATAGCATACAGTTTTGAAATTTTGTAATCACTGAAATTTTACTTTATTACAACTGTACTAATTAGGATTAGGTATACTTTAAAATATTTTCACTACAAACCAGTTTAATCTGTAGCTCACACTGGATATGTAATTTCTGGAGCCTTAGATCTGTACAGCTGTTATAACCATGTGACCGTCCACACGTGCAAGCGTGTGGGCACACACATTATCAAATGGGAGCAGTAAAAAAGAAAAAAAGGAAAAGAGCGAAATCAAATAGTGTATTTTAAATTGGTATTTGTGTTTCATTGGAAAACTAAGATATTTACCAGGATATCAATGTTCCAACACAGAGAATGACCTTGGGACGTTATCAATCCCTCCTGCTTACAAGATACGGAATACTTTAAATATTCCAGGCATGAGATTTTCCAAAAACAGACCCAGTGACAATACCTGGATAACCATTTCAATCTTGAGCAGATTTCGATAATAAAGACTGCTTTGAACATTTCACCCCACGAAGAAAGAAAATGCCTACTTTTTCTATTCTGTTTAAGAATGATACTTCCTCTAGCAATCTGTTTTGAGGTCAGATCAAAGGGTGCCAGGTAGCTTTGACTTCTTGTTTTATTTAAAGTCCTTGCCTTAATGTCACTATTCTGGGCCATCCACACCATTTTGGCAGGTCCTAGGATGAACATTTCTCTGTACAAGGTCATGCTTTGGGTACCCCAGAGGATACTGGCACATGCACACGTGCACACACACTCACACACACAAACTTACATCTGTACCTTTCCTGTATAAAAGAAGGACGTCATTGTGAACTCTCCCTGAAACTTGGCTACTTAGCCTAAGTATTGCCCTGCCTGTTTCCTAATTTTTTTTTTCCTAAAGATTGAGTCAAAGCAAGAGTAAAAGTTTTTTATGGTTTCAATATGCTACTTCCTATTGTGCACTTTGTGGAGTCATGGCTTTTTATTTCAGCTTATATTGTATATCCATGCTCACTTTAAAGTCCATTATGAGCTCTGGAATCTGACCTGTCCAATAGAACTTTCTGCAGTGATGAAAATGTTCTATAATCTGTGCCATCCAATATGGTAGCCACTAGTCCTATGTAAGTATTGAGCACTTGAATGTGTCTAGTGCAAATGAGAAACTAAAATTATTCTTTATTGAAGTATAGTTGATTTACAATATTGTGTTAGTAGTAAGTTTTAAATTGTATTTATTTTAATAATTTTCAGTATAAATAGTCACATATGGTCAGTGACTGCCGTATTTGACAGTATAGCCGTAGATCATTTTGTCACCTTCATATAGATCTAGAGAAACTTCAGCATTTATATTGTAGCCTTTTCATGTGAAAAAGCTACTCCTTTGGCTCTGTTTAACATTATTTAATTTGCCTCTAGGATTTGGATTCTAATCTTGTCCTCCAGGGTTTATCTTGCTCTAACCTTTCGACTTTTCTCTGCTCAATCCCCATACTACCTTCAGCTAGTAGCTGTTTTTTTGAAAACTTACATTTAGAAAAGGATATAATGCTATGAGGCAGGAAAATATGATTAGTGTATGAAGTATATAAGTTTACAGAATGGCTTTCTTAGATTTCTAGTTCTTATCAAATTTACTTGAATTTAAACAAATAATGTTTCTCGAACATTATCTTTCCTTTCTTGAAAATCAGACAGATTTTAAAATGAGCACTAATCCTCACTCATCATTAAGGAACTTTGGAAGGGTGTGACTCATTCCTTCCTGCCCGTCCAGATTTAGAAGGGGCTGACTTTAGTAGCCTCCACACAGCCATGACTTAGCACATCAGGGACAAAGCCCATCTTCCTCCCAGGGTTTCCAAGAACTAAACTGCCAGTAAGTCGGAACTTCCTGCTGCCCTTATGGGGCTTAGGATGAGCAGTAATTATCCAGAAGTGGGTAGAATGTTGAAGCAGCAAGCATGCAGATTGCATGCTGTCCCCACCCCGTACTTCACACATGCCGCCTGAGACAATAGTCCTATAGAGAAACTGCAGGTTTCCCAAGTACTACTCACAAGCTCCTTCTCTTTACTTAGAGACCAACCAGGATGCACAGAAGACATAACTGATACCGCCTAGATAATTATTGACTAGTTTTAGTATTAATGATGGGGGCTGCATTCATTTTCTCTTCCTGGTTGTGTTTCATCGATGTAGTTTGCTTATTTCTACGTAGAAGCATGATGGTTTTCACTCCTTGCGATGAGAGCTTCAGTGACCCAGACAAAGGTAATTTGCTCGAGTGCCCCTACCTCATACAGGGCTTTCACATTTCGAAACATTCCCTTTAAAATTCATCTTTGTGATTTTGAATGTGCAGGTGGGGGCAGATGGACAAAATCGTATAGTATATTTTGTATACCTTTGCTTTTTGACAGACGCTGTGAATTGTGAAGATGCCTTATTTGTGACAAAGGGGAGATGCGTCTTTATAAATATCTAAATGTTCACATAAAACAGCACGTGGGCAGCTGAAAAACAACTCACTCAACCTTGTTTGTGTGGAAGCAATTTTCCTCTTCTGTAGCTGTCTACCTCTTTTCCTATGCCTGTGTCTTGGGTTGATAGATGTTTCCAGCAGAAGTTAATGGGGTAAGATGTCTCTCTTCATCCAGCCTGCTCTCTTCTGCCCCAGCTCGTGCTCTTCCCCATGCTCTCTGCCTCCCCTCCCCCCCGCCTTCAGCAGATGTGAGGGAGGTAGAGTTGACCTCCTGCACATGGTGCCCACACCATGACCCTTTTCTCTCTGTTGGAAAAGTGTGAGGCGTGGGGTGTGGGGAATTACATTGCCAGACAAAGAGGAGATGCTCAAAAGTGTATGTTGGGCTTCCCTGGTGGCGCAGTGGTTGAGAGTCCGCCTGCCAATGCAGGGGACACGGTTCGTGCCCCAGTCCGGGAAGATCCCACATGCCGCGGAGCCTGCGCGTCCGGAGCCTGTGCTCCGCAACGCGAGAGGCCACAGGAGTGAGAGGCCCGCGTACCGCAAAAAAAAAAAGTGTATGTTGAAGTCAATGTGCAGCCACTGACTTTCAAAGGTCATGGAGGACTAGCCAGGTGTGTAAATGATTTGTGTTCCCTTTCTTAGCACTCTTACTGTGAAGCTGACGTCCACTTCCAGCTTAGGAGATGGTCTCCTTCGTTTCCAGATATAATTTAAAAATTATACCAGGACCTTATCAGAATGTATCTTAGGGATTATCTTGATACATAATATTTTATCCTCATTTACTGTTATGTTTCTTCAATCATAAAGTATGATATTTTCTTTCTCTATAAGCGGGTTCCTCCTGTCCCTATTTCTCTCACCACAAAATACTTTGGGGCAGTGGAGAGAAAGCTAGACTGCGTTTCTGTCACTAACTAGTTGGGCGGTGCATTGAAAGGGCTGCGCTAGGTAATCACTATGGTTTCTTTACCTCCAAGACTCTGCAGTTCTATTCCTACCAGAGCCTAAGAGGCACCCCGATTCCCATCTCAGCCACTTCTTCTCTGTCTCTCATGAATCATGTGAGACCCTCAGCAGTCCCTGGGTCCTACTTTGGGAGCTAATGCACTTTCATAAGCCTCAGTAGGGACTCTCTTTGCATTTAGCAGTGTGAATTCATACTGCCAAAGGGTTAATCTTCTGAGACTAAATGCAGATTGGGTAGAATAAGAGAAGATCAATGGTTGTACCTGGCCATGAGTGGGGTGTTCAGTCACGCAGGTTTCTAGCCAGATTTTTAGAAATCTGCATCACAGAAGTCACCTGGGTGTCACACCCTGAGGAACTCTGGGTTAATGTGTGGTGAACAGAAATATCGTTTATGCCCATAGGGTAGCGTTCATTGGCATGAGCTTAAATTAAACACAGAAAAAAATGGCCTTGATAGTGTTAATTTTTTTATGGGCAGTTGCACCATGGCTGGTCTTGGAATGTTATCAGCACTGTTGCAGAACTAAAAATGTTAGCCTGAGACGTTTTAAAAGGGCAATAAATATCTGGTTTTAAAACACAGACATTAAAAGCAGTATAAACTTGGAAAGTCTTTTTCGGTTGTTGTTTTAACTTTGGAGTGTTAAAGCTGCCTTTTCCTTCCCTTTCTCAATAAGCAGTTGTTTGGCTTGGTAAGCTAAATGATTCTTTGATGCTATGACATTGAGATGCTTCTGCTTTGGCAAAAAAAATGGCTGGTGATGAGACCCTGTCCCCTTACCAGGACACTTGGGCTTCACAGGCTGTGCTCAGAGCTGGGGCTGCACACTCTCTGTGTGCTGTGCCAAGAACAGTCCTTTGATGTAGAGGGAGTGGCTCTCAAGGAGGATGGACATCATTTCAGACTGCGACTGCTTGAATTCAGCACATGCTCAGAAAGCCAGCTGCCATCCCAGGGGCACCTGGGGATAGCTGTCCTCTGGGACCGACTCTCACTGGAGAAATGAGACTAGTCCCTGCTACTGTCCACAGAGAGAGGGGTCTCAGGACAGGGAGGGTCGTACCTCACACGTAAATGCGGCCAAGGAAGCCTCAACTTCTTGTCCTCACTTTTAAAACGTAAAAGCGGTATTATAAAAAAATTGGAAACAGCTTTACTCTCTTATGTTTGGATTGACTCTGCCCGATTAACCTTCTTACCATTTCACCTTTTCTTGCTTAATGTTTTATCCTAAATATGGGCCTATATCTTCCCATTAACTTGATAATTATTATTGCAATTATGGGTGTTAGTCTATCTGTGTACAATAGTTTAGTTACTTTTCCCCCTATTATTAGTCTCTTGCATGATTTATAACTTTATACCATGAAATGTAACACTGCAGGTAAACTAACAAATGTAACTTTTACCTGTCATTGATATGTATTTAGGAAAATTTCCAACAATAGAATTATAAAGACAAAAAGTATAAACATCTTAATTGTTTTGTACATACTATATGTATCTTATGTATCTGTATCTATTTCTTTCCTTGCTTTTTTACAGGGTTCTAACAGTTTTCAAAGCCTCTAGCATACGAGTGTACTTACTTGCACTGAATTTAATATTTAAAGTATATTTTAATATATAAAATTTAAAATTATAATTAGGTATACAAATTGTATAAATTGTACCTATATACATATATATCTGTATATATATATACAGATATAATATGGAATACTAACATTTCTTTGCTATGAACTTCAGTTATCTTGAAGATGAGTAATTTGTTCATGTACTTAGGATTTGTTTTTCTCTTATTTGAATATCTATTCCTGTTCTCTCTCTATTCTAGTTTTTATAAATTTGACTTAGCAAGTTAGCTAGATGCCAACCCTTTGGTATAATCCATCTTTTAAAACTTTATCATTTATTGTCTGGATTCTGATGCTAGACACTAGGCGAGTACGTTGTTCCTTTCTGATTGGGGGTCAGTGAGTTTGTAAATATTTTGTCTTATCCATTTTTATTGTGTGTGCTTGAATGTACACAGTGAAATAATTCCTTTTTCAATGACCGTTAGGAAAATGCCCACAACACCTATGCTTTGGGCCAAGTGAGTGTGAATAAAAATTAGATATGTATTTTGAAAATTTAAATATATAAAAATTTATATATATGATATATATATATAAATTATACATATGAATATGAAGGCAAGATTTAGACAACACTATTAATGGCAAGCTATGCCATAATGAAGCCTACTCTCTTTTTAAAGTCCATGTAAAATTGAAGACACCAAAGGTTTTACGTAACTAAAAAGAGCACCGAAGAACTAGCATAATGAGCTTTAGGTGTCAGAGAAGTCTTACACAAGTTGAGGAGCTACTCAAGGTATACTTGAACACCAGAGGTAAATGATACCTTCATTTTCCTGGCATCAAGTGAGGCTGGGGTTAGAATCCCTGTTACAGAGAGCATGACCAACACTTTTACTAGGCAGGGTGCCGAAAGGTTAGGAAACCTGTTCTAAGTAGGCAGGAGATTACCTGGAATCCGGTTGTGTTTCCTGCCATGGTTAACCTGTAAAGCATGGTGATAGCTTTCATTTTTCAGTCACACCGTGAGTGTGTTTTGAGTTCATCATAACTAAACTTAATGCATTCGAACTAGAGCATTTTGTCCACGCCATATTCCAAATTTGTTAGCAAGGAGCTTTTTTAATAGGTGACTTCTATCACAACGAATCAATCAGCTGATATTTTGTTCTTTTTCAAGCTGGATACAAAGACATAAGATAGAGAAATCAGAAATCTTTTTCAGAGAGTTAGAAACTTGGCCCTGGGATGACAACCCTCATTTAATCATTAACTTAACATGCTACCTAAGGTAGATACAACATTCAACAAACTCTCCACGCCTAAGCATATTAATCTTAGAAAATGAGGGCAGCCACGTAATGGCAGCCTGACCACCAAGGAGCAACATGAGAACGTCCAAGTAAAGCACATGGAAAATGGGCTTTGGTGTACCGAGAGTAACCCCACTCACAGTATTATGATATAATAATTTTATATATTATATATCTACATTCCAGTAATGTATATAGTAATAATGCAAAGTATTATTCCAAAACTGAATATGAGGTGCTTATTCCCTTTATTCCTTAAAGAACTCCTTGACAGTTCAGCACCTTGGCCTAACAACTCCAGACTTGACTTTCTGCTGTTTACTAATTAAATCCACTCCGTAATTAGAAAGAACTCGTGTGTCTCCCCTGTCCCCATCCCCCTCCCTGCCTGAACTTCTTAAACAAGCATTGGGTATGTGGTAAATGGTGCGTTTTAATAAATGTTTTGTAAAGGCCAATTATTCAGTCAATATTGAATCCTGTGATAGGAAATACAGCTGCGTAGCTACAGGGAAGATGTCTACGTACTGTTGGCATCTGTTTGCTAGGTAATGTTCTTAAACGGCCTGGCCTTCCTCCAAACTTTGATTATTCATAAATCTGTTGAGTGTGGTAAATTGCGCTATTAGCGTTTAATCTTTTATTGAAGCAAACTCAGGAGACTGAAATCTATTTGCTTTAGCAAGCTTGTTCACTGATAAATATATGATTTAAAATTTTCCTTTTGTGAATTCCTCAGTGCAAGAAAAACACAGCTGGGCACGGCACAAATCATATTTATCTTTTCATTAACTAAAGTACAAGAAGATAGTATCATTGGAGGCTTATAAGGAGAGATTGCTAAAGAACAGTCCTCCTCCTGTTTGCACACCCACTTGAGAAAAGCTTTCCAAACAAGTATTTGAGATACTTGTGAGAAAAGCTGGTTGAATCGTCAAAAGAAGACCAAGGGAATGTATATAAGGTAGTTGGATTTCAGATAACATTTTTCCCCTGAGTGTTCAGATTGGTTAAATATTAGAGGAAGGGAGATAATGACACTGTTTGCCGCCATAAACTTAGACATATACCTTTTTTCACAAGGTTGGTATGAAAGGCATATCAAAGATTTTCCATCCCAGATGCTTTAGTTTCAATGTGGTAAAGGGCATTGTAGGTAGAGAAAGATTGCTTGGCTCTGCCAGACGGGGACTTAGAAACTTTATATAGACTTAATAATAGATATAATTTTTTGCTTCTTGAGAATAAAACAATAAACTAATTGGCTGTCATTGTGGGATTTTTAAATGCACATATTTAAAATTTTTCAGCAATATTCCCTCTGGTAGCAGGAAGGTTATGAAAAATTCTGTGAGATTTTTGAGGGTGCTTATTTGCAGTGTGCACTAAACCAGGCCGTTAGGGGAAATCTTCCTGAACGGAATAAGTAACTTCTGGCTTACATGTGTTTACAATAAATTCTTCAGTTGGGAGAGTAAGATGAAATTACAGGAGTCTTCCCCAATTTTCCCTGCATCTCTGGATCACGAGGAATGACATTGTGTTTCTCTAGTACCTCCAACCGGTGGCAAAATGACATATACACAGTAGGTGGCTAATAACTACCGATTGTGTACTCCTGCAGAACTGTTGGGCTCTGCAGAAATGGACTATGCTATAGATATGTTCTTCTGTCACCTTCCTACCACACCCCAGAAGCACTCAAGAAGAAGTAGGGGCACTAGAGAAGGGAGGCTCCTTTCCAGCCAAGGGCAGCAGAGCTCCAACCACCTTGAGCTCCACCCTGACCCAGGGCTACCCCCAAATAGGCGGATGCTCCATCGTAAGAGTGGCTCAGCCTGGGCCGGGGTTAATCTCTTCCCTACTGCCCACCCTCCAAGGCTCATAAGTCCCTTTCATAAATAGAGCTAAAAGAAGGCAAAGGCAACTCCTTCTTGCCTCAGTTTACCTATCCTAGTCGGATTCTTCGAGAGGCCAAAATATTTTCTGTTAGTGATGACATTTATTAAAACATAGCTTACTTTAATTAAAACTTGTTGAAACTGTCATCTGCTGGTTTGTGGATTCTAGGGTTTGTAACTACTTGTCCTTCTTATTCTTCTTTTATTTTAAAATTCACCAACCCAATATTAAGTTTTTTCTTTTTCACATGGACGTTGAAGGATGGTATTGGAAAAGTAAAGATGGGTAGTTAAAAATCACAACTAGTAAAATGAAAGGTGTTTTCTTAATCTCATTCAGCCCAACTCAATATAAAGAGAAGAGAACTGAGGTCATGAGATGTAAAGAGAGTTTTTCAAAGGCCACATGGTTCATGGAAGGGCAAGGACTAGAAACCAGGCCTCAGGCCAATACTTTTTCAACTTCCTTGTTTTTATCTGTATGAGTAACAGAAACTCCAAAATAGTGGCTTAAAATTTAAAAGAAGTATGAAGGCTGGCGGCCAGTCATGGGTACGGCAGTTCTATGTTGTCATTAGGAATCCCGATCCTTCTAGCTTCCTGCTGTACTGTTATTAGGTGTGACCTCCACCCGCACGTTCTCAAGATGGTTGCAAAGTGCCAGCCATCTTGTGCACATCCTAAGCAAGAAAAATGTTAAGAACAACAAAGAAGAATGGTACATGTCAGTAAGTCAGTTCCCCTTGAAGGGCATTTCTGGAAGCCCCTACCCAGTGATAACTGTATATCTAATTGACCAGAACCAGTGCAGCTGCAAGGCAAGCTGGGAAATGTATTCCTTCCTTCCTTCCTTCCTTCTTCCCTCCTTCTCTCCTTCCCTCCTGCTTTCTTGCCTGCCTCTCTTTCTCTCCCTTACCCTCTTTCATGCCTTAAATAATATTGGATCTATTATTAGTAAGGTCAAAAAGAAGAATTGATATTGGGCAGGCAACATTTTGTCTCTACACCCCTATGTTTCATATTAAGCAATTACTTTAGGGTTTGGAAGCATAATATTTGACAATATTTTTTCTTTAATGGCATTTCTTCAAATTGCCGGTATGAAAAGACCAAGTATAATATGGGATCAGATATCGCTTTATGTGAATGAAACAATGGGAGGATAACTTAGGAACTATCATGTCTGAATTGTGTGTTGTCTTTCCCTGGTCAGTGAGACGTTGTTTCCATTGTTTCCATTGGCTTGAAAGTGAGCCTGGCAATGAGTACCACGCTGACCTCACTGAGGCATGCTTCGTAGATAACTAATGAAGACCATTTAAATATTTAGAAGTAAATAGCAAATAGTTTGCTTACTTCACCCTGCATATTTTATGGGTACATAATTTTCAAATACCTGAAATTGCAACTCTTATTAAGTAATTTAGGATCATGACTAACAATGACAGAATCTCTCAGGCCTTACTGAGAGGAAGTAAACTTACTAATGCATAACTTTACCAGCAGATGCATTTGTGGGCAACACTGAGGAGAATTTATTTGCCAGTATCTTCATTGGTCATGAGATTTATGGTGCTGTCTGGCTATGAATTTGTCTCTAACTAAGGTTAGTTTCCTTTGTTAATTCCTTTTATTTATGTTGATTTTAATCTAAGATAATCATTTAGAGTGAGAAATAAAGTGAAAACCCTCCTGAACGTCAGACTGGCAGCTGTGTTCCTCGTAACTAGCACACTCTATGTATAGTGTTTGTTCTTGGCAGGATACAGATTAGAGACTTCTGAAGACATCAAGGAGGTTTCGAGAAGCAATAATGCTGGGAGGCTCCCACACCCGGAAATCCATTAATGTCACTGTGTCCTCTTAGTGGAGAATGGCTTTACAGCCTGGCGCTCCTGGCTCCTTAGCCACTGACTACCCCAGTGCCATAGTGAAGAGGAAGAATTGGAATGTGATATGTCACCTGGTGTGCATGAGAAAATGTAGTCAATAATGGGGTAGAACCCAGCCTCTTCCGTTAGCCCTTTCGTAAAGTATTTGACTCCATATGCATTAACTTACCACTTTGTTCTCCTTTTGGTGTTCTCTGATGTCACGCACCCCTTCACTCCAATCTCTAACCTGAAAAGAACCTAACAGCAAGGCTTGTGAGCCTGAATCTTCCAATGATTATCTCTGTGTCAAATTCCAAACTCACCACTTTGAAAATTGGACCTTTACCGCTACAAGTTAGAGACATTAATATTAGTATCTATAAAACATCGGAGTGCTTCTGAAGTGTACTTTGCCAGATAATTGTTGCACATTTTTGCTATCGAGCAAGAATATTGTGAATATATTGATTTTCAAATAACAGAGTGTCTTTGGAGCCCATCTCTGTCTGCACGCACGGCACGTCCGGCTGCCTGTCTGGATTCCATCATGCCAGCTGCCATATCTTATCAGTGCAGAGCCCTATGAAGAGGATCCTATATATTAGCCACAACATGACCTGTGTGACCAGGATCAGCCCCACCAATTACCCCACTGATGGTGCAGTGATTTAGAATGAACAGCTCAAGGATGCCATTATTTACCATATATCATAGCCCAGGATAAGGTTGACAAAATCTTTCCCCAAAGATTGGGGTTTTATGTACCGAGAATATTGGCAACTGGGCTTTCTCTTAACTTCTTTCTGTTTTGCTGCCGCTTAAGCAGATCCTAATTGGTAGAGATCCTGACAGGTCTAGCTCCTGACTAATATAACTACTCAGAGCAACAGTTAGTCCTGAGCACAGTCCCCAGCCAGACTCCTGGCAGGAGTCCATGGGAATAATCTCCTTCCTTTGGCAGCTGCCTGAGCAACAGTTTACGGAAAGGATGAGAGTAGGTCTCTGTTTAGCACTTTAGGTTTAAATACTCGTTCTTTACATAGAAAGCTTTAAAAACTCGTGAAAAATAAGTAAATTAAGCCAATATAGTATGTGCTGATGTGGACGTTGTATTTGAAGCAGAGATACATCTCATAGTGAAAGGGAATGAGATGCTACAGGAGAAATGGCCCCTAATTATCTGTGTGTCTTAGGTAAGTTACTTAACTTCTTTGGATCTACTTAGCAAGCATTTGGATTAGATGGCTTCTAAGACCCCTTCCCTTCTGACATTCTGTGGTTCCATTTGGAGCAGATCGTTTCAGAAATGCGATCATATTTGTACCTGACACTTCGCTGTTTTAAAATTTAGTGGTTTTTAAAAATTTATTGCACCACTATTTCCACAAAGTACTTGAGGCAGCTTGCAAGAAAAATACAGGTACCGAAAAAAAAAAAAACCCAAAAAACAAAACCCAAGACTATTATCATAAGATAAATACTGAAGAGTAAAAGAAGAAGGGGAAGGCAGCATATTTAATAACCAATTCTGGAAAGAACTATAAGAAAGTACTGACTCTTTATCTCTGAGCTTCCCAGCAACCAAAGCAAAAATTTATGGAAGAGAAAATGGCACATGGTGGTGTTTATTTTCCCATGTTGCATGTTTGTGAGATTCAAAATTTCCCCAGGGATTTAGAAGTTAAATATATCATGACATTGGGAAAAATCTACTTAGATTTCAGGTTTAAATTCTAGGGCTATCAATCCTGCACTTAGAATACCTAACATCTGAATCTCTCCTGCATGGAAGTGTTCATATTCCTTTCAATCTGTTAATTAATACCATGGTTTATTTTCCTATCTCTACATTTACTTTAACTAGCGTCCTGGGCCAGAGTTGTTTTTTTTTCCCACATGGAATAAAAAATAGTTTTTGTTTGTTATCTTTCTATCAATGTAGTATGAGATTTAACATATTAAAAAGAAGCAAAAATAATTTTACTTAATAATAAATCTTTCATTAAGATTGTAGGATTTATACTCATGTTCCGCTATTTCCCCAATTCCTTTATGCTAAATCAGGGAAAGGGACATTATTAAGCAAGCAGCGGGTCCTTGTTTTTATTATAAGCAACGTTTTTTTTTATTTTGGCTGGTTATGTTTTTTAAAATTTATTTTATTTATTTATTTTTTTCTTTTCCATAGTAATTTATTTGTTCCCTTTAAAGTACATTTATTTTTTTAACATCTTTATTGGAGTATAATTGCTTTACAGTGGAGTGTTAGTTTCTGCTGTATAGCAAAGTGAATCAGCTATATGTATACATATATCCCCATATCGCCCCCCTCTTGCGTCTTCCTCCCACCCTCCCTATCCCACCCCTCTAGGTGGTCACAGAGCACCGAGCTGATCTCCCTGGTATGCGGCTGAGCTATTATAAGCAATCTTTTCTAATCTTTGATAGTCTAACTTCCATTTACTTTAAGAAAGCAAACATAATTTTCTTTAATATTTCAGCAGTGAAATTAATTGGAATCTAGAATTAACTTTCTCCTTTCTTTCAACCATCCTATTTTTGAGTAAAAGAATGTTTAAAAGTAGACTCTGTGTGTATGTGTGTGTGTGTGTGTGTGTGTGTGTGTGTGAAGTGCTCTGTATATGATCTAAAGAGAGATTTACACACGGACCTCCTGCTCCTTCAATTTTCAGTGACAGGACTTAAATACCTTTTATCTTGAAGAAAAAGTAACAAATAGCTAATGTATACTCGGCTCATTGTTAAAGGGTGATTTATGAGTTTTCCTGTTTTGGATCAAGAGAAAAGACAGGAGAAAGTGTTTGGGAAAGAAGCAGCCAAACTGGGGAAAGGAGTGCCCATCCCCAGCCCTGCTCCAGCCCCTGTAGAGGTAGTAGCAGCCTGGTGCATCTTTAACATCACTCCTTGTCTCCTATGTAGGAGATGTGCCTCTTTGGGCAAAAACAAAACAAGTTCATTCTTTCTATCACTGTATTAGTCACAGTCATTAATGTCAGTTGCCTCAACAGACAAATCCCCCAATCTCATGGCTTAGCACAGCAACAGTAGATCTCTCACTCCATCAGTGTTCAGTGCTGGTTGGTGGAGGTTTCTCCAGAAATGAGCTTGAGGACTCAGGTTTCTCTGTGATGCTACCATTGCAACACAAGGCTTGTTAATTACCCTGGGAGAGGAAGAGGGCAATGGAGAAGAATCCCCAACTCTAAAGTGCCTAGACTCAAGTGACTCATCACCTTTGTTTACTTCCCATTTGTCGTATTCAGTCACATGGCTCTAGCTCAGCGAAAGAAAAGCTGGGAAACGAGGGGATTAAATAAGGAATTGATGTGATATGAGAATTGGAGACATCATTTCCTTGATATCTGAGAAACATGTTGTGTAACCTAAAATTGATTTCCATAATGAGTCAGAAGGCTTCCTGGAGGAAGCATTTGAGCTGAGCTTTTTCATTTGAGTAGGAGTTTGGTCAGGAAGGGCACTTTAGGCACAAAGGCCTATTCTCCTGTTGTGATAGTCAAATACCAAAGTACGTGCCAGCATGCTGTGAAATAAAGGCATGTTGTTATCAATAATGTGCCTTTGGTCAACAGCAGTCTTCGGCCAGGAGTGGCAAAGACTTATTATTTTTAAAATTGAGCATGTTGCTATTAGAAGTTACAGTGGAAGCTCCTCTAGAGCAGCATGTCTTTCTTCTGACCTATCCACCAACTTTTCCAAGCACCTGGATCAGGGCCTGGCCCAATCTAGACATTCCATAATTATTTGATGAGCAAATAATGGAACTTGCAGAGGACTCAGCCCTGGGTGTCTATTTCCTTTTTCTGCAAAAAAAGGAGAAGCTGACTGTGGCTAAGCTACACAGAACTTTGAATGTCTTACATCAGTAATTTGACACACTGCACAATTAGTCAATAAACATGGTGCTCTCCATGCACGTAAAATCTGATATTGAATAAAAGCCAAAGAAATATGGTTTAGATCTTTTAGTAAAATAAATTTTTTGTCTTCTAGAGTATCACTTTGGCTCTTATAACAATGTAAAATTATATTAATTTAACTTTTATTTAGGATCTACTATTTCAGACAGAGGCTGTTAATGTTTACACTGTTTATAAAGAAACAACTTGAGAGGAAAATTTATTATGCAAGTAGGATTCCAAAGAGAATGAACAAAATACTTAAGGAAAAAGTAGTCTATGATCATGGAATGCTTTTCATTGTTTCTTTCTCATATCCTTGGAATCATATCCTTGGAACCAACCGCTAATCTATACACTGAATTCTGACACACATTAAGGGCCATCTTTTCATTAATGATTTGTTGAACATCTGTCCTAAGTATGACTAAATAGTTTAAAATATTCAGTGACAAAATGCATTAACAAGTGACAACCAAACCTGTTTCTCCGCCTGCAAGGAAATTTAAGAATAACTATTTATCCTGTCTTGTTTCTCTCAGAAACTCCTGTATTGACCAACAAATAGAAAAATCTAGATTTTGTTTCAACATATATTATCATCCTTGACAAATGTAGAAACTGAAAAAGAGGGAAAAATAAAGCTCAGTGTATAGCTATTTTAGCAGGCTTTGATCATGTTGGAATATGGGCAGTGAATAAAGAGTGATAAACTCATAGAGTTCTTTGCCATGAAGGCTACTTTAGCGTGAAGCCAAAAAAATGAGAAGGGTAGGCTGACTTTTCGCAGATTTAACCAAGAACAATGACACCATTTGCAACCACAGTACAGAGCCAAAAAAAAATCATTGCCAGCATGCCAATGTATACTCCCTAGAGAATAACTGGAAAATGAGAAACGCCTGTCAGAGATTAAGTTCTATTTCTAATGGAAGCGCAGATCAGACTGATGTCTTTTTAATGAAAATGAACATATCACAACAGATGAGTTTTATTTGTTAGTTTCAGTGTGAGCTCTTTAGAACTCTGGTCACTGGATATATGCTTTTTAAAAGGCAAATTTCACAATGTGATAAGTTTAGCCAATTTTGGAACCAATGTAAATGAAACATTTAGTGGAACAAAGGTCAGGGAATCCAGCATTATCAAAAAATAAAGGGACACGAAGCTATTAATATCAACTGATAAAAAATTAGAGATTAATGACCATTTTCTCCACTTTCTCCATGCTTTCATCATAATAGGTAACATGTAAATACTTTGTGTCAGTCACTATTCTAAGCACTTTATAAACATTAACTCATTAAACTCTCCTAAGGACCCATTTTACAGGGGAGGACACTGAGGCACAAATAGATTAACTTGATCAAGGTCACACAACTAGTGAGCTGTGACGTTGAGATTTGCATACACATAATCAAGCTCCCGAGACGGGGCACTTACCTCAGTACACTCCTCTGCTTTTAGTGAATATATTCTTTGTTGAATGCTTCTGGTCAATATTCCCTGGACTCAAGTAGGCCTTACACTGAAAAATAGAAGACACTTTGAGGAAAAGAAGAAAAAGCATGATCACAACAGAACCAAAAAACCTAATCATAATATTAAATGACGTTCTCAGGACTGATCTTTAAGCCAGACATATTGGATAACATAAGTTTTCAGTCACTACCTTAAGATACGTGGGAAAAAAAGATTGGAGAGTTGCATGGAGAGTTGCAAAGTGGTAGCTATTAGGGCAGCCCAGATGGTTTCTCCAAGAGAAAGTAGCCAGCAGTTAAGAAAACAAAACCAAAAAATATGTAGGACACTTTGCCCTATTGTCTTGGCTTCTGTCTTGGCTCCCTTGACCTGGCAAATATGACACAACTCATTAGGACAGACCTTGATAGAGGAAGTGTTGGCCATAGTTGCTCAGTATTTCAACTTGAAGAATTTTATTCATTAATGTTAAGTAGACAGTGACTGAGATTTGGGATTCCAAACCCCAGATACCACATTGTCAGTGTCCAGTGTGTGGCCTCAGTCTTATCTATAAAATAGGAATGCTAAAATGGTCACTTTATTGGGTTTTTTTTAAAGTGTTAAATGAGATTAAACATGTGGGTGCATTATGAAGGCACTTGTTAACTGAAAACAGATAATAGTTGATATTATTAATCTTAAATACCTCCATGTGACTTGATAGGTTTTAGAATTCTTTAGGGCAGCGGAGGTGCTTAAATTCTTTGTGTAAAATTTTCATTTTGTGACTTTGAATGACGTAGTCATATTGATCACTCCCCATTAACAGAAAATTGGTATGGGTATACTCAGAGCTGCTAGACAAAATCCCTGAGGTAAGTATCATCTAAAAGGTGAGCTAGTACAACCTAACCAAAACAACAGTGACAAAAGGAAAACAAACAAAAAAAAACCCCAAAAGCAATAACTACAGCAACAAACTCAGAAGCACAAAGGTCAGAGAAAGGAGCCAAGAAGGATTTGGTGAAGGGATTGGAGCAGGAGAGCTTAATCCTTGGTTTAATATGGCAATCAACTCAGCAGAGTTCAGGAGAACAACAATGGAGATACCAATGGATTTATCTTTTTTTAAATGAGCAACTGGAACTAATCTATGGCTTAGGCAAGTTGCCTTACTTCCCTGGGCTTCAATTTCAAAGCTGTGAGAAAAAGGTGATTGTGAGTAAATAAACTCTAAACTACCTCCTACCACTACACTCCGGTTTTTACGATCTTTCTATGATTCTACCCCAATGTATTTGTCATGAGTTTCTAAAATCTGCTTTTTCTTTTAATGCATTCATTACCTCTGTTTGCACATGGTAGTTGCCTTCTTGTGAAGTAAGATATCAAGATAGGCATGTATCAAAATACAATATATATTTGACATCTCTAAAGAAAGTAGAAGCAATTATCCACATAATTCAGGCAGCTGTTCCACAGTTCACTGGTCTTACCTGATGGTGGAGAAAAAGCCAAAATATTATGTGATAGAAGGAAGAAAGGGAAGGGAGAAGAGAATAAACCAAGGTCTTTCTTTAGAGAAGTAATCATTTTCACCCTTCTTGGCGGAGTTGCCATGGTCCCCAAATCGGAAGAATTAGTATCGAAAAATTGCGCAAAAATCGGTCTACACGAAGTTTGGGGATTTTCTTCAATGAGGCCCTGAATAAAAACCTTAAGATTAAATAGCTGACTAGCCTCAGTCTAACACTGCATAGAATAAACTGTTACTCCAACACAAATACAGAGTGGTAACAGGAGATTGATCAACTTTGGTAGAAAATTTCAGCTTTGATGCCAGAAATTCAAAATTATCCTGGCAGAGGAGAAGGATACACTTAATGTTTTCTGGATGAAGCATGTAAATTACCTCATTCTTAAACATTCCCTGGAGGCCATTATTATTTTTTTATCCATTCCCAAGTATTACTCACAAAGTGGTGGAAGGGGATGACCAATTTCTTAAAATGCTCTTGACAGTGTTTGGTGTTTATAATGTATATTGTAGCCTTAGCTGAAGGCCAGGTACATTTACACCAGGCTATTTATACTTCTCTAGCTTTGTTCTGTTCTTTTTCCTTTCCTTTCCTTTCCCTTTTTCCTTCCTCCCTCCCTCCCTCCCTCTTTCTTTCTTTCTTTCTTTCTCTCTTTCTTTCATCATGGATATCATTTTAATTCATTTTTTTAAAAACAAGCTCTAACATCTTATGAGTCACTCGTCTTACATCCATTATCACCGTGCTGGCCGTCTCCCTGGAAGGCTGCCATGAAGCAGTCTCTGCCCAGCTCCAGCTCTTCCTGCCCTAGGACTTATTTCAGGAGAATCAACATCTTGGCATCTTGGAAGTTAGATGGCTGTAAGCCTGCTCTGATGGGACTGGGACCCTTGGAAATTACAGCTCCGTTTCCACATCTGTAAGATCCTGGAAATGAGGGTATGAGAAGGTAAGAGCAGGGAGCCTCGACACTCTCTTCCATCTTTCCTGTCCTGTGGTTCAGAGCTTACCTTTCTGAATTTCCTTCTGCTGATGCCTGAGCATATCTGCTGGATCCAGCTTAAAACACTTTGATGTCAACATCCAACAACTCCCCGAGTGGAAACATGTCTCCTCTTAGACTAGTTCCATCTTCTGCCAACTTGAAATCTGTGCTATTGAATCCATTTATTTTCCTCTTACATTCTCTCAGTAAATGTCGTGTCCTGTATAGCACTTGATTCCTTAAAATCACTGTTAGAAATATTTGATCAAAGAGTAAAATCATATGTTGGTGCTGGAATGTGTATGCCACTGAATTACTTTTATTTCAGGACAACTTATATATAACCTGGAATTTTAAGTTCAGTAGAACAGGCAATGTATTTGTTTGGAGGGCAGGACCATTAAAGTCAACTATTTTTTTTCTTGTTTGAATTGGATAAGATTGTACTATGTCCTTTACGTCACAGTAGCACCCTAGTGGTTATCATATTGCATTAGTTACATGAGTTTTCAGGGAACATTATACAGTATATACTGCCTCCAGTAAATACACCAGTCATGCTTATGGTTACATAGTCAGCGCCAGGAAATTTAGGATGACATTCCCTGCAGGTTAGTAATTCTACCCATTATTTATATTGGTTTGATTTGAAACTAGATGAGGCTAAGTATTTTTGAAGAGTTTTCTGACAGAATTCTAGAAAAACTAGAGAATGAATATTTAAAATGGGTTAAATATCTTTGGGTTTTCTTTTTGTTCGAGATCACCCAAATTGTGTCATAAAGTCAAATTATTGAGAAAGTCAGGAGAGGACTTATGCGGAACGTAAGATACAAACACATCTCACCCGTAAATTGAAGCCACTCATAAATAAATGTCTGACTTGGGTGTGCACTTACAGCCTGCTCCAGGGAAACAAAATTATCCCAATTCTTAAAAAATGGAGAAAAAAATTAGTAATGAGGCTGTGACAGAGGAGTTGAAGCAGATGTGGAAATTGTGGGACATCATCTTGGCAGTTGAAGTAAGCTTACCAGCTGGATGTCTTCTGAAAGTGGGAATTTATCACGTTTAAGCCACAATACAGAAGTCAGGGCTTGAAAATGGTTGTCATAACAACACAAGATTTTGATGCAAACACTAGACAATTGTAATTAATTTGACCAATAAAGTCTGTGCCGCCATAGCAAATTAGGACTAGATTATTTTGAGCTTCTAAACTAACATCTTACTTCCAAGGAGATCAAACTGTTTCACATCTTCTAGCCTATTTACCTCAAGAGGAAATAGAAAAATAAAGAGGCTGATCATCGAGGCTTCCCCTGAGCTACACCATTTTGTTTTGTTTAATAATCTACCACTACCTACGTCCCCCGTGAGAGGGTCCCTATACCTAGTGTCCAAAAGAGGCAATACAAGCACAGAGAAAAACCAGATTCTGCAAGTTTGTTAGTTTGTTTTGGCAGTTTAGGTATGGTATCTGACTAGGAAGGATTGCATGGGCTTCTAATGTATAAAAGGGATACTACTTAGTTCACAGGATTGGTGTGTTAAGTGAGATATTGTGTTGGTTTTGTATCCTGGGCACTTGGTGGATATCAGCTTTCCTTTCTCCTCCACTTAAGCTGTTTGCTTCTCTGTCAATTATGAAAACCATTGCAAGCAATGTGAAGAATTAGTAGCTGTGTGACCATGGGCAAATTATCTAAACATGAAGGAGTTGGATTATCAGGGAAGTCAAATAGGTTTCAACTCTCCTGCATCCTTTGCTTTGGTAGACCTCTGATCCTTTGGACAGTTTCAGAAGCTGTGATCTGGCTCCATGGTCTGCTAACAGCAAAGCTAGCCACGCATTGTGAGGAGAGAAGGACACTCGTGGGTCCTGGTTTTGCCATTGCTGGACTAGGTGAAGTTCAAGACTACACCTAGAGCTCTCATTCTGCTCTCCTGTTTGCATCATTTATCAGCCTTCTCTGTCCACTTACAACTTTTTTCATTGCTCTAGAACATTCTAAGTCTTCTGGAATGTTTTCCAAAAGCTTTTTTTTTTCTTTCCTCATTTTCCTTATGATACTCAATAGATATCTCAATAGATATCTTTTTTCCTTTTTCATACCTTATGTGAGGATTTATCTGAAAGTAATATTATCATGTTTGTCAAGAACATGAAAATTTGGGAAAGTAACATTCAATGTGATTTCTTAATATTAAAAATTAAATGAAATGCACAAAAATCATTTTGTTTCTGAGGTAATGTGCTATTAAAGTGGTGGAGTCACTATTAGAATAAACTTAAAGAGGGCAAGAACTTTGGTCATGAAGAGTGTCCAGAACAAAGTAGGTGTTTATCAGCATTTGGTGAATGAACAAATAACTGTCTGCTGAATTGGGTTAGGAGAGACTCTTGGAACATCTCTTGGCTTGAGAATCTCAGACAGTGACCTCACCACTCTAACAGCACATTGTCTCAGAAACAAAAAAGAAACCAAGTTGAATAATACTTTCCTGAGTTTTCGTGTTCTTGACAAACATGGTAATATTACTTTCAGACAAACTCTCATATAAGGTATGGAAAAGGAAAAAAGATATCTATTGAGTGTCATAAGGAAAATGAGAAAAATGACTTTTGGGCTAGAGTAAAAGCTGAAAGTTTGTTCCTAGGTTTAGAGGCCGAGTCCTTTGATGATGGGTTGATGAAGGGATTGCCTTCCTGGAAAGGTATTTGGGATATGCTAGATGACTCATCACACCCATAGACCTCAGCCTTTCTTTTGCTTCCCAATGACAGCTTCTGGTTGATTTCAGATGTTCACTCCAAGATTTTCACTTTCTCCTTCCTGAAACTTAGTGCTATAACATACTTGTAACTTAATGGCCATGGGAACTCAGAAGAGAGAATTTGAATTGATAAAAAAATGGCATCACACAATAGTTATGAGGAATAACTTATATATATGATTTTGACAAGAAATTATTAAATATATTAGAGGCATTACAGTGTCATTATTCTTTGGATCATCACAATATAACTCATCACTTATGCTATCGGATTCAATTCAACTTAATCTGATAAGAATGTATTGGGTGCCTGCCATGAGCCTAGCTGTGTAAAATATGGCTGGGCTACAAAGTATAGAATGGGATGAGGGTAGGCTGTCTGTTTGCTTCTTTGTTAGGGTTGCTTTTCTAAATACGTTTATATTGAATTTATATATTGGCATTAAGTTGTATTAAGCCATTCTAAAAATTATCACTGCTTTTTTTTTCCTGGGAAAAATGTTCTGCAAATATATAAATTCAAAAAAGAATATGAAGTATACACTGATGTATTCCATAAGCAATAAAGTTTCTGAATAAATATATAATACATAAATCTATGTCTTTCTATCATGAAAATATATAACTTTAAGGTCCTGATAATTAATTTATTTCTTACTGGTGTATATTCCAAACAATTTTTAGAAAATGAAATATAATAGCTAAGGAAAGAAAGAAACAGCAGTTGCTCATTTTACAAATGGATGATGAGAATTCCTTTTGTGAAATGCTGAAGAGACGTTTCTTGCCCCTCTCATTCGTCAGCTTTGGTAAAGTTCGTTTTTTAAAATTCAAATTCTGTCAGTCATCGTCTAGGTTCAGACAGACTCGCAAAGGAATATTTTTTAAAAAATTGTGGGCACTTTTGTGAAGTTGAAGTTTCCCACCAAATTCAAGCCTCTTGGCATTGGATTAACATATTGTGTTCATGTTCACATTCATTTACACTTGGCAGGTTGCGACTTCCTGTTTTGAGGGGGGGAAATGCTAAAAACCTTTAGTTCAAAAAAAAAGCTGAAAAACTTCTAGTTTTAAAAAAGACTCACAAGGCTTTTGAATGTCAAATGGCTCTTAGAGAAAAGTATTTGATGAGTTAAGTGTAAAAAAATAAGAAACATATGGATTAAATTTCACTGAAAATGCACATGGGCTTAAAAATTAAGGGAGAAAGTACTTGGCAAAATGTGGTTTTGGTTTTGCCAAATCCAGAGTTTGAAAATAGATTAAGACATTGAACAAACCCAAACCATACCTGGCTTTAGCCATCTGCTAGCCTGCCATCTACAAAAGCCTTCTGACGAGGCCAGGCCTTTATAAAACTGTTGATGACACCTGAATTTGCCATGTGGTGTCGTTTAGTGCCTCTGTAGGCCAGCTACCTAGAAGGTGTAAATTCACAGCCTCAAACGTTGTTAACAGATTTGTTGTGACGATACTTCTAAGTGTAAACTGTTAATAAGGAAGGAATTAGTCTGAGACATGACTATTATTAATTCAATGGATGTTATATTTAAATATACAAATTAAGTATTTATAAAACTATACATGATAGTTGTAAAGGTTAAACTTTACAAATATATATCAAATTTAAATATCTGAATGTTACTATATTTAAATATTTGTATATTTGTATATCAAATTTAAATATTTGAATGTTACTATATTTAAATATTTTACTATACTGTAGTACAGAGTTATTAATAGTAATACGCCCTTGGGCATATCCCATAAATCTCCACTTTCTGATCTACTGAAACATCTTTTCTGCTCTCTTCTGATGCCTAGCATTTAGAGCATTTATCATGGTAATCTCCACGTATGTCTTCTCTCCCCTCTCAAACTTAAAATTGATTTTGTGAAGAATTTTTGTCTGATTTGTATTCTTACGTGTCAAAGATATCTAGACTAGTATATCTATCTAAATAAAAAACTAGATGAAATTGATTGCATGTAAGGATAAATATCTTACAAAATATTTTGATACAATCTTAAAAATGAACTATTACACTATTCTGTCCAGAGCTATCTCTTCTAAGTTTCTTATAAGTTTATAAATAGTGTAATTTTATATTTGATTAAAACTGATCTACACCCACTTCTGAGCAAGAACAAGTTTATAATAAATTCCGACATCAAAATCTCAATTAAATAAATGTATATCGAAGACTATACAACAGGTATGCTATACATGATATACGTGGTTTGGATTGTCTTTTTTCCTCTGCTTCTTCAAAGACAGTGTAGCAATAAATTCATATGCTAAGTAATTAGAACTCCCCTGAAACACACACATGCTCCCACAGTCAACAAGGCTTTTAATAAATTAGTACCACTTCACTATGCAAGCAGTAGTATGATGTGCCTACATTTTAATTGCACACATATTCAAAAGTTCCACATCTCTCTGTAGTGCTGACCACATTTCATGCCGGAGACACTTGGCCAAGACTCGATTCATATGTCCTACAGGGTTACATATGATGTGGCTCCTCTCCCACTGGGTTACACAGGATATGAGCTGGATCCTGGCGGCTTCTGAAGCAAGAATGAGAGAAGCTCTTGTGAAGTGAATTTAAAGAGAGAGAAAAAACCTTTCTCTGGCATTGAAGTCACTGGAAGTTTGGCATGTCTAACTGGGAGTAGACCTTGGCTCACAGAACTGAGAGATAGCTAAACAAAGATTTGTTCGATTTGATAAACTCCCTGGCTGAGACTGCCTTGCCAACTTTCTTTCTAAAGCAACTCTTCACAGCTGAATTATAAAACCTTGAAAATCAAGGGTTTGTAATGGAAATGCTGACAGATGCAACTAATGTGAAGTTGTACCAACCAAGCATTGCTATCATATTTTATAACTGTCTGAGAAGCTTTTAGAAAGGAATGGTACATTTGCTTCATGGGATCCATTTCCTTTGCTAAAATCTACCAAATGGCCTCATGGTAGACTCCGTCACACTTAGAACTGTCTTGGTACTGTTTTTTAACAAAGAGAAATGTTGAAACTACCAACTTCCTGCGAGGCTTGAAAGCAACTGTTGCCTCACCCTATATTCTGGTTTCAAATTGATAAAGAAAACTCGGACCCTGCCATTGGTGCCTCAGTATTCATTATTTATGTGTCCTTGGAAAACTGTTCAACTTCTTAGCAATTTTACGAAGAAAGATGTTCATAGAGATGAGCCTCTTGTAACTTTTGACCAAATAGAAAAATTTACTGTAATATCAAACTGTCCATTGTGGGCCAGTAAGTGAAAGAAAATTTCAATGCAAAGTGTTACCATCATCTTAAAGGTGGTATAAGTTTTATACAGATACGGAAGTACTAAGTTCCATTATACATCTTTTTGAATTCTTATTGCTTTTTTGTCGATTCTTAAATTTTATCTAAGGCCAAATATATTTTTTAATTAATTAAATTATTTAATCAATTATTTATTTATTTTTGGCTGCGTTGGGTCTTCGTCACTGCCCACAGGCTTTCCCTAGTTGCGGTGAGCGGGGGCTACTCTTTGTTATGGTGCGCGGGCTTCTCATTGTGGTGGCTTCTCTTGTTGCGGAGCCTGGGCTGTAGGCGTGAGGGCTTCAGTAGTTGTGGCACATGGGCTCTAGAGCACAGGCTCAGTAGTTGTGGCACACGGGCTTAGTTGCTCCGCGGCATGTGGGATCTTCCCGGACCAGGACTCGAACCCGTGTCCCCTGCATTGGCAGGCAGATTCTTAACCACTGCGCCACCAGGGAAGTCCCAAGGCCAGATATTGACCATATTTTATGTATGCTTAAATTAGATTTCATAAACAATTATTGGTTAAAGACCACAGTCTTTGGGAAATAATTACTCACAGAAATAACAAGCTACAGTGTTACTTATCCCTCTACAATAGCTGATGACACTTGGATTTCTGAGAAAATCAGAAGGTTTAAATATAGTTTAAGTTCTAGAAAAATCCGATGGATATCATTTACTCTAATGTTCATGAAGGAGAAATGATTGCTCTGGAGGCAAAAGAAGGGCTGCTTGGTCAAACATTTACCTTTTGTTCTTTCATTTTTGCATAAAGGCCTTCACTTGGTTTGTGGGTTCCTCAGCAGAAAGGAGAAGTTACAGTTAACAAATTAATGAAAACCAAGTGATGCCTTTGAAGAATTCTTAAGTGAACCTTAACCAATGCCTTGGGCTACATGTTCAATGTGAACAAAAAAATTAAGGTGAACTGGCCACTGCTACTAAGAGTCAATTGACAGAATGTATGGGTCATTAATTTTGTGTCCTTTGTTTTGTCAGTGTGTTTTCGTGAGGCCTGGTAAAGAAAGTAAAACCACTGAAGCTGAAAATTGTCTGCTCTGTAGCTCATTTCCCCTCCCAGCATGCACTGACCCAAGGGAGTGGGCTTCAGGTCACCCGCCCCCATTTCCCTTCAAAACATTCCTGGCTCCTGCAAGTTTGATAACAGATGCAATGGGTTGGTGGAGTGGTTAATTCTTTGCAAGTTTGTGTTTAATCATATGCAGAGTGTAAGTACCAATAAAAATAAGATGTCCGCTCACACTGTTTTATTGTATTTTTAAAACAAATTTTGAAGGAGGCTCTGTAACCTCAGTTCCAGTCAATTATAGAAGGGGAGAGACTGAAACTTAAATTGCTTGGTTCACCTTCATTCCCTGTTGTGTCATTACACTGTGTGTAATCCCTGAGGGCCACCTTCTGGCTTTTTGCGCTATGAATGAGTGATAGAAAATGCCCATATTACAGGGGTGGTATCCTAGGACTCTGTTTGGCTTTAAACTATGTTTAAAGTCATTGTACCCAAAACGTTATTACTTATCAACAATTCCATAATTCTCTATCGATGCAATCCAGACTTTCACATTTTATTACCACATAACTTTATTTAAAAATAGATTCTTAAGGATCAAAGTTTTTAAAAGCTCGTTGCCATATCAGGCCAGATTTTCAAATCTCAGCAACACTTTTACAGCCCTTAAAGTAGAAAGCATACAGATTGGCTTGAATTAGAGTGAACATACCTCTGCCTCGGGCAAGGAGCCAGGGAAGATTTGCAGATCTTAAGCAAGGAATATTTGTAGGTTTTTTTGATTGAATTGTGCATAGTAGTCCAGAGATCATAGAACTGTGTGTTGTTCTGTCTTTTTCTTTGGATATTTATGTCCGTGTGCTTTGCTTATCAGTGGCGCTAGTAGGTGGCACTACATCTCAGGTGTAGGGTTTTGAAACAGTCAGAAAAGGTTCTGTTATGGGAGTTTCTCTTCCATTTTTTATAAGCACTCAGTTTTCATTTATTTGACTTGGGAATCGATTTGGTGTTTGTTCATTCATTCATTCACTCATTCATTCAGCAATTATGCCAGGTACATGGGTAGATGTTAGGTAGACAAGGATAAATTAGATAGTCTCTAATTTAAGAAGTCTCAGTTCTGTGGGCTTTCAGACATGTAAATAAATATGATACATTGTAGAATATGTTGGGCGATAGAACCTTTGTGAGAGAGGGGGATCCTGGAACCCTACCCATGGATGAGTCAATGAATGGGAAGATGAATGGAGTTGAATTAGTTTTCTAAGGTTACCATCACAAAATGCCACAGACGGCGAGGCCTTTCTGCTTGGCTTGTGGATGGCCACCTTCTCTCTGTGACCTTTCCTCTGTGTGTGTGTATCTCTGGTCCCTCTTTGTGCATCCAAATTTTCTCTTCTCCTGAGGACACCGGTCAGATTGGTTTAGGGCCCACCTTAGTGAGTCACTTTAGCTTAACCACTTTTATAGACCCTATCTCCAAATACAGCAGCCACATTCTGAGGTATTGGGTTGGGGTTAGGGCTTCAATATATGAATTTTGGGAGGATGTAATTCAGCCCATAATGGTACTGAAGGAAGAGATGAATGGAGAGAGGTCAAATAAATATGAGGCAAGAGGGTATTCCCTGAATAATGCTTAGGAATGCATTCTTGAACATGTTTTACCATGTGTAGAAACAACTCTAAGACCAAGAATTCATGCAATGCAAACTGAGAGAGGGATTTAGCAGTTTTCTATTTTATTTGATAATTGCACATCTACTATATGCAAATCACTGAGCTAGGCTTTGCTCCAGGAGAACACAAGGAAGTAACCAAAGCAAATCATTTGGGGGTTGCCAATCTGTAGAATTTTAACATCTTCATCAGAGGGTCTCAATTCTAGCTACACATTATATTTACCCTCATAGATTTGGATTAATTGGTTTGGAGTAGTTTTCACAAATAATTTTAATATGATTCCAATGATGTTAAATGGTTTAAAATTTGTTAAAAATTCTGAAAGCAAACTTAATAAAAATAAAAATAGCTAATATATTATTTTTATGCTGTGTCAGGTATTATCCTAAGCTCTTACACGTATTATCTTAATAATCTTCATAATGATTCGATGATGTAGGTATGATTATAATAATTCTCATTTTAAAGATGAGGAAATTGAGCAGCTCAGTAGAGCAACTGGTGAAAATCACCTAGCTGGTATCATATTGATTCAAGCTTTGGTTTAATTTTATTCCATCACATTTTTAACAGAGCAATTTAGAGAAAAATACATTTTGTGTAGTCAGCCTTGGTGTCCCAAAATTCAGTTTATATATATGCCAGTAAGGTTTTTGTTTTTTTTTTTAATATCTCAGTGTCAAAAGTACTATAGCGTATCCATCACATTTTAGTCCACATTTTGGGGGTTGTGAGCTAAGCACATAGTAAGTGTTTAATAAATGTGTATTGTCTAAATTGCTAATAAATTTTAGAAATTCTTTTAAGGATTTACAATGTCACAATGTAACATTGTTACATTGTAACAATGAGTCTTGTACATTTCATTATATGCTGTTACATTGTTATAGTAAAGTCCTTTGTTAATCCTGGAATACAAAAATCAGGTAGTTAGCTTTTCTTCCATACAAGGATCTTTTTAAATGCTAGACAATTGCCAGAGAAATGGGTATATGTTTCCTAATGTTATTCATAGGATCTGGAGATAGAGCACTAATAAACAAAGAACTGGCCCTATGTCTTTCCTATGACGAGAGAGCTTACTGCAAAGAACAACAGCAATAGGAAGCAGACACATAGGAGGAGAGGTAAACACTTGAAAAGTGTATATGCACTGTTTTAGTTAATAGATGGGATGATTTACTTACGTTTTATAGTATGTGATAGCATTTAACATATTTCTAAGGGTGGTAGGCTTGTGTGCTGCATTCTAGTAAAGGGATGCTGTAACAGCTGTGGCTTGGGATGTACCTGTCCATGGAGCCTCTTGCCTTCCACATCAGGCGTCATCTGCCAGATAAAGGGCTTGGGAATGTTGTGTAAACATAGTCCGAGCCTGAGACTGCCAGCCTCTCTTTCGCACCATTTTGTATCTATGTAGCTTACAGTGTGTTTTTCTAGGGGATGAAATAACTTGTTCAATGGCCTTCATTATTTATCAAAGCAAAAAACTGTTTTGTTCATCTGATAATGCTTTTAGAGAAAGAGTAGTTTTAATTTTTTTTTTCAGTTAGGCTCAAAACTTTCCCCTACAATATGGATTATTTTTGGAAAATATTTTAATTGTATGGTTGCTTATTATCAATAAATCAGGCTAGGGGTCAGTATCTAAGAATGTTCAATTAACTCCAAAGAGAAACGTTCACTTTTATTTGGGGAAAAAGTCTTGGCAGACAAGTGGGGAACTACCAGATGGCGAAAGCTGTGCCTCATGGATTATAAGTTTTTCCCTCTCTTCTTATGGATGTCTTAAGCTGAACATGTTCCATCTGTCCACTCTCAATAATGAATAGCGACTTTTTTATTGTAAAGGTAACAAATTCCATATAGGATAAA
This sequence comes from Lagenorhynchus albirostris, assembly GCF_949774975.1. NCBI lineage: Eukaryota > Metazoa > Chordata > Mammalia > Artiodactyla > Delphinidae > Lagenorhynchus > Lagenorhynchus albirostris. The sequence continues at coordinate 48,855,844 of NC_083099.1, read as the reverse complement.
TTAATTCAAGCATATAATGAAATGTACAAGACTCAATGCTCTGTACTGTGTAGATTTTGAGGATTATGTGGGGAGGTGTGGAAATCCAACACAATTTCTAGAGCAAAGCATATTTCTACCTGGGGAAGGCATTTAAAAAATTCTCTTCCCAGACCTCAATTTTGTTCTCCTCTGAGGGATTAAAAATCTGAGTGATCGGTTGTAGGTATTGTTTGAATCTGACTTACCTTTTAAAGTATTAGTTTTATGAAAATAATCATTTAAAACTAACTAATTTCCTATCTCCCACAGTAAGTTATTTTCCTGTCACACAAGTAAATAACCGAAGAGCTCTAGGCCACCTTTCGTACGTGCTGACTACTGTCTAAATCCAGCTTGTCATATGTAATATGTAGATAAGTTTTAAAATTTCTTTATTCATAGCTTTGGTGTTTTTGAGGCTAACTCCTCTGGTTTGAATTTTTTCTTCTATCTTGTGGCAAGGATGGTGGTTTATCTATATCTAAACACCAGTATTCTGTTGCTTTTTACATATTTCATTATTGATGCTATTATTATTGATAACACCTACACTTTAAAATAATAACGACAGATATTATTTAAGTTTTGCATATTTTAAATAATTTTGGCAGGACTGAAACTTTCTTCTGTCTCTTGTTAAATGGGTGCCCCAAACACTTCCAATGGAAAACCAATAAAAGAGTCATACCATTCTTTTATTGTTTAAGCAGGATTAAAATTTAAGCAGCTGTTTGGCCTGGTTACTACATGTATTTTTAAAGCCTTGTGTTTTTTTTGGGGGCGGGGGTGGGCGTTGTATATGTCAACTATTTGTGGCAATATGCTTTGAAATGCTGACTCCTTAAATAGCTCAAGACCCTTGGTTTTAATTTCTGTTGTGACAGTCTTTCCTTTCTGTGAATATTTTTTTGGTCCCCCTTAAATCTGGAATTGGAAGTTACTCTTTTTTTGCTTACAGATAATTGAAACCGACCAAACTTGTTAAAGTCAAAACCAACAACGCCAGGCTTTATTACACGCTCCCATGTTTGGTCACAGACTCTGGTAGATTCTGCAAATGGCACAATTTATGCAGTGGCATGTCAGAAACTTAATGCTGTGATTTTCCTCTTCCTAATGGAGAATTAAGAGTCTAAAGGGCCTGAGCTGTTCACAGGGACTGAATCCCCACGGCTTGGGTGCAGAGGTCTCGCAAAAATGTAGTAAGTGAGAAGGAGAACAAAGATTCTTAGTTGGAGGGGAAAAAAATTGGATCGCCTGTGGCTGAGAAGCTGAGGGGGACAGGTAGGCACAGTGGGGTGCAGGATAATGAGGCACATGGCAAATGTGATGCACAGATGTGAAGCCAACTGTAGCTCCGGCTCCCAAAGTTGTGCATGCCACAGCGCCATGCCTGGGGGCTATGTCTACACCAGAACATTTGGAGCAGTAAACGACAGCAACATTAGGTTCAAATTAATCTATTACTCCAGAGCTGTGAAATGTTGGTTGCTTGTTTCAGAATTACATTGCCTGTGGGTGAAATGTTTTAGGTAGATTTTAATGCAAGCTCATGGCTTGCTGAGGAGATTAAGAGGAGAAAGGGAAATTAGAACAGTTAGGAGAGTTGCAGAGGGGCACATTTCTGGTTAAAGTATATGAAAAAGTATCACATATTTCATGGGCAGGTCTGGTCTCCTGTTGGCCACCTGCTGGGACTGAAATATCCCACATCGTAATGAAGGCAGGTTTGCAGAAGTCTTGTAAATACTTGAGCCCTGCAATTGAAGAAGGCAGACAAAGGCGGCTTTGGGGTCTCCTGGAGACTTTTGAGGGTTAGACCTGTCAGGCGGGTGCTCCAAATGAATTTGGTAATTTATTATTCTGCACTTGTTAAGTGGAACATGTAAAATTTTGCATTTTGGTTTTTACCTTATGAGTTTAAGTAAACTCCCCAGTATCGGGTAGCCTCATGACTCTTCAGAGTATGTTACAGAGTCACCTTGTCCCCCTCCCTCTGCCCTGGTTCCTTCACTGATATTGCCAGGTCCATTTTCCCAAACCTGTGTGGGACTCCAACCCTATATTCTTCCAAAGTGGAAAAACTAAACCTTGAATTAACCTGGAATTTTTCTGTCAATTAAATAGAGTTTATTCTATCAGAATGGGGGAAAAAAAATGTTTGGAAGTATCTATAAAGAATTTTTTTTTTACAATATTGTAGTTTTTCTTATAAAAACACTTAATTGAAATGCCTAAGAGCTGCCCAGCACAAAAGTCAATAAAACCCTAGAATAGAGTTTATAAGGGTTGTCTATGTACATAATTAAATCCTTCAGGCACTTTAAAACTTTGCAAAATAAATGGTTATGCAAGAATAGCCTGCTGAGAGAAGAAATGCTTGTATCAGCTTTAACCAGCTGCCCTGTGTTCCATGTTCCTGGGTTGGAATGAGAAAGCTATTAGAACACTGGAAGATTGCAAGCCACATACAAATCATCTTTGTTACTGACACTTGGGGGAGTACTTTATAGTGGCTGTTGAGACCAATACAAAACATGGTTTGTGCCTGAAAAGGTCAAGTGCCATTATTTAAGAAGAAGATGTTAGTAATCCGAATAACTGAACAACATCCAGGATCTTCATTGAGTTGAGCTGCTAGAGAAGCAGATTTATTACTGGGTCTGACTTAAGTAAATGAACATGGAGGTTTGCATTCTAGATTTGACGGAATAACAAAGGTTAGTTACTTGCAATGATCTATGCTGGAAAAGGAGTAAAAGGGGGAGAACTGTATTGAGATTCCATTTCCCCGTTCTCTGGGGAATACTATTGAGGGGATGGGATTATTATGGGGGGCAAAGGAAGGAGTGCTAAGAAAAAAGAAAAGGAAAGCAGTCTAATGAATGTAACCAAGAGAAAAATTGTAGGTTTGTTTCTCTCCCTGGCCCTCAAAGTTATGATAAATGATAGCACAAGGAAAAGATAACCTACCATGAGAGTAGGATCACCAAGGCCAAATACTAAAACTCCCAGCTGACTGGCCCATACACTGCAGCCTCTGTTCGTGTTTATTTTTTCTGCTCACTCTTGGTTTCGTCAATCAGTATGATAGACGATAAGTCCTGACTAGAGCAGCCCGCGTCCTGCTCTCTCACGGTGGGTAGCATGTTGTGGTTGGCGCCAAGCAGTCGGAGGATCGCCCGCATCAGGAGCACCAAGGGGATGAGGTTCCGAGCAGTCTTCCAGCAGCCGGCTCCTTGGAGAATAGCAAGCAGGGGCGTTATCAGCCGAGACTGGAGTTGCCAAGAAACTGACCACACATTAGTAGCTTTGTTTGGGTAGAGTCTAAAGGGGCTGTAGCTCACCGACTTGAGACACTTTCTGTTAAATCATCCCTGGCTTTAAGTGTTAAAAGAAAGCTTGTTCAAAAAGAAACCATGGGCTGATTGCCGCAGGCAGTCCTATGACAAGGATCCTGAGTTAGGGATTTGTGGAATTACTGTGCCGTGAGGTGCAGACGGACACCAATTTAAAAAGAAAACTAGGAAGAAGACTCCTTCCTTGGGTCTGCCATTCACTTCTAAAGAAACTATCTCCTAATGTGCAAAACGATGTTAAAATGCCTTTAAAGGAAATCTGTGCACACAATGGGGAGCTTTAGCTAGCTGGTGACATATGAAACACTGCTCGGTTAGCCAACAGCTCATCAGATAAATGGAATTTCCTGAATGCTATTCACAGATCACTAATGTTGTTTATCTACTCTCTCAGCCCTAATACATTTTTACATTTCATTCTAGAAGAAGAGTTTCACTTTATTTCACTCATTGGAAACTTTTAGAAAAATGTTAGTATCACTAATTTTGTTTTAAAAATTCATTTTGTAGAAGCTCGAGACCGTGAAAAAATCAAGAATGTCCTGACTTGATTCACTGAAGTAGCCAAAGTGAAATTCTTTTGATATCTTGTGATGCAACATTGGTCAAACATTTCCTGTTCAACATTTTTTTCCTAGGTATTAGTGGTTCTTTTCTCAAGAACAAATGTTTCGGAAATCTGGTGCTCTCTATTTTTGTAGGAAACTTCAAATAAGTGATCAGCCCACCTTCCCCCCAAAGTAATGCTTCTTGATAGAAAAAGCAAGGGAAATTTGACAGTTCTCTCTGTGTAGATAATTTTTCTCCTTTTTAGAAATTACGCGAATGCGTTAAGGAGTGTCTCCCCTTACCTTAAGGTATATTCCGTAAACACAATGAATACTTTCTGATTATAACTTTTTATACCTGGTGTTATTACTTATAACTGCTGATGTATGTTAAGGTGAAACTTAACACTGGAATATTAGTTTTATTTCAGTTAATTATGTTACTAAAGGCTCATGAACCCAAAGATTTAGGGTTGGTCTGTTTCTAGTTATCCTGCCAAGTTTTTTACTTGATGGAGGGGGTCTGTTTCATTCTACTTGGCCTCTCCACCTTTGTAACCCCTGGTTTCCTCTTTTCCTGAATCACAAGTTTACGTTCTCCCCTTCTGTGAGAAGATTGAACGCTTATTCAACTCCAAAATGACTATGGTCACAAAATATCAACAGTGATTTTAATAGATCTTTGCCTATCAAAATATTGTTGCTGAATAATAGGGTAAAGGTAGTGTGGCTGCTGATAGGAAGGAATCTGACTATTAATAAAAAGCAGACAAGGATCTTGAAACAGTACTTCCACTGTTAAAATTTAGACACTTTATATTACTTTATTTAGTGCAACACCTGCAGCTGCTCACATTGCTGGTGGCTGAAATAATCCAGGTCCATGCGGAGAGAGTATTACAATTTCATTGTGCTATTTGTGCTTACTGTTTAAGCCTTTCTCACAGGAGAAGGCATTAGCTAAGTGTACAGTAGATAGTAAAAAGGGGGATTGGGGCTCATCTGTTCCCCTTAAATCTAATAAAATCTCCCTTTGTAATTAGTATTTGACTTCTTCTCTACCACTGGCTGGCACCTGGAGGTGGGTGGTGGCACAAACTGGCATTTCTTGAAGTTTTATCAAATGTCCCCACGTTTCACCGTTTTATGGATTATGCCCTCTTCTGAGCCTTGGAAACAGTACACAGTTCCTAAGATCCGCTTCTGCAGATGCTGTAATAGATGTTTGCGCTCTCAACCCCAGAAAGAGGGTGCCTCATTGTAAGGCGATAGTAACGAGCGATTCTTCATCTTTAATTGATAGCTTAACTTAGGTTTCAGATGGGTCCCTTTTAGTGATGCACTAGTTTACTTTTGACCAAAAATGCTGATAACCATGGATCCAAGGGCATAGTCTATAAAAAGTTCAAGTTAAGCAAATTTCTACTTTAGGCAAAAAGATCTAATGGAGGGTTTGGGGGCGTGCTGTAGGCTAAAACCAAGCCAGGGGTAATTTCTTCCTCATCTATGTTGGAACAGCTCAGAGTTCAGGGGGATTCATACCCTTTTGACTTTAATTGCTCTGGGCCCACTGAGGCAAAGAAATGGTGCTCTATTTGTTTTGGGGTCAAAGAGGCAACCACAAAGGCCTTCAGAATATTTTCAAACATTTGGGGGAGATAAACAGTTTTCAGGCATTTTATAATCATAAAACTAGTTTCTAGATAGTTGCCTAATTTCCTAAACTATGCTTGCTGAAGTTTATTTGGTTATTGAAACATTAAGCTTAACCAGTCATGTTCTTTTTACTTTATGAAAATGTAGACAGGAAATTATCAGCAAATTGCTCGTTTAGAATTAAAGACAGGAAATGAACTTCAGCAGTTGAATTCTTGTAGTAAAAAGCTTCTACCTAAAGCAGAAGTAAAGCCAGCAAACCTTGCTTTTGTTTTTAAGTCTGGACTTTGTTATATCAACACAATAGATTTAGATTCTCTGTCCTTTTTCTCCTCAAAATTTCCACGTTGCTTTCTATAGTATCCACAACTGTTTCGGTTAATAATTTCTCTGTAATTTTTAAAATGTAAGTGGTGTTCTATTCTTTACTTATTTGGGAAAATACCATTTCTTGGATTACATTAATACATTAAAGTAGGCTATGACTCAGAAATAGTAACTTTGTGAATTTATTTATTAGGGCATCAAAAAACTTGAATATCTCCTTAAGTTCCCATATTAGTTTTTTATCTGAAATTCCAGAACTTCTTATTTGAAATCTTGATTATATTTTAATATATATTCTGAAATAGTTAATAGTTTTCCCTTCAGGTTAACTTTTGGAGCTATTCTTTTTGACAGTTATTACTTAGATTTTATTCTTTATATGTTATATTGTTAGTATGACCAATATATCAGTGGTATCTACAAAATTATTCCTGTACTTAATTTTCTTTTATATTTTTGTTTTGCCATTTTTATTTCTCTATATATTTCAAATACTCTAATATTCCTTAAAGTTCCCCTTATTGGTATTACATTATTTAAATAAACCACAGACATCATTCTCCTCCAACAAAATTATTTGTACCATGTCTGACTATTTTGATTACCTTTAAGGAAAAATGAACTGCTTTGGATTAAACAAGAAAGAACCTCAAACTTTAGCCAAACTTTGAACCATTTATTCAACTTAGCTTGAGGAAGTTAGAAAATTCTGGTTTTGTGATTAGTTTAAATTTCACTTTAACAGCAATTCACATCTCTTACACTTCTTGCAGTATTTTGGAACCCATAAAAGGTGAGAATTCCTCTACATTACAAAAATATATGTTATTAATCTGGTATTATAGATTCTTATTACATACCTGTTATGCTGAAGATGTAATATATTCCAATAAGGTTTAAATAAGCATAAGACATTCTTGGTATTTATTTGCTGTTAAAATTTTAACGGCTCAATTATATTAAATTTTAGCATTCATCAGTTTATAATCTTGTTAAATGACTAAATGCTGGATGTAAATAGTCATAGTTGTTATTCTATCACCATTTTGAAAGTGAAAACTCACTTTTTTCTTTCTTAATCTTCAAACTGAAATTTCCTTAATTGGAAAGGAAGATCTTATTTAAGAGGAAGTTGACTTTCAATCAGATTTGGTTTTTTGATCAATTTTATGTCTTTTGCAAACTTTTAAAACAAAGTCCAGGTGATATTCTAGCTAACCTTTGGAAGAGATTGCCTTCAAATTGTTTTATTTAATAATTATTTTGTCCAATAATTATTTTGTCCAGTCCAGTTTTTTTGTTTGTTTGTTTATTTTGTGGTTTCTGTCTGAGTTTTCCACAGTAATCTGAAGTGCATTGTTAAGTTTTAGCTAGAACATTCTTAAGTATAAATTTTTTGTGGTCGTTTCAGGTGGCAAAACATTAAGCTTGGTATTCTCTAATGTTTCATAACTCTTTTCATATCACTGTGAATCTACACTAGTTTTCTATTATATGAATCCAGAAATCTAATGAAAGGAACGTGACTCTTCTAATTAGCAAGATGTGTGACTTAAATCTTAAATCTGTACTAGAGCTGGCATTTGAGAATAGTAATCAACATTGATTAATTTTAGAGATTTTTGAGGGGGGTCTTTGTTTTTGTAGGAGAAAAATATCTTAATGGTAAGAGTAATAAAAGTAAAATAAGATGCCAATATTGAAAACCTCAGGATACATTTTAAAGGGTATTGGACTTTTGAAAATTGGGTGAACTGTAATTAAAACTTCAAAATTAGCTAGGAAGATTTACTTTAGACTTTTGCTCTGGTGTGCAATTATGTGAAGTGATGTTTGGAGAGGACACTTGCATTTATGGTAGACATTCTTTTGTTTATTCGACGAGTATTCAACAACTAGAAAATGCCAGATGGTCTTTTTGGTGATGGAGACTCAGCAGTTCCCACAACACACAAATTTCTTGCCTTCATGAAGCTTGCACTCGAGTGGGGAAGGACAGGTAGCACATCAATAAAGATTATTTCAGATGTTAATTAGTGCTACAAAGATAGTGAAACCGTGCTATAGAGAGTGAGCGATTAAGGGTGATCAGATAGCACTTAAATTATACCCAATTTTATATTGAATACTATAGTGAGTTACACAATCTTTATCTAGGTAAAATCTTTTGGCCCCTCTTACAGAATAATTCTGACTCCCATGTTTGAGTAATAAGATGATAAAATTCAGTATTACTTACATTAAAGGTGTTTCTTTTTTTTTTTTAAGGTGTTTCATTTTTAAGTGGAGTAATTTAATTAGTTTTTTTTTTAATGTGATCAGACCAGAGGAATATTCTCATAGAAGCGAATTCTGCATCTTTTGCTTATAGCTTAACTGTTGTGAACTATTTTATAATAATTTGATGTATCATGGTCATTTCTTTAAAAAGTTATTTTTTACCATTTACATATCATCTTAATGGGTATCCAGTTATTTTCAGACATCTTGAAGTGTTTGGTTCTATGTTTCATCTACTCAGACTTAATTCAGGAGGAGCTTCATCCAGATGTTTTGTTTATTTTTTCCCCAATTACATGTATGAGATTTCAGAATTTATGAGATCACAGGTCAAGTGAAAGGTCACAATGGAGAGGTCAAGTGAGAAGCTAGAATTTGCAAAACCAAAGAAATGACAGGACAGTGCCAAATGAAAGGTCGAAAGTCAAGTGACAGACTCAGCGTAGATGAAAGCGAGTGGTATGTTTGTTGAACGTCTGAGCACAGTGAAGTGTCTCAATATTCATGCACACAAAGTCAAAGGTTCTTAACCTCGGAATTCACAATTAATGATCACGTGCCACTTGTTATTGTACAAGTATGTGCTACTTATTCACAGAGAAAAGCGCCGTTACATAAATTAAAAAGTGTTTTTGTTCACTGATTATCATCCATCAGGGTTGCCCTTTTCCTATGATAGCTCTTTGAGATACACACAGAGCACCCAATCTGGGAAATTCTGAATAGCTTTTTGTTTTTGTCAGTGTAGGACATATGCACATAGCGTATCATCTGAGATGTGAAAAAGCTTACTTAAAATCAGTCTGGTAGTGGATTTCTTCTCTTATAGACTTCCGACTGATACCTCCATGTGGTTTTACTTCTCCACTTTATTCATTTATTTCTCCGTTTACTCGCTTAGTTAACAAATATTCATTGAAAGCCAAGTCATTGTGGTTACTTATACTGCAAAACTCTAAGAGAAAGTTTATTTGTGAAAAAAAGTTTCTGCTTGAAATATTATGGCTGGGCCAGCATTTCCAAGCTTTATGAACTTGCTCAAAATTCCTTGATAGTACTTATTTTTTAAGCCAAATGGTTTGATGCTAGGGCTTCTTAGTGAGAGAGAGTAAATTTTTTGTTATTTGGGGGAACTAAGAATGAAGATATAAAAGATCTCTGTTTTACATGACTACGACATATTATTATCAATTCATTCATTTGTTCTTTCTATAAACAAAATTAATATTTTCCTCTGTCTGCCCTGGTTACAGAAACATAGCAATCTGTAGTTCTAATTTAGATATGTTGTCATTTATCCGTAGAACCTATCACTTTATTTTTGAGGAATAGTAAACACTGTTAATATACTTGAGAGTTGTGTGTGTATTTGTGTGTGTGTGTGTGCCCGCGTGTGTGCATTTGTCATTAACAATAAATGGGTCTTTGGGATTTAGGGGAATTTTGTCAGTGATTTGTTTTATGGGTCAAATAAAGTGACCATTCTTCAAAAGCTAAGTATTTTTATTTCTGTATTCTAGAAATAAAAAGCAACATTTTAAGACAAACTCAAAAAATAAATTAATATGTTAGCGATCTCTAGCTCTAAAAGAGAAATTCACCATAAGAGAATTTGGTTTATATAGAGCCCTGTATTTTTTGCTGATAGAGCCCATTAGGCTGGTAGCTTATTTACAGGTAAAAATCTCACTGATGATCGTAGAAGTTAGTGGAAAATGAATAGGAGTTTAGTCTCTACCAAACTGTAAAATCTGGCTTTAAATCATAGAATAAGTACTATCATTGTCCAAAAGCAGTGTTTATTTTTCCTATGTTTTGCCTTTCATATCATTCTCATAAATTTTTTTTAATATATACTTTGAAAAGTTAAGGGCAAGCCCTGAAGGGTGAAATATTGCAAACCAATTAAAAACAACTGAAGTGAGATTCTAAAATACAGGAGTTTTCCAACTCATGAACAATATTTAGAGAGCTGGTTAATTTTAATTCCTCTGGGAACCATAAGTCTGGGCATTAATAGGCTTAGAGTGATAAAAACGGCCATATACTATGCACATATAGATGGTATTGTCAAAAAAGAAGCAATTAGTGGCAAAGAAAGCATAAGTATGTACACATATGGTGAGCAGGTTGAAATGTGAAATACGGCCAAGAATAAGAGCCAATGACAAAAAAGAAGTGGAAGTTGGGCTACTGTTTTAACTTACTTACACAATGGCAAATAAATGATTTGCACACAAACAGATCAACTTAGTGATTGCAAATAACTAAAGGATTTTTAATGTTTCTTAGATTTTCTTTAACCAACATAGAATCTACAGTAAATGGATTCTTTCATTTCCTTCTCTTTCATTTTTCTTTTTTGCTTTTCTTTCTTTCTTTTACTTTTCTTTTCTTTCCCTTTTCTCCTTGTTTTCCTCCTAAGTTGCTTTTATATCTCTTATCTCTAGCCTTCCTTCTTTCTCTTCCCATCATTTTCTCAATGACATAATTGACTAAATTGATAGTTTAATTCAATTTGCTTAAAGATACTGAATACTCTTGATGGAATCTAAAATGCTGATTTTTCCCAACCAAAAGAAGACAGCAGAGAAAGAGGCCAGATGACCCTTGACATCATTCCCAGTGATTATCGTTTGGATGGCACAGAGTACCTCTTTGGGGGATGGTGAATGCACAGCTTCATAAGGCCCTTATTTTAGGGCCTGTGTGTCCACCCCAAAAGTCCGTCTCATCTTCTACTTTGTAAAAAATTATACCACAAACACATTTCTGTACGAAGTTGACCCAAAGGGGCACCTTTACGTTTCAGTTTTTAAGTTATACAGCTGTCACTATAAAGTGTAACAGGCAGTTTGTAACCTTATCTACTATGTTATAGATTTTGTGATACTTTCAAGAGAAAGAAGTGGATGTGAAAGGGAAATACATTTAAAAATCTGATAACCAGCAACACATATTTTACTCCTCCAAAGTCAGGAAACAGGGGGGACATGTACAGGTTCATTTCCAGCATGAAAATCGTATTACTGTGACTAATTTAGGTGCAGAATGCGCTTTACAGTGGAAGGTCCCGTAGTATGGAATAAATAGTAATAATTTTTAGTATTATTCTCCATCTTAACCCTGTTTATTTTGGCTAAGATTCTCTTGGGGGATGTCATCTTTCCCAAAACACAATTGACAAAAGCTGGTTTCACTGGCAGAGAAATTAAAAAGACAGTCGAGGGAGGTTTAGAGAGCACTGCAATTAATTCTGTGTGTGTGGAGCTGCTTATCTGCCCACAACTGGGTCTGAGGAAACTCTGCTTAGTATTTATTAGGAGTTGAATTTATATGAGAAAAAAACCAGATGCTCAACTTTGCTACCTATCCTTTTAAAGATTAATGTGCTGTAAAATAAAAGGATCTGTACAATTAAGAAGAAGGTGCTTTACCCTTTAACGTGCCAAATGCCTCTCAGCTCCCTTTTCTGCAGATGCTCTCCTGTTTCTACAAAGCACCCAATAATAAGTCCATCTCCAGATGAGATTCTCAATTCCATATGACCCAGGTTGCCAGGATCTAGGCGAAATGACCTGAAGAGTTATCAACGGTGGTAGCTGGAATCATTTTCTGTATTCTCCGCTGTTGGTCCAGGATTGTGCACTAGGCTGGGCATCCAGGTACTATAAAGAGAACCCTTCAAAGGCAGCTCCAGGGTGCCCCACAATAATTGAAATGTAGGAGAATCAGTATCACACGTCAGTATCTTTCCTTTGGATTTGGAAACAGGAAATGAGTTGGCATTTCTAATCTTAACTGGGAGACAGGCCCTGACTCCACAATTACAGAGCATAATTACTCCAAGCTCAGTCTACGAAGAACCCCCAACTGCTTGTTGAGGACCTGCCAGGAAACTGACCTGGGTGAATGCTCTGGAAGAGAACATGAGGTGACAAGAGGCTGAGATGCCATTTTCAAGTAAATCTACATGAAAGGGCTGCTTAGAAAGGTAGAGGTTGTTAAAATCAGCTTGGCACAGGGGCATGCTAGAGTTTACGCTGAGAAAAACTGGCAACATGCAGTGTTTGGGGCCTGAATCAAATATCCATTGAAGCTTTGAATAGTGTGGTTAATAGAAATCTTTTCAAGAATTTGATTTTTATAAATTCGCGTTTTGAAACCACACCACAAACATCGTTGAGAACGATGTATATATGTATGTATGTTTTTCAAACAGTTACTGGATTTCCATGTAAAATGGGGCCATAGTCCCCCATACTCCCTCTGTGACTCACTTCCTCCTGTAAACGTATTACTCTCTACCAATGTGCCTGATGTTACTCTCTCCAGATTCACAGCTCACTGTGTAATTCTTATGCCAATTTCAGTACTTACTTCTCTGAAGGTTCCTGCCCTTTTTTTTTTAAAGATCAACCTTTCAGCTGTTAAATTGACTCCTAACAAAAGCTTTTGTTGTGGTTTGCTTCTATCATGCTTGGAAGGACAGCAAATAATAGTGCAGCTGGAAATTTTCAAAAAAACATGATTCTTGTGTCCAAGTTGTTTTTCACTTTGTTGTAGAATGGCCTTAAAATGGCAGTTTCGGGTATGGTCTTTTAGGAAGCCCACCAGAATTTGGAATAACTCAAAAAGGTGAATTCAAAAGAAAAATGAGAAATTCACAGAACCCCTTGAACTGAATTCCTTCTCACATGACCAGAGAAGAGGAAAAGCTTTAAATCTCTTCTGGGGTCTAGCTACACTGGCCCGTCATTTTGACCTATACGCATCGGGTCGGGGGCAATGTCATCTCCAAGTACAAGTGTACCATGCAAGGTGGGCTTCAGCTCCTCAGAACTTGTGCAAGAATGGCTTTAAAGTGGCATCATCTGGTGTCAAATTTTGAATGCTGAAAAGATAGGACTAACCACTTAGAATGAAAAAGACCCCTATTACTGAACTTCGTGAATTTGTGACAAACTAGACCAAATCTATAGGAGAAACGTACATTTGCGTGTCATTTCATTAAGCAAACAGTAAAAAATATAGTGAGTACTTGCTATAAGGAATAATATCCAAATTCTTCCCGAGCCATGAGGCCATATGTTATTTGTCTTTTTACCTCTTGATCTCCCTTTACTCACTTTGTGTACTCCAACCACACTGGCTTCCTTTCTGCTCCTTAAAGATTTCTCTTTCTGGGGCACCTCTTTCAGCTTCAGGTCTTGGCTCAAATATCACTTCCTTGGTAGAGACTTCTCTGACCACAGCTGTCTAAAGTTTCCTACTCTGTTTCTCCTAATCACATCATCCTGTTTGCTTTGTTTTCTGCGTGGCGATCACCATGGGCCACAAGTATCTTGCTAGTTTATTTATGTATTTCCTTGTTATGGTGTGTTCCTCATGCCCGCCCAGAGTATAAGCTCCTGAAATGCGGGAGACTCGAGTGTCTTGTTTACTTCCTCATCCCCAATACTTAGCCCGGCTCCTGGTGCAAGTAGATGCTCAATAAATGTTTTTTGAATAAATGAGTGGGTGAATGAAAAAGTGAATAAATGAAAGAACGAACAAAATACATACATTAGTGCATGAACTGTGTTTCTTTTGAGAAGCTTTCAATCTGATTCAATAGACACAACAAAAGGAAAATAGGAGACTATAATTGAGAGAAATCTGAGAGATCAAGACTATAGATGTAATAACACCCAGAACTGTGAGAGACATCATTACGACCAAGAATATTTGGGGACTCCTTTAGAAAGGGCATACTTCTTATGATGGAATGAAGGATAAGGGAAGAAAAGGTATTTAAAGAAAAATGTCTGTGAATGATGGTAAGATAAAAGTTCCAAAGGCAAGTTAAAATAAGTTATATTATTTATGCTGCTGTGTTAATACTAAGAACAAATTTATGCTCATGGTGGGAGAAGCCACTGAATATCCTATGGGGAGGGGGGTCAGTGAGAAGTAGTTCTGTATGTGGCAGTAACTGTCCTTGTCTACTGGGAAAGTGAGCCAATGATTGGCCATCACAATGACCAAGGAGGAAATAAAATTAGGCCTGGGGTAAAAGTTTGACTATCGACCCTAAAAGGTGAAAGTGCCACTTTCTCTTTTCAGCAAAACCCTTGAGGCCAAACCAATCAGTCCCAGGACTGTGAGTTCCTTCAGAGCAGGATTTAACCATTCTAAAAAAGAGCTCAATGTGTGATTTGGGTTTCTGAGGAGAAACCTTAATTTAGAGCCTGATAGATAATTCATTAAACATCTTTTGAATGATTGAATAAAAAATGAGGAATTAAGTAGTAATGAATTGGTTTCTTGAAAATCCATCCAAACTTCCTTTAGGAAGACTGGTCTGTTTATAACATCCCTCATGAAGACCACCTTTGCCCTAGTTTCCTAAAGAAAAGCAAATTGTCCTCTGTGTAAGGTATGATCGCTGCATCATCATATCATTAAGGAGGTAAGATGCTTCCTATCCCATTTCTCAAGAAAGGAAAAACTGGTATACTTGATAAAGGGAGCCTGCAAGGCAGAATTTTTTATTTTATTTTCGGCACTAACAGAGAACATTCAGAGAAAGGCCAAAATGGCAGATTGAAGTAACAAAGGTCTGGCTTAGGGGGAAGTGAGGTGAGTGTGTGAGTTAATGGCTTCTGAGAAGAGGTAGCTGCCTCAAGACATCCCAGAAATTTTCTGTAAGATGAGAGGTAAATTCAAAGAGAACATTTGTGTCTTCAAGTATAACCTATAAAGAGCCCCCTGAAGTAATTCTTCCTTGACAGAGAATGCTGTGGAGTGCAAGAAGACAACTCAAAAATGTAGTTAAATTGAGCTCTTTGGAATTTTTTAATCTTCTTGTACTTGGACTTTTCTTTGTTTAGGTCTGTTGTATTTAATCGATTCCATGCTTCAGAAATATTTTTGACCCACGTTGGATTATGACACGAAAAGAATTCATAGCTGAAGGAATAGAGAATCAATACAATTAATTAGAAAATAGTTTTATATTTGTATGATTTAAAGCACAGCAGGGCCTGATTGTAGAGGCTTCTGAGATACATAGAATCTCATCCTCATGGATCTTGTCAACAGGGCAAGATGCTCAGAGGCCCAGCTTTTAATAATGACCTGCACGAGGGGACCAGAGGCTGTAGAGAGTGGCAGAAATTGAATCCACATCCAGGCCCTCATCAGCTCAGTGGGCCACTTTCACCTCGAAGGACCCTCACCTGACTCCTTATCTGGTGACCACCCCTGACCTGGGATAGTATCTTCAGCCTCTCTGTGTATCTAGGATGAAGCCTCTCCTGCCTCTGGAAACTGAAGGCCAAGCAGGTGGTGCCATGGCCAATCGGAGAACGTAATCTCTGGGCCTTTGGTTTCGTTGTTTGGGGTTAGAATGCTATTGTGGCTTCTTCGGTGTCTGCTGACTGTCTTTTCACTGGCCTGTTTGGGTGGCCACCAGCCAACTCACAGACAGGGATGGTACCTTCCAGCTAAGCACGTCATATTTTCAGGTGGCATAAGGAAGCTCTTCAGCTCCTGTGTGAGGGGTTGGTAAGGTTGGTAGTTTCTTTCACAAGCA
The DNA here is from genome assembly GCF_949774975.1 of Lagenorhynchus albirostris. Lineage (NCBI taxonomy): Eukaryota > Metazoa > Chordata > Mammalia > Artiodactyla > Delphinidae > Lagenorhynchus > Lagenorhynchus albirostris. The sequence continues at coordinate 48,840,077 of NC_083099.1, read as the reverse complement.
GAGCAGCTTTTATGGAATCCCTTTGGAAGATTGTACTCTAAGTAAATGGACCATTAACCAGAAAGCCAGAACCAGAGTTTTCAAGCCAGTGCTGTTAACGCTCACGTACATGTGAGTGTGAAAAGCTTCGACTATATAATCAGCATGTATTTTATCAAGTGATTTTGCGTTTTATTTTAAAAACATTGAATAGCGTCTTCACTGTGTCCGATGTTGTCATACCCAGTGAGCCAAAATATGAGTGCACGGTGTGAGCTCCAAGAGCGCCCCAGTTTGGGATTTAAAAAGTACGTTTGAGTTAAAAGCATAAAAAAAACTTAAACTTTTAAAACTGCAGACTATTGTATCTTTCTAACTCCAGAACAGCTCTGTCTAATGCTGTCCAACTTGGCAATAAAAACAAAATGAAGAAAGCCGAAACACTTTTAGACTCACACCAAGTATGTAGTATTTCAGCCTGACAGGATTATTCCTTGCCTGAAGTGACTTATGTTGGAAAGGGAAGTTTGCATGGAAATGACTTTGAGGTTAATTGTCATGTCATTAGCGTGATGCTATAATCACATCTCTGAATTTCCTTCATAAATTTCTTTTCTATTTTTATCCTGTTTTTATTTTTAATATACTGCTTTCTTGAAAAAGTCTACTGTAGTCTTGCAAAAATACACCCCTGTTTTTTTTAAGCCTCTTGAAAAACTGGTCTCTGCATAAATTATAGTTTATAAGAGCACAGTAATCTGTCCTCTTCTACTTTTCAGTTCCTTTTTATTCCTTGATCGTAACATCCACACACATAATGAGTGATTTTAAATGATCAGATTTAAGTGGTAACCGGTATTGCACTGAAGCTAGGAAAAATAAGTCATGTGCTAGTATTTCCATTATGACTTCCCGCTAGGGTATCATCCAAAATATGGCTTAACCACCATAGATAATTCTTTTTAAGAAAATCATCTGTTGAGCCAAATCTGTGGTAGATTTGCGGCACAGACTACAGTAGAGGAGGAACTCCGTTGAAACCACAGAAATTGCTCAGGAATGCTGCGAGATTGTTCTCATCAGATCGCTTCGATCTCCTTGGGCTGTTGTCAGTTCTCTCTGTGGTGACGGAAACACCGGGGAACTTGCCACTGGGTTCCCTGGAGTTCCCAGCATTGTCTGTTCACTTGACCTTTGAAAACATTTGTCTCAATTGTTCTTGAGCTCTGGGAGAAAGAATCTCAGATGAGAAAACAATTGTTCCCACCGGGAACACTGCTCCAAACGCAGCCTTTGTTTTGGGCTCACTTTCACAGTGACAAAGTCCCTCTGGCCTCATGCATACTGATTCCCACTTCTGGAGACATATCTCGAAATAATGTGCCTCATCATGAAATATTGTCATGTTTCTAATCTTGTTTCCTTTTCAAAACAGGCCATTTTATTCCAGGGTTTGCACAGTTCTACATCTGTATTAATGACTTTTTGCACTGAGGTCTCCCCTCCCAATGCATTTCCTGAGCAAAATGATGGATCCAGCCTGACAGTCAGGAACGGCCAAACTGGCTAAGTTTGCTGAGAGCAGATCTTAAAAGTTCTCATCTCTCAGGTGTGCTACTTTATGGTCCTAGGTGGAGTCAAAGGCTGTTCATGACATCCCTGTCCCCATAGCCAGAAAACCAGTCACACTGACTGATTACTATCAGCTCCTGTGGTCTGATACACAGAAAGGAAAACCTATACAGAATTTTTCAGTTAGAAGAATTTACTCAATAGGGCATTTGGCAAATACATTCCTGGTAGAGGAAAGACAGGATATTATACCCAAATCACATCAGATAGGAGACAAAATTTTAAAAATAAGAATTGTGAAGTTCAGAATTCATATGTATGTGCTCTCTCTTTCTCCCCCTTTCTCTCGTATATCTTAAAATCAAAATACTACAGAGAGCTTACCATTTGCTTTTTTCGGATTATAAGCACTTAAAATTTTTTTGTTCAATAAAACTCTCTAGTCCTTTTCCCATTTGTAAATATGAGTACTCTGTACGATCTTAACCTACTTACTAATCCATCATCACGGGCTGCTTTATAAAATAAAATAGTGAGTTTGACTAAATAGCCCAGATATTCTTTTTCAAAGAAGGAAGATTCAGTGTTCAGTCAGTGACTTGCCTAAGGCCACGCAGTGAAGGCAATGAAGACTGATGAGGTTAAGCCCCTCTTACAAGGGTCTGAGAGTGGGGGAAGGGAGCCTTTTTATCGTCTATGAACATCTTTTCTCAAATCAAAAGATGTCAAAGACTCTCCTGTCCAGTGCCATGGATACAACAAAACAAAACTTTTCTTTGGAAAATGGGGGAAATAGAAGTACTCTTAGTGCAGTTCTGAGATACAGCACAAGTCAGTTAAGTTCCTTGCAGTCAATAAGAGCTTTATGTAAAATCTCTGTACGTGAACGACCCTGGATAACTAGCTGACTTCCCTTTCCATTACTGATCATTGCATATAATCTCATGAATAAAAAGAATACATTCACATTGTATGTAGATATCTAAAGGGGAAAAATGTAATTTCAACCCTCTGTTAGAGTGTTCGTTTTATGACCTTGGGCAAGTTACCTAAATTCTCTATTACTTCATTTCCTCATGTATAAAACGGGGGGAATAACTGCACCTCCTTGGCCCATAGTAGATACTTGATAAAATATTAGCTCCAGGCACAGAAACAGTGTGAAGAATTTACGGAAAGGTTTAGGAAATAAAATCTATGTAACTCATGAGGTTTAAATAGATAAAACGCTTTCTGCATACTTCTCACAAATTGCTTTATGCATCTTCATAATAGAGCTAGAAAAAAAGCTTCCCTTAGAAGCTCTGGGCCCTGTGGAAAACCACATTCTGCTTCTGTCCCTTAGCCTTTTTTATCCAGGTAAAATTAGGTCGAATGATTCCCTTAATGGGTTCATGGTTACCCATAATGTTCATTTCCTCCTCCTTGCACTTGGATTAAAAAAGAAGTGTAGAGCATGGGTGGGGAGAACACAGCTTGAAGAGAACAAGGAGATAATTGGCCATCAAGGGCAGTGTGTAATGGAATGGATGAAAAGAGGCAGTGGAAGCTTACATGCTGAAATCAAGAGCCCTTTGCCAACTTCTCTTCTTCTATGTCACAGGAACCTTTTGGAACCATTACCGTTGTGTGTTACTTATTTCCTTTACCAGTCTGTGGGCTTTCAAGAAAAGATCTTAGGATAAGCCAGCTAATATTTCACCTCCATCTGCAAGACAAGATGATGGAATGGGGTGCCATTGGGTATGGGTCCTTTTTTTGTTTGGTATTGCACATTTGGGAGAAGATACAGCTAAGACCACTAACCCTTGATAAGGCAGAGATGTTTCTCTCCTATGTGCTTCAAAAACACAAGCAACTCTTCTTACTCTTATGACCCACTTCAGCCTACTCTGTCCCCATTGGTTTTCCAGATAGTGAGTCCAGGCATGCACCTCTAAGCAGCTGAGGCAGCAGAATCCTCACTGACCTAACGTTAGTTCTTAACATACAGGTTATGGGATATTGAAAGTGAAATCCAAATATCTCTCCACTTAGGATACATTTTGAATTTTTCCCATAGTTTATATATTCTTAATATTACATAGTTGTGTGGCTTTCATGCTAAAATTCACCTATTGATACCGAATGATACTATTTCTCTATAAAATTCATTTTAGAGCCCTCCCAATCAACACTTTCATTAGGATTGTCAATATCATCTGTCTTGATTTACCTGGATACTGTGTTCAAGTTAAACAAATACTTAAGTATGTGAAAATCTGAGCAATGTATTTAGCAGACTTTGTGAACTTTTTTTTTTTTTAATAAAACTTGGTTTTGGAAAATACACACATACATTTTGCCAAGACTTGCCCCTTAATGTTTAATCTTGTGGCTTTCAGGGGAAATCTAATTTGTATCCTTCGTTTATGCTCAACTCAACAGATTGTTGCAGTGTTAGCCAAGTGCTGGATGGCCTTACGGCCGGTGGGGCTTTTCAGGTTTCTTGATTCTCTGTGGTCCCTGTTGCTTTGCTTCTCGATCCCTGGTGGATCACAGATACTGTACATTTTTTACTCAGTCTCTGTATTTAAAAATTAAGTCACACTGTAAACAATGGGCTATCTCAGTATTTACAAGGGCTGGGAAATTATTTGTCGCCCTTCTTCCGATCCGCAGTGGCCTCACTCTATTTTTACTCTGAGGTTTGTTGAGACAGGTCTAAATATGATGACTGAGGCATAGGGTTTTCCACTGAAGTGACTGACACAGGATAGAATTGTGTGTTTCTGGGTATGGATGGCAGCGACCTGTTAAATGTCTTGGGGCTGGGTTTTGAGAGCACATGATATCATGGTTTCTCCCTTAAGCCATTCAAACACAGAAGCCACTCACTTGGGTGTGCATTGCTGGATGACCAGTGAACCTCTACCTGACTCCTTGCCGTTGCTTTGAATTTCTGTCCACCTGCCTCCTATGCACACGCTCAATCACGGCTGGGTCTTTGTTTTTCCACAGACACTCCATGGCTGGTCTCGAACATAAGCTTAGGTAGCAGTAGTGTTGGTGATGAGAGGTGTAGGGGAGGGAAGACTTGAAATGGGCCCTGCACAAGCTGAAGTTCTCCATATCCTCTTAGATTATTCTCCCCCTAACCTCTAAGCTACTTTCTATTGTGCTTCTTAGTACAGCTGTCCCACCACATCCTAGATGAAAAACCAGAGTCGGTGTGTATAGTTTGTATTTTTTCCTCTGAAATACAGCCTTTTTATGTTTTGGAGCAAAGACTGGGTATTCCTGGCACTTAAGCGGTCTTTGTCTTTTTCTACAAGGTATGCATGTTTTTAAAAAAGTTTTTTTAAAAAACTGGGAAGAACTCTAGGACACAGTAGTCAAATAGAGCATTCCAGGGGCTCAAAAGAAAATTCTAGAGTCACTGGTTTTCTTTTTCTTGAGAAAAGCTTCTGAGTTTTAAACCAGTCAGGAGTTCTAGGTCTTCCTCAGTGCTTTCCCTCCCATGCTCAGAACTTCCCTTTCCCCACCTTCCCTTCGTTACTGCTGCTTTGCTTCTCTTGGTTGGGCCCCTATCCTGCTGGAGGCCTACCTGAGGTCTTCGGAGTCACTACTAGTGGGTTGGAACTTGAAGCATGATGGAGGGGCTGCAGAGTCTTAAACAAAGGAGATACAGTTTCTGATATCCAGAGTAAAGCATGAATAATTTTTCCCATATATGTATTGTTGAATCAAATGATTGTTACTACCAGTAATAGGGTACTTGTTCTGTCATTGTACAACCATATTTCTTTCTTTCTTTTTTTTTTTTTTTAACATTTTTACTGGAATATAACTGCTTTACAATGATGTGTTAGTCTCTGCTTTATAACAAAGTGAACCAGTTATATGTATACATATATCCCCATATCTCTTCCCTCTTGCATCTCCCTCCCTCCCACCCTCCCTATCCCACCCTTCTACCTGGTCACAAAGCACCGAGCTGATCTCCCTGTGCTATGCGGCTGCTTCCTACTAGCTATCTATTTTACATTTGGTAGTGTATATATGTCCATGCCACTCTCTCACTTTGTCACAGCTTACCCTTCCCCCTCCCCATGTCCTCAAGTCCACTCTCTAGCAGGTCTGTGTCTTTGTTCCTGTCTTGCCCCTAGGTTCTTCATGACCATTTTTTTTTTTCTTTAGATTCCGTATATATGTGTTAGCATACAGTATTTGTTTTTCTCTTTCTGACTTACTTCACTCTGTATGACAGACTCTATGTCCATCCACCTCACTACAAATAACTCCATTTCATTTCTTTTTATGGCTGAGTAATATTCCATTGTATATATGTGCCACATATTCTTTATCCATTCGATGGACACTTAGGTTGCTTCCATGTCCCGACTATTGTAAATAGAGCTGCAATGAACATTGTGGTACATGACTCTTTTTGAATTATGGTTTCCTCAGGGTATATGCCCAGTAGTGGGATTGCTGGGTCATATGGTAGTTCTATTTGTAGTTTTTTAAGGACCCTCCATACTGTTTTCTATAGTGGCTGTATCAATTTACATTCCCACCAACAGTGTATGAGTGTTCCCTTTTCTCCACACCCTCTCCAGCATTTATTGTTTGTAGATTTTTTGATGATGGCCATTCTGACTGGTGTGAGATGATATCACATTGTAGTTTTGATTTGCATTTCTCTAATGATTAATGATGTTGAGCATTCTTTCATGTGTTTGTTGGCAATCTGTATATCTCCTTTGGAGAAATGTCTATTTAGGTCTTCTGCCCATTTTTGGATTGGGTTGTTTGTTTTTTTGATACTGAGCTGCATGAGCTGCTTGTATATTTTAGAGATTAATCCTTTGTCAGTTGCTTCATTTGCAATTATTTTCTCCCATTCTGAGGGTTGTCTTTTCGTTTTGCTTATGGTTTCCTTTGCTGTGGAAAAGCTTTTAAGTTTCATGAGGTCCCATTTGTTTATTTTTGTTTTTATTTCTATTTCTCTAAGAGGTGGGTCACAAAGGGTCTTGCTGCAATTTATGTCATAGAGTGTTCTGCCTATGTTTTCCTCTAAGAGTTTGATTATGTCTGGCCTTACATGTAGGTCTTTAATCCATTTTGAGTTTATTTTTATGTATGGTGTTAGGGAGTGTTCTAATTTCATTCTTTTACATGTTGCTGTCAAGTTTTCCCAGCACCACTTATTAAAGAGGCTGTCTTTTCTCCATTGTATATTCTTGCCTCCTTTATCAATGATAAGGTGACCATAAGTGTGTGGCTTTATCTCTGGGCTTTCTATCCTGTTCCATTGATCTATATTTCTGTTTTTGTGCCAGTACCATACTGTCTTGATTACTGTAGCTTTGTAGTATAGTCCAAAGTCTGGGGGCCTGATTCCTCCAGCTCCGTTTTTCTTTCTCAAGATTGCTTTGGCTATTCGGGGTTTTTTGTGTTTCCATACAAACTGTGAAATTTTTTGTTCTAGTTCTGTGAAAAATGCCATTGGTAGTTTGATAGGGATTGCATTGAATCTGTAGATTGCTTTGGGTAGTAGAGTCATTTTCACAATGTTGATTCTTCCAATCCAAGAACATGGTATATCTCTCCCTCTGCTTGTATCACCTTTAATATCATTCATCAATGTCTTATAATTTTCTGCATACAGGTCTTTTGTCTCCTTAGGTAGGTTTATTCCTAGGTATTTTATTCTTTTTGTTGCAATGGTAAATGGGAGTGTTTTCTTAATTTCACTTTCAGGTTTTTCGTCATTAGTGTACAGGAATGCAAGAGATTTCTGTGTATCCTGCTACTTTACCAAATTCATTCATTAGCTCTAGTAGTTTTCTGGTAGCATCTTTAGGATTCTCTGTGTATAGTATCATGTCATTTGCAAACAGTGACTGCTTTACTTCTTCTTTTCCGATTTGGATTCCTTTTTTTCTCTGATTGCTGTGGCTAAAACTTGCAAAACTATGTTGACTAATAGTGGTGAGTGTGGGCAACCTTGTCTTGTTCCTGATCTTAGTGGAAATGGTTTCAGTTTTTCACCATTGAGGACGATGTTGGCTGTGGGTTTGTCATATATGGCCTTTATTATGTTGAGGTAGGTTCTCTCTATGCCTACTTTCTGGAGGGTTTTTATCATAAATGGGTGTTGAATTTTGTCGCAAGCTTTCTCTGCATCTATTGAGATGATCATATGGTTTTTATCTTTCAATTTGTTAATATGTTGTAGCACATTGATTGATTTGTGTATATTGAAGAATCCTTGCATTCCTGGAATAAACCCCACTTGATCATGGTGTATGATCCTTTTAATGTGCTGTTGGATTCTGTTTGCTAGTATTTTATTGAGGATTTTTGCATCTATGTTCATCAGTGATATTGGTCTGTAGTTTTCTTTTTTTGTGGTATCTTTGTCTTGTTTTGGTATCAGGGTGATGGTGGCCTCATAGAATGAGTTTCAGAGTGTTCTTCCCTCTGCTATATTTGGAAGAGTTTGAGAAGGATAGGTGTTAGCTCTTCTCTAAATGTTTGATAGAATTCACCTGTGAAGCCATCTGGTCCTGGGCTTTTGTTTGTTGGAAGATTTTTAATCACAGTTTCAGTTTCAGTGCTTGTGATTGGTCTGTTCATATTTTCTATTTCTTCCTGGTTCAGTCTTGGAAGGTTGTGCATTTCTAAGAATTTTTCCATTTCTTCCAGGCTGTCCGTTTTACTGGCATATAGTTGCTTGTAATAATCTCTCTTGACCTTTTGTATTTCTGCAGTGTCAGTTGTTACTTCCCCTTTTTCATTTCTAATTTTACTGATTTGAGTCTTCTCCCTTTTTTTCTTGATGAGTCTGGCTAATGGTTTATCAATTTTGTTTATCTTCTCAAAGAACGAGCTTTTAGTTTTATTGATCTTTGCTATCATTTCCTTCATTTCTTTTTCATTTATTTCTGATCTGATCTACAATGATCTACCATATTTCTTTGTAACATCAACTATAACTGTGATGTACCATGTGTCACATGGGAAGGGAGATGTATCACATTTTTTATGGGAAAATGAGTTCTAATTTCCAAGCAAGAAATACATAGTTGGACTTATACAATCTACTAAAATTTTTAATTAGGAGCTATTTTATTCCCAAACCTCATATTAAAAATAGAGAACTTTGGACATGAGATTTGCCAATATAGAAGCACAGATCCTTATAGCCATTCTTTTTTTTTTTTTAAGAAGATGTTGGGGGTAGGAGTTTATTAATTAATTTAATTATTTTTATTGTGTTGTGTCTTCGTTTCTGTGCGAGGGCTTTCTCTAGTTGTGGCAAGTGGGGGCCACTCTTCATCGCGGTGCGCGGGCCTCTCACTATTGCGGCCTCTCTTGTTGCGGAACACAGGCTCCAGACGTGCTGGCTCAGTAGTTGTGGCTCACGGGCCTAGTTGCTCCGCGGCATGTGGGATCCTCCAAGACCAGGGCTCGAACCCGTGTCCCTTGCATTAGCAGGCAGATTCTCAACCACTGTGCCACCAGGGAAGCCCCCTTATAGCCATTCTTATACCACAGAATCAGTGGTTACCATATCCAGTCCCATCACTTCATAGACGGAAAAACTGAGGCCCAGAATGGTGAAGTCATGTCTTCTCTGAGTCCTTAGTATTCCCTGCCTTTGCATTTTCTTTAAAAGAAAAGAAATGTAAAAAAAACCTAATTGTTCTATGGAAGAAGGCACTATTCATTCTTAATGGAATTTCTTTTTATTCAATTTTGTGGTGTCCACAATGAGATTATAAAAACAATAATTTGATTTAGAAATCTTTCCAGCTTCAGCAAGGTTACTTTGTGGAGTTGTAGATAAATGACCAGAAGAAAACTTCACAAAATTAGCGTTTACACTTAATCTGGCAACGAGCTATAATTTGATTGGTAAAAAATTCATTTGGTGTACCTCTGGCCCTTTGCTGCTGGATAATGAAAATTTATATCTGTGTTTCAGACATCTGGGGAGGGCCTGACAGCTTTGGGGCCGAATGAAAGATGATGTCACACTGACCCCTGTCAACATTTCCTCACAGACTGGTTACCCAAAACCCAACAGCAGTCACACTTTTTTTTCCCCTGCCAGAGCCGACTCTCATTTTATTTTGGAAGGTTAATGACACTGTAAATCTAATAGGCCATTTTAGTGCCATCATGTGGATATTAAAAAATCATGTGACCAGTCAGGGCACCATATGTGGGGTTCGCTGTTGTCTGATGGCAGGAATAAGAGGCTGTAACAAGGCACTGAGGGCAGCCAGTGTTTGGAATTAATTTCAAAACCATAGTTACCTTTAAATTAATTTGGAATCTCTGCTAATGATTACTGCTTGCCATTTCAATTAAGTTCGCTTTAATAAGCTAGCTAATATTGGACCCCGGAAAATTCTTTGTTACTTTTAAACTTATCAGTAACTCATATTCCGGGAGCAGCTCTGACCAAGAGAACTTGCTGTGATGATAAAAATATTCTCTCTCTGTGCTGTCCAGTATGGTAGTCTCTGGCCACATGTGGCTACTGAGCATTTGAAATATTGCTTGTGGTCTGAGGAAATGAATTTTTAAATTTAAATAATGTAAATTTGAAGAGTGACATGTGGCTAGTGGTTACCATTTTGGATGGGACATCTATGGAGCAATTGTAAGATAAGACCAGGAGTATCGGAAAACAACAACAGAAATACCGTTTCACTCAGGTCTTTAGTCTGCCTCTCACTGGTGCCAAACTACTTGGTGACACAGATGAAGTCTGGTTTACCTTTGTACAGAGTCAAATTATGTAGAACAAAGGAATGGATGAATGAATGAATGCAGCGAATACATGGATAATGACTAAATGAAAGCAGGAAATGTAAAGTGATTATCCCTGTTTTACGTTTCTCGCTGCCCTTTCTCTAAGTGACAAGCTAGGCAAATATCATAAAATTTAAAAACCAGGTAAATCCTTAATGATCACTTAGCCCAACCCATTCAAAACCAGACCAACTGACTTCCAGAAGCTGCCCGCTGACCCTCCCTGAAACATCTCTTTCAGACCCTGAAAAGACCACGGGCCCAAGATGGCCATAGGCAATGAATGGACAGTTTCTGGGCACATACTTCAGCTCCTTGCACGGGAAGAAGTTGAGGAGGGAGGAAGTAATTCTCTTTGGATAGTGGGATCTTTGATTGTGTGGCCAAACAGAAGTATGTAAAGAGACACGAATAATTTGTGAATTTACTCCAAAATGTCATTTACTGAAGTATTTTTATTGTTTTTAATTTATTTTAATTCTTATTCTTTGGCCTTGCCGTGCGGCATGTGGGATCTTAGTTTCACCACCAGGGATCGAACCCCCTCCCCTTGCAGTGGAAGCACGGGGTCTTAACCACTGGACCGCTAGGGAAGTCCCTGAAGTATTTTAAAATATTCATGATTTGTATCTAATGCTACCCTCATAAAATTATGATGAGGAAGATGGCTATAGTGATGATGATAATAATAAAATAACACTATTAGTTAACATATAGTTACTGCATACTGTTTCAGAAATGGTGCTAAATTCTATGCAAGGATCCTCTTTTTAATCCTTTTAATACTGTGAGATAGTTCTGGTATTTCCCCCATTTGAATGATTAGGAAAAGGAGAGGGTGTAAATAGCTTGCTCAAGGTTATGCAACCAGAAAAAGACAGAAACGGCTTTTGAGTCCCAGCAGCCTGAAACCAGTACCTACACCACTGATCATTATTCTATACTGTGTCTTTCCCTAACCTCCCTCTTTGGTTTCATTGATTTGTTCATTCATTCAGCAGATATTTTTTTGAGCCTCATCTTTGGGCCAGGCACTGTTCTAGTCTCAGGAAATACACTAGTTGACAAAACAGACAAATATTCCTGCCCTCTTGGACTTTTCCTTCTACTGATAAGAACAGTCAATAAATACATTAAGAAAAATATGTAGCTTATTATATAGAAATAAGTGTTAAGAAGGAAAAAGAAAACAAGTAAGAGGAATATAAAGTGTCAGCAGGTGGGGGGACAGGTAGAAACTCTTCTCACTGAAAAAAGAAGTAAGTTTTATTTTCTAATTATACATTAAGGCTCCTAATTTTTTGCCACAAAGTTAGCTATAAGTTTACCTTATAATCTAGGAATGATCTTAAGATTTTTAAAAAGACCTGATATAGAGTGGTATGTAGAAGCAGAACAATTGAAAACTCAGTACCTCTGCCCTTCAAAGTATTTGCAAATGACTCCTTTGATTCTGTGACCCTTCAGTGTTTGCTTTTATAGCAAGTGAGGATAATGTGCTGAATTTTACAGTTGCTGCAAAAAAGGGCCACAGCAGTGACACTGGGAGGTACAGTGTGCTACGGATGTGGCAGGTACAACACACTCAGGAGCTTACCCGTGGTTCAGGATATCAGAGAAAATCACACACGCGCACACACACACACACACACACACATGCAGCTACACAAGTGGGGCTGGGTGAGTGGGAGGAATGGAATAATTAGGAAGAGAGTGTTCACTGCTGAATTTGCAAGCCCACCCAAACCCATTGTCATGATGAATTTAAATTCAATAAGGTACAACACTCTCTGTCAAAATAAAATTGTAAAATTAATTAAAGAGAGAAAATTTAAATCCCCAGAATGAATATAGGCAAGAAGTAGCAGGCTTTTTGCAAACCTAGTTCAGGATGATTAAGAAATAAAAGTTAACAGTGATACAGATCTCATTTGGTACTGTTCAAACACAGAATAGAAACTTGTACTAACCTGACACAATATTCCACAGCTTTTGAAGTCAATTTGTGTGGCCACAGGTTGTGGGCTTTCTCAGAGACACTGCCTCCCCCTATCCCCCCGCCCGCCGGGTGCATAGCACTTGGGACATTAAAATATTCATTCCAAGCACAAGGGAAGTGTCCTTTTGTGATCCCTGGCATCACTTCCTGTTTTTCCTTATAAACTTCCCACCCAAGTGTGGCATTATTGGGATCACTGCCTAAAGTAACTTTCCATCACATTGGCAAGTCCCTAAGGTTTTTAGTGCCTGCATACACCTGATTTTAGAGCCCTCCATTAAGATTTAAAAGATTCTACTACAAATTAAATAGTAGCCCTGCTTTTCTGATGACTCTGCTGAAAGTTTTATTTTCTTATATTAAAATATTTTGTCAGAATGTCACAAACTGTCACACAACTTTGATTAAATGAATCATTTTTTCTGTACCTTTTCAGAATTCATGGATTTTTGAAACTTTATTTTAAAAGCACAAAGTAAGACTCCTCTTTCCTTCAATATAAAAATGTAATTTCTAGATCCCCAGTCCTCAAGCTATATTATGAAAGTTTTAGCCTGGCATGATTTAAGTGGTCAAATTATTGCTGTCATAGGCATTAACTTCACTCTAGAGTTATTAAAAAATATTTAATCAGAAACACTGAGAATTTAGGATGTATAATGAAATTGTTGTCAGTGTCTTGGCCAGGCTGTAAATACCTATTATGTTTGTGGGTGAGTGAGATAAACTACTCTATGTTGGTATTTTTATAACTTTTAAATTACAGACACGATATTTATTTTGTCAAGTATTTCATGTAAGTAGTTTATTAACTGTGGACAGTTTACCAAAATACTAAAGAATTTGCTACTTTGTCTTTCTGAACTTGAGCAGTATGAAGTGCAATGTTCTAGCTTAGTACAAACCCCAAACGGAACCCTGTATCTGAACCTTTCCTCTTTTTGTTTTATGCCTTCTTGAATCCACAGAAGTGTTTTGTCAAAAATCAAAGGAAGTATAGCAGTGTGTACATATCAATCCCAAACTCCCTAACTATCCTTTCTCCCAGTAACCATAAGTTCAGTTCTCTAAGTCTGTGAGTCTGTTTCTGTTTTGTAAATAAGTGCATTTGTATCATTTCTTTTCAGATTCTGCATATAAGTGATATCAGCGATATTTCTCTTTCTCTGTCTGACTGACTTCACTATGTATGACAATCTCTAGGTCCATCCATGTTGCTGCAAATGGCAGTATTTCATTCTTTGAGTTATATTCTGTTGTATATATGTACCACTTTGCTTTGCTGTACACCTGAAACTATCACAATGTTGTTAATCAACTCTACTCCAATATAAAATACACAGTTTTTAAAAAATCAAAGGAAGATGCCAGGAAAATAAATCCAAGTCTAGCTGTAGTTCACTTGCACAGGCAAGAGATAAGAAATTTGACCTGTGGGGGTCAAACAGAAGTGAGGAGAGAGCCACGTGGTCAATGCTTACTCTGACATCCTAATCCACACCATTTTGTCACCAGTTCATCCTCTAAGTCTGTGGTGCCCACTATCTGTATAGTGGATAATCTGCCTCCCTGTTACCTGGCTGTGCAAGGAAGCCAAGGTCAACCCATGGGGTAGGGGTGTCAATTGTTCTACATGGTACCATTCCTGTTTGTGTGGCTATTAGTGGCTAAACCCTGTGGTGGATTTTTATGACTTTTAAATTATGGAGCAGTATATGTATTCTGTTTTAAGTGGTCTATGTAAATAGTGGATAAGGAGAGGGCTTAATGTGCATTTTTGTTTAGAGAGAAGTTTGCTTAAATAAGTAGTGCATTTGTTTCTCCTCATTTTAGAAATAGCAAAAAAGATGAATGCAGGAAGCTGGGGGGAAACCACACCACCTCATGACCTGGTGGCCAGTGATCAGATGTCATGTAAGAGATTTGGGAACGTTTCAACTATTACTTTTAAGATACACCTACACCTAAGCACTGCTAGAAGCAACACAATTGATTTCTATATTTAGGGTCAGTAGGATATAAAGAGATGATTTTTATTTTCCAAAGAAATTCATCTATGTCTTCCATACCCACAAGTTCTGAATAAGTAAAAGAGGATTGCTGTGAATCTGGTTAAAACAGTAAATTCTTTGGGGAAAAAATAGTTTTAATGGTGGTCATTTTGACATCAAACAATGGCAACCAAATGTTATTTTCTCCATCCTCCCATTAGAAAGGAGAGATCTGGAACTTAGGGATCAGTGATAGCAGCCAGCAAACTTTCTTATTGTGCAACAAACAAGAGGTGGAAACACCGATGAGCTGACTCCACTCAGAGGTCCAGAAAAATTAAGGTTGACACTAAAATAACTTTGGCTTACACACGACTCACAGTGAACGCTAAATAATGAAAAAATATGTCTTTTAGGTCTAAAATTTTCTGGGTTGTGAGAAAATACAGAGCATAAATCATATCAAACTATCCCTGGCATTAGGCCTTCAGGATGCATTTGTTTGAAATCAAGGGCCAAATTGTCTGGAAGAGTGAAAACTGCTAGATGCCAGCGGAGGCGGGATGCCAGCCTTGGAACTGACACGTCATTTCTGGAGCGATCACGACCCTAGTTTGCCTTCAAAGTGGTTCCCTTGAATTGATTTTGTAAATTAACAATATTAGGCCTTCTGTAGGATAGAAAGTGCAGTAGTCACATGGCTCTTACTGTACCCAGCAAGGAAATCTAAGTTCTTTTGTAATAAAATGGTCCTGGGGGGTGGGGGTGTGGCGGGGGAGGGTGACTTTGCCACATCAGGTAAAGGAATTACATTCAGTTTTCAGGCAGGTTTAGTGAGGAATTTTAATAATGAGAGTAAAAATCAACAAGCATAACTTTACTAAAAGACTCTTAAAGGGAAAGTGAACTGGCTCCTGTTTTTACAAGTGTATGTAACCCTTGTTTAATGGTGCCAAGCATCAATTGTTCCTAGTGAGTAAGGACATAGGATATGGCAAAAACTCACAGCAATTTATTACCAGAAATTTATTTATTTCTTTTAATGTTTTAAAAGAAATGGAGGATTTCGGAAAAGGAGAATTTCCACGGATTCATGTTTAAATTTACCATAAGTGATTGATTAATCTTTGTGTTCTGTTTTTTCTCCAAGGTCGGTTTTACACACCATATGAAATTGCTTCTTTAGAAGAAAGTCTGCTTTTTTCAAAAAAGGAAAGGGAGGGGAGAGACAATGACTCTTCTGGAAAGTACTTCATAAGACTTTTTCTGATTGGTTTTTTGTTCTTTATTTAGGGAAGAGTTTAATCCAAAGAATATTGTGTAGAGAATAATTACGTAGCATGGAACTTAATATAAACTTAAAAAAACATGGCTTCTTTCAGTGAATGATACTGGCTTTTTAAAAATTGCCCTTCTATTTTCAAATTTCTATAAGAGAAGCCTGGGCATTTGGCTTTCTGAATCTTCTGAGTTTTGCAGAGGGAATTCTACTTGGATTTTAAAAACATATAATATATATAAATAATATAACACTATATAATATATATTTTATATATTAGAGAATATTTTTCCTTGTAAACTTTGACTTATTTATTTAGGTGGTAGAAAATTATAAAATAACAATCATTATGTTGGCACCTCTAATGAAGGAAAATATACTTATTAATGAATCCAGGTATATATAGATACTTTTCAGAATCATCCACTACAACATTTCTTAAAACTCATTTTGAATTACTTATCTTGTAGGATTTATTAGTATTAGGTTACTCAATGACTTAAAGGCTAAAGAGAGTTAAAAACAAACAACAGAAAAAACCCTTTTCCTCATTGAAATGTGACCAAGAACTTGTGAAAGCTATACCTGAAAAAAGATTTACGAATTTGTTTTTCATCAAAACGGAGTTTCCTAGCGTTAGTTTTCTTTTTTTTTTTAAGTTAATAATAAATGTAGTGCTCCTGAGCTCCATTCTTCCTGTTTGCAAACGTCAATGTGTCCCTTCAAATGTGTCTTTTCCATTATTTAATATTAAAGGCCTAATTATATGATTAAGTTAAATTGGACAAATATATGCTGGGCATCCCCTGTGTGTTTAGTTTTTGGCTGCTGGCACTGCAAGCTGAGTGAGGCCTGCTTAATCCCACTGACACCCATACATGTTACTTTTCTTAAATGTTGGCTTTTACAAAGCCACAAAAGGGAACAAATATAGCTGTTGCCTGCCTTCAACCAAAATGCTCTAGCAGTTGAAAGATGGGGGCAGTGTGGACACTCAAAAATGTTTTGGGATCTTTAGATGAATGGTATCATACAGATGTGTGTTAATGCTAATTCTTTGCTCTCAATCACTTGTTTTCAAGGACACTAAAATCCATGTAGCCTCTAAAAAAGATAAATAAGGGCAAGTCACTTTTCTTCCTCAAGTCACAGACTAAAGAAATTATTTCAGATAATATATGGCCCTTCAGCCATGAGAGCAGGAAGTGTTTACTGCTGAAGTCGGGGTCCCAGTTGGTAAAATAAATGGAAACTTCTGGTTCAGGTTTAGGACCCTCTTTCAAATAAAAACTTCATTTTCTCTGGGTAAAGAAATTGATTTAATTGTATATTATTAGCAAAATATTAATAAAGCCGGGCAGTTTTTAAAGAGTACAAAATATAACTATGCTCTTTTTTTTTTTTTTGCATTAAAAGCCAGCTAAGTTTGTTTATAAAGAAGAACCTAAAACCATCAAAAGAGCCTATGGCATTTCCTTCTCTGGCGATCTTTAAAACGGGTTCAGGCTCATCAGTTTGGAGTTAATCAAGTGTGTCCTTATTTGAAAATGGACCCCCATCCCACTCTCAGTAAGGTGAAAGTTGAGCTGTAGAGTAAAAATGGAGCAAAAAGATGATTATTTCAAATGGAATAAACATTTTTTAAAAAGGGAAAGTAAAGGAAATTTTCAAATTGCCAAAACAGGATAAAATTAACTAAGCTCTCATATATTCCTTTCTAATTTTTTTTGCTTCTTTTTTGTTTTTTGATCTTCCAAAATACTTTTAAATTTGAAACTTAACCTAACTCTACTTTTCACAGGCATATTTCTCATTTTTTTTTATTACTATAAAGACCCATTACTTTAAGAGCTATATTTTGAGCACTTACAATGTGCCTAAAAGCTACAGGTCGAGCATAAAGCAGATAGATGTTATCTCTGGCCTCATGGAGCTTCCATTCCTGCTGTGAAAATTGATATTCTATTAGTAAATAAATAAGCAAATTCCAAACAGTAAAAAAT
Organism: Lagenorhynchus albirostris; assembly: GCF_949774975.1. Taxonomy (NCBI): domain Eukaryota; kingdom Metazoa; phylum Chordata; class Mammalia; order Artiodactyla; family Delphinidae; genus Lagenorhynchus; species Lagenorhynchus albirostris. Next base: position 48,822,443 of record NC_083099.1, on the reverse strand, counting down.
ACAAAGAAAGCAACAAAGTGAGGTAATGTGACAGTACCTAGGGTTAAGCTTTGTGATGGGGGGTGGCTACTTTAAAGGAGGAGGTGAGGGAAGTTTCCCTGAGAAATGGGTTGAGTGAGGTCTGAATGATGGAAGGATCTGGTGATGTGAAAATCAGGCAGGAGAGCATGTCAGGCAAAGGCAACAGCAGGTGCAAAGGCCCTGAGGCAAGAAGGAGGTTGCCATATTTGGGGAACATCAGAAAAGCCAGAAGCATAGTAAACAAGGGGAGAGTGGAATAATAGAGGCTAGTTGGGAGCCAGAACTGTACACATAGTGGAGGTAGCTGATTACTTCGGTTGCCTGTGTTGTTAGGTCTTCACACTGTTTTAGAAGACAGTGTAAATGGTCACTTGTTAAGTTTGGTCCCCTTACAAGCAGTTAAGCACGTGTGTTTCACCCCGTCCCTTTTATTCATTAACATTAGAGTTAACTACAAGCCCTGTTCTGCAGGGAGTATGGTAGGGCTGTCTAGGTCATGGTATAAGTCTGAATTTTATTCTAGGTGCAATAGAAAGCCATCAGAGCATTTTAACAGGGGGGATGGCATGACCTGATTTATGCTGTCTAAAGATCACTCTGGTTGCTGTGAGGAGAACCAATTGTAGGGATAATAGTGGAGCGACTGCTGCATTGAATGGCGATAACTTTGAGGAGGTGGAAGAGAGAGAGAGAGAGAGACATGCAGACAGTTTCTAGATATATTTGAAAGAGAGAACTCCCCAAAGGCTTTTCTGACGGATTGGAGGTAGATAGAAAAAAGAGAAATTGAGTCTAACTCCTATATGATGGGCTTGAGGTAATGGATGAGCTATTTTGGGGGTAGAGATGAGTGAGACAAGAGAGGCTTCATGAGGAGTGGGTGGGGAGGGAGGTACTTCAAGAGTTCCGAATGGACGAAACGAAATTTGAGATATCTATGAAACATTTAGATGGAGATGCAAGTAGGCAACTGGATAGAAAGGTCTGGAACTCAAAAGTGAGGTCAGGACTGATGATATAAATTTGAGAATTGTGAGCATAGATGGTCTTTAAAGTCCTGGAACTGGATGAACTATCTTCAGAAGAGAGTGCAGAGAAGGAAGAGGGCTTAAATCTAAACTCGCAGGTACTGTAACATCTAAAGAAGGAATCAGTAAAGGAGACAAAGTCAAGGCGCTCCAAAGACAGTAGAAGACAGGCCGACAATTGGGGTGGTTGATACGTAGCATCGTGTTTTTGTTTGTGTGTTCATTTATTTTTTTGTTTCTGTTTTTTGCTAACCTGTCTGATCATTGAGATAGTGTCTCAAGCCTCAAGGGACAGTATTTGGCCCTTGGAGGTAGAAAAGTGTATCTTAGAGAGATCTCCTACATTGCCGGTGGGAATGTAAAATAGTGCCTCCACTTGGAGAAACAGTTCAGAAGTTTCTTCCTCTGTAGTCCAGCAATTCAGTCCTAGTTGTTTACCCAAGAAAAATGAAAACTTGGGTCCACAAAAAGACAGGCAACACACATTCACTGTACTGTTAATCATAATATCACAGAGCTGGAAACTACCCAAAGATCCACTAATCGTTGAATTAATAAACAAATGTGGTGTATCCTGCACTGGAATACTACTCAGCGATAAATGGGAATGAACTATTGATATATGCCATGCAGTGAATGAATCTCGCAGACCTTGTGTTGGGCAAAAGAAGCTGGACACTAAAGAGTATATACTCTCTGATTACATTTATATAAAATTCTAGAACAGGGAAATTAGTCTATACTGATTAGTATAGAAAAACTAATCTATACCGATCAATAATTGCCTGGGGAGGGTCATGGAGAAGGGGAAATTGACTGCAAAGGGACATGAGGGAGATGGAACTGTTTTATGTCTCAATTGTGATGGTGGTTACGTGGCTATATACATTTGTCAAAAGTCATCGACTTACTTAAAATGAATGAATTATATCTCAATAAAATTGATTGCTTGATTGAGAGAGAGAGAGACTGAGAGTACTGTCTCTTCTGATTAGTTAGCCCTAAGTCATTTTCTTATCACATTGGTAACACATTCTCCTTGATTACTTCGAGAAGTCTCTTTTCTACTGCTTAATATCTGTCAACATGTCACTCAATTACTGCTATCTACTGTATATTGATATCTATTGTGTATTTCCATAGAATCCTTAACAGTAATGCCTCCGTGCCTTTAGAAATATGCTTCTTCACCTTTACATGGCTATTTTGATCCTGACTTTAACATATAAGTTGATTTAAATAAAGTATATCTAAATATGTTCTAAGTTGCTAACACCATTAGTTTGCGATATCTATAGCAATGTTATTGACTTGACAAATTCCACTCTTTTTTTAATAAGTGACATCTTCAATCAAAAACAGAGGCTGTTATGAGCTTTTTTGAATAGATAGGAAACTGGAGGGAGGGCATTTTATACAAGAAGCATCACAAATTTCAATAAAAGTACCCAACTCTTTCGCTTAAAAAAGTATAGTATATATATATAATATATATTATATAAAATATATTATATTTATATAATATAATATATAATATAATATATTATATAATATATTATATAAATATATAAAATATAATATATTTTATATATATATAAAATCTCAGCAGAGTGCATTATAATAGAGAGATGAAGGGCTTTGGAATACATCTGGACTTGAATCTCAGATTTACTACCAACCAGCCATGTGAGTGTGGGCAAGTTCCTTACTCTCACCGAGTTTTAATTTCCTTATCTGTAAAGCGGTAAAGTAATAATTAGTTTTCTATCTTGTTGTAAGGTTTAACGATAACACATGTAAACTTTCCAGCACAGTGTCTGACTTGTTATAGGGGCTCAAATATGAGAGTTGAAATTCCATATGTAACCCCTGTTATCGTGCACATTGTCAGCATGGTGCGAGGTGGGGAGGGGAGGGAACCGAGAAGAACTGCTTCTGAATTTTTAAAGGACTGCAGAAATTGATTAAAATATCTCTGAGTTCTAAACTATAAGCTTTCCAATGTGAGGCCACATTTGATGAATCTTATCAGAAGACATGAGCAATTAAGCGTTAATTACCTCAATCTTTTGTGAAGTTCATGATTTTTTAGCTTTGGAAATAGAGTATCAAGAAGAATCATCAATATCATCTACACTAGGAAGCACTCTTTTATTCTTAGAAACAGATAGAACTTCATCTGCATATAACACACACACACACACACACACACACACAAATATACATTATGTATATACATGGAAGGGTTTTTTTGTTTGCTTAAGAAAATTATGTCTTTAGCCCTTGTGCAACCAGGATTCTGAAAGCTGATAAACGTCCCTGTTACCTTGTCAAATTTTGTATAGTCTTTCTGTTAAGATAATACCCATATTTTTACAAAGAGCTTCCTACGTGAGTAATTGCTGCTTTTCGGATTTTACCAGATATTAATTATAGTTTATTCTCTGCTTAAGCTCAACTCTTACTGTAAATGTGACTTCCGTCTTCTGTGTATCCAGATGGGATGTTCTGAGATAGTCTCTTCTTCCTGAGGATATGGAACTCCTTTCCAGGATACACTGAGAACTATTCTTAACCTGAAACTCCTCTACATCTTGTGTCATCCTTCAGAGATAGTGCACCTTTCCTTGCTGCCTGACCTGTCATTTATGTGCTCACTGTTTATTTCCCAGCTATTTTAGGAAGACCTTTCTTCCTCAATGATGAAAGCACATAACCATGAAGTGAGTAGCTATGGATAATCTTGTAACTCCTTCGTTTAGGAAAGAGGTCACTATGTTTAAGATCTTTTTGTTCTTTACCCTCTATCATCATTTTGTTTATCGAGACACAGTTTAAAACTGCTTTTCAAGCCGTTTTCTATTACACATCATTTTCCTACCCCAAAATATGTTTAATATTTCCATTTGAATATAATAAAATAGTCAGCTACCTTGTGGACCAGTGCCTGTTAACCCTGGCTGTTCACTAGAGTCATCTAGGAAATTGTTTTGCAAATATTGTGCCTGGATCTCCCACCTAGAAATTCCAACTTAATAAATCTGTTGTGGGACTCAGGCTTCATAATTTTAAGCACTCTGCAGGTGAATTTTTTTTTTTTTTTTAACCGGTACGCGGGCCTCTCACTGTTGTGGCCTCTCTCGTTGAGGAGCACAGGCTCCGGACGCGCAGGCTCCGCAGCTATGGCTCACGGGCCCAGCCGCTCCGCGGCATGTGGGATCTTCCCGGACCGGGGCATGAACCCGTGTCCCCTGCATCGGCAGGCGGACTCTCAACCACTGCACCACCAGGGAAGCCCTGCAGGTGATTTTTGAGTGAAGCCAAGGTTTGAAAAACAGTGTTCGAGATGCAAAAAGGTTTTTGCAAGAGTTAAAACGCTACACCCTTTGGAATTATAGAGGTTTTCTCGTTCCTCCGAAGAGTCACCGAAGTATTCAACTAAGCATTCTATAAATTGGATGGCAAGGGCGTAAAGGAAGCCATAGTTGCTGAAGACCCTGAATTTTTTGAGTTTTGCATTTATTTTTCTTTGGGCTCATCTTTCACTCAGCAGGGAATTGACCAAGGAAGGGAGCTATGTTGGGGGATAATGTGCTGATCGTGCAGAGAGGGAAATGTGTTAAGATTTGACCTTGCTTTCATCCCAACCCTGCCACAAAACAAGCTTGGATTCCTGGGCAAGATAATCTCCAGACAAGATTCACAGACATGATGCATCAGGGGCCGGGAAGATAACGTGAATGTGTGAAACAGGAAGAGTGGACACTGGCACAGCAGCGGACTCACTCCCGTTCTACAGGGACTTACCGATACTCATCTCCGGCCAGTCATTTCTATGGGAGAATGCAAGTTAGGTGTGTTCAAATCTTTCCAGTTTTTAAGAGAAATAGAAATTCTCCTTTTGGGGTGAAATTTCCCAGTTACTTATTGACATCATTAGATGCCAACCTTTTTATGTGCCTTACTTATATTATTGGACTTAATTTGGACCCCAGGCCACAAGTTTGCAATGTCTAGGTTAGATGATTTGTAAAATTCTTTCAATTTTAACATTCTAAGATTCTAAGAGATCTCATTAGGACAAAACCAGAAAATACTCCCTTAAGATGGAAAGTTCCTATTTGCATATGTGCTTCTCTTAATTTTCCTCTTCTTGAATCTTCCCATTTCTCCCTTATTCCACGGGTCCTGACAGTTCACTCTTTCTATTCTGACCCATCCTAGAGTTGACATCTCAAGAATGTATACAACTATTGCTAACACACTCTCTTTACATTATATAGAGGATCCTGTTGTTATGTCAGAGGAAAAGCTTGTCTTAACTTTTCAGAAGGGAATGGAATGTACAGTATGGTGTGGCTTATAAATCATTTTCAAATTAGTATTCTGTACATCTGGAGAAGAGTACATTTCTACTCATGCATAAATTGCCTATGAACACATTTCAAAAACCTACGCTTAATCTCAGCAATGAACATTTCAAAAAGTAAATTAATATCTTCAAGGGGAAGAAATACAGTATATTAAACAGGAACCCACTAGAAACTCGATAGTTAAGAGTCTGTCAGCGTTTCCATTATAAACCCTGTTTTTGAGGGGTTTATAACTCACTTATAAAAATTCATCCTAGGCTGGGACTTGGCACGTGAGGTCTCAGCCCGGCAGCTTGACGTGATATTAGGTCTGAAGGACCTCAGATTCTTGTCAACGGGATACTATTTTAAAGCTCCGCGATGAGGTCTAAATAAAGAGAGGGAGTTGATTTAAACCCGCAGAATCCAGGAACTGCAGAGTAAAACTAAAATAACCGCTCTGAGATCAGCAGGCTGTAGCTGGTTTCACAGAGCCCCTCACCGTGGTCTCCTCTGAACTGGACGTCTCGTACTGTGTAGGGCGGAGTGGCTTCATTTTCTTGTCTGGGTCACACTCAATGTAACTGTAATTCTCCTTTTAATAGCTTAATATATTGTCTGTTGAGGTTACAGGTTTAGATGCACGTTTATAAATAAGGCTAATTAACATTGAACGTGTAACTCTTTTTCTTTTCTTTCCATTTGAAAAAAGGTATTCCTAGGAAGTAGGGATGGAGTATAAAAATGTCTTAAGCCACTGTAAATTTCTTGTGTAGATAGCTCTGTGATATGTTGCAGTGTTTAAATTAGCACAATATGTATTCATTTAAATATTGATCTTTAAGGAAGCAATGTAATAAATCTGAATACTCTTTTGCATTACTGTTTACATTAGGTCTACTGTAGATTAAGAGAGACAGTTGCCTTGTAAATTTGCTTGAAGAGTAAGCAGGGACATATAAATAATTCTGTTTCTAATTATACAAAACAATGATGATAAACTGTTGGGAGCTGGGAAGATTGTGCAGAGCTTGGCTGAATCACAGACCCAGACAGACCAGGCCTGTGAGTAACTGATGTGCAGCTGGCAACTGGGACTATTGTTTAGATCAGGAAACCGATGCAAAAGTGGCACAGAACAAAATTCTATAAATGTAGCCCCATCAAGATGTAGTTCCTTTCCAGCTGTAAAGTTTCTAAAGAGCCACCAAAACTATTTAAAAACATAAAAACACAATTGTTTGGCTTGGTAATGGTAGCAATTTGTCTGTAACAATGTTAGGTATGTTGTGGTAACCTTCATGGGGAAAAGCCCTATGGCTGGACTTGGTTGTGGTTTGGGGTTTCCACCTTCTCGCAGTAGTGGTTCTTGGGCTGTGGCATGAACTGGCCTTTGAACAATTTGATAGCTCAACCAAATTTCAGCTAGGAATGTTAAAACATAATAGCTGGAGATTAAGAATAAATTTACACCTAGGCCATATAATTCCAAGGCCAAGATCAACCCATTCCCCTTAATGTTCCCATCATCTATTCGGGAGTGTAAACATTCACATGGAAGTGAGGTTGGTTGAAATGTTTAGCTTATATTGGAAAACATATCTGCTAAGCAGCTGAGAAATGTATTCATTTCAGTCTTTCCATTTGACAAGGCTCATTCTCCCAAGGAAAATACTAAGAATGCAATGACAGCAACTGAAGCCGTTCCATTTCCTCTTCTGACTTTAATCTCTCCCTAGGAAAAATATTTCTAGAAATGCTATAACGTGTGTGTATTGACACTCTTACTTAGGTTTTTAAATAGTTTTGACCTTCTATTTATTCCCTATGTCCAGCAAAGTTCTTTTAATGGTTTTTTTTAAAGGGTGTTTATTATTATTCACGATTAATAATGATTATTATAATCAGACAGTGCTTTTCAGTGTTATAAAGTGTGTTCACGTGCATTATTATATCATTACATCATGGTCATCGTTAGAAGAACTTCAAGAAACGAGTTGGATCAAGGTTGTTATTTTTTTATCCCAATTTTTAAAAAGAAGTTCATTGAGGTTAAGTGATTTGTCCATGTTTATACATCTAGTAGGTGTCAAGCCTAGACTCCAATCCAGCTATTTGAACTCTAAGCGCCATGTTCTTTTCACTGTGGTTTTAAAATGACCTGTTCTTTTAAAAGAGCTGCCGTTAGCATGGGGGGGGGGTCCCATGGAAGATGAGTGTAGATCGATTGCCGTAATGCACATCAAGGATTCTTGCCATTCATCTCTGTGCTGCTTCCTGTCGAGGTCAAGTGGTTGGTGTGAACCACAGACAGTTCTGAAATGTGTTGTCAAAGCCTCCAACAAAGTTCGTGGATTCGCCTTGACCGTGTTTACCTTCAACACAATATGAAAATGCCTAGTAATATAGTGAAAAGGTGGGAAACAAGAGGAGGTTGGTGAGAAAGGCTGGGTGATGGCTATGGTTAGTTCAGGGCTCTTTTTGGTTTGCTATTTTAGGATGTCATTTGGTTGTTCCTTGCAGTCCCTTGTATAATACATTTCAAGAATATATGCCTAATAAATCCATCCATCTGTTTGCCTGGCAGAGCTAATCTTGATTCTCAGAATGCCAGACTCAATTGTTAACTCAAAACTTTTACTAGTGGCAAGGTATTTTACCAGATGCTCTTAGTATTGAAAGAGCTTTGGGGAGTGAGGATTAGGGGGGATTTTTTGAGATGCATGGAAACTGAAGCGGTCCATTGAGCACCATCTCCCCAGACATCAATACATTCTTACACCATGGCTGGTTAGGGAGGACTGTACCATAGAAATGATAACCCTGTTAAAAGTGTGAAGGCCTCTCTATCCATTATCTTGGGGAATCAAGAGTATTATGTAACTGCATTGGAATAAAACTTTGGATGCTGGAATCTTGATATAAAAAAGCATCAAACTTTAGCAAGTAATATGGAGTTTAGTCTATTTTGTTTCAAGCCTTTCATTTAGTAAAGATTTTCTGGCCAGCTCTAGGAAGGAAAACATTCTGTAGTAAAATAAAACACTAATGACTCAAGAATACTATTTGACACCTAATTTGATGATTGCCACCCAAAATTACTTTCACCAGTTATAAATCAATTACGGGGCATAGTTATAATTACATTAATAACGCTGGTTTGCTTTTCCAAATCCAAATATTATACGATGAGGAAATGTTCTGACTCTAAATGGTTTTAATTAAAAAACCAATCTTTTTTTTTTTTTTAAGGTGGTAAGGAAGTATATTTTTTCTCTTCACTTTTGTTTTTTGTGCCCATGGTTTTCAAGAAAAAGGAAAGTAATGATTAGAGTAAATTACAGGAGTCAGGCAGTGGGGTAATTAACAGGTAATTATCAATAAACAATTTAACCACAAAAGCTTGGATCCCACCTACCGCTTGTCAACAATAAAAGCTTAGTAACTCCGCATGCCATTGGAAACAGTGTCTACAGGGAGCCCCAGAAAGGACTGCTAATATAAATAAACAATTCTTTCTTGGGAGCATACACAAAGGCCAGGCTGTGAGTGACCACATGGAAGAAGGAAAGAAAAATCCAGTAGACAGGAAAAATATTAGGAAACCAAACATTTGGTTTCAGATTTAGGAGAAAAATATGAATGTGCTTGGTACTGAAGCCAGAAAAATTATCTATGAATGTCTTTCTCATCCCATACATAAATTTTATATTTCTTTAAGCATGGTTAGAAGTGTAAGATTATTTAGCCAACCTGGCATTTTGACATACGGAAAAAATGGACCTTATCCAGGTTTAAATATAGTCAGCATGCTTTATAGATTGAATGATTGGTGAGTAATCCACCATAAAATATATTTATTATAGAAATCTACAACAAGGTTTTGAAAGCACCTTTAAACTTTATACAAACCTTGATTTGAAAACTCTTTTTAAAATGGGCTGGGTCTCTAGTAGTACAGCTTCGGAGGATGAAGTTTTCTAATCAGCTAATGAAAAAGGAACCAATTAATTCAGACAAAAAGACCTGACCCTACATAAAATGGATACTAATATAACCCTCTATTTCCATTTCATTTTGGTTCTGTTAATGTGGTATTGGGATATGGTTTGAAAATAGCTAAATCAGGGATTGAATTTTACTTTAGAAGAGATTTTCTCTTTCTGAATTTCATTTTGTCTACACATACACACACGCACACACACACTTCTTGTGTGTCTAAAATGACATTTGAATATGTCATAATCAAACACACTTGTTAAATATTATCAGCACCTGGTGGCATGCTAGGAATAATGCAAAATGCATTAAGTATATATATTCTCTGTCATCTAAGGTGTGAGAGGTGAAACTGTCATAGAATACATTTGAAAGATGTTCATGCAACTGAATAAACTTTGAGCAGATGTACATGTTCAATAAAGATTTCATTATCTACAGGCCAAGGGGTAAATGTACATCGTGGAGTGATGAGACAGCTTGGGGGAGCTGCAAGGTTTGATAAGGGAACCTTGAGGAGAAATCACCATCTGACCATAGATTAGTCAGGAAAGTCTGAGGGGAAGAAGGTAGATTCCATGTACCATTTGAGTGATAGTCTGCAACAACCCTGGCACACCAGGGATAGGGAGACCATTCCTGGAGAGGGAGGACAAGCTGGGATGAAACTCTGATCTCAACAAAAGGCGCAAGCCTGGGCAGACGGTGCTAAGTGATCTGGGGTAGACCCGACTCTAAAGCAACATTTTTAATGTTTAGTGTGATATTTTAAGTCTTGCAAGACCTAATTGCCAAAATACCTGACTCTACTGTGCACTACGTTTTGCCTGAACTTCACCTAAGATCGTTTTCATTTCTCTCTTGCTTGGCATTATGTCTGTCTAAATTTTTTCCTTCAGATTGCCCACATCCAGTTGCATTCATTAGAACTTCGCTAAATGCCAAGTTTCCCATGGTTTTCTTAATTCTCTTTTGAATTTTTTTTTTTTGAGACAAACCTAGATCTTGTTAAAAAACCCTCCCACTGTGTCTTCTGTTACTAAAAAGTAATTAAATAAAAAGTGAGGTTTGGATCCATCTATCCTTTAATTTGAAATTACATATGAATATAGAGAGGAAAAGTGACTTTGAAAGATCAATTCTCAAATTTTGATTTAAGAACTGTGTTATTAGCTGAAATAATATGAACTGAGTCCATTCTTTTGACCTTTGCAAAGTCTAACCTAGTCAATTATTGCAGCCGAGCAGGGAACCGAAGAACGGCTTTGAATCGGTCAGACCCAAACTGATTTAAGTTTGCATGTGGTTAAATAGACATTAGTTAAAAATAATTAATGCTGTCTTTGACCTTTGAAATGAGGAAGGACATTCATGGCCCTCCCCCGACTCCCACTCCATACATGTGAATCTCCTTAACTCATTTCATTGCTTAAAATAGAGAACATTTTAGTATGCCTTGATATTAAATATCTTAAATAACACAAGCAAAGTTGTATTCTTCCCAAATGGATCCTGTCAACAACTTTCCCTTGTATATTTAGAGCCTACAATTTTCACAGCTCACCAAGCTGACTTTTAAAAACATGTATATATTGAGAGTATGTTTTATGATCAAATTTCTTTAGCACAGTTTGGCGAGGTTCCCCCTTGGAGTGTTATAAGAAGGCCATTGCTCGTTCCCCTTCCGGGTTTTGTTAAGACCCAGAAATGGATGCAGTTATGTTGTTGTATATGTCAAATATATAGTGTTTAGGGAGGAATTTCTAAAGTGCATCACAATGCTAACTACCAGAAAGAAGAGTGAGGTGTTCTTTTTTCCCCTTTCCTCCCATCATTTTTCCTTCTCCACCAGTCCCCACTGCAATGTGGACGAGGGGGCCCCCATCAGCAGGAATCCACTCAGCTATTGCTGGGGTGGAGACGGAAGGGAAAGAATAGAAGTATCCCCAAAGCAGGCTCTAAACAAACAGTAACCTATAATGTAGTCTTCATTTCATTCTCCACTGTTTCTAAAATTAATTTCTAGTTCAGGTTTATTTGGGTTTTTTTTTTTTTAATCTATGCACTCTAATTTCCCAAATATCACAGTTTTAAATCAACAAATGAAAGACCAATACAGGTGACATAGGAGACAGGTAAGATGTAGGCACCTAGGAGGCCATCAGTAAATAAGTAGTGAACAAATGAATAAACGAACTTCACCTGGGCCTTTACACATACCACCCCTGGTTCCCTCTTCTTTATCTAGAAAACTCTTATTTGTCCACTGGGTTTCCATTTAATTGTTACTTCACAGGAAAAACTTCTCCTGACTGCTCTTCACAGACTAAATTATGTTCCAGTTATTTGTTACCATAACACACTAAATTTCTACCATATCTTTTATCAAATATTATTGGGATTTAGGGTTCAGTGCCTACCTCCCCTCTGCTGCCCAGGCCTGTTATATGTGGTGTTCTGTCCCCACTTCCCAGCATGGTAATTAGCAAAAAGGCACTTGAACCCGAAAAGGGCAGAAGGAAGAGTGGCCAGGAAGTAGATTTCTACTGGAAGGAGAGAAAAAGAAATGAACAGTGGGTTAGGTCTGCAAAGGAAAATGAGTCAATGGTAAGGGAAGAAAGTAGATAAAGGAAGAGAGGCTGGGAATGGAATGAGGGGAAGAGAAATAAAGACTTTGCGATGGGACCTTCGTGCCTAAGCCATGGATGAAGTTATAGCACCAAAACAGAGGGAGGAAGTAAAGCATAAGACAAGCAATAGTAACCAGAATTTATAATATTAAACAACATAACAAGGAGGATTTCATCCACCTATTTTTATTTCTGACCTCCCCCCTGCCCTCCCCACCGCCCAGGAAAGGAGAAAGCAATGATTTGATTTAAGATATGTATTTTCCCCAAAGTAAAACCCTATTTTGTAATAACTAAATATAAAATAGTTAAACCTTTTTAATAAAGAAGGCGTCTGTCGCTATGAATTGGTCCCACCGACTTGACATCCTCTTTTATTGTCATAAGAGTCATAATTAGTTTACATATTTTTAAATCATTTTTTTAGCATTCACCCATATATAGTTTTAAAATTTAATGTTGGTGAATAAAATCTATGTTTTAGGATTTCCATGAAAACATGCTCTTTATATCATTTTGCACAAAGGGGACATGACTTGGTATTTGTTTTAACAAATCTGTCATTCACAGAGATGGGCTTTACCACAGACTTTTTACTCTGCCTCCAATTAGAAAACTATAGCTCGTTAAGAAGTGTCTTAGAAAGATCAATGATAAATCAAATGCATGTCATAATATTACATTGTTACCTCTCCTGGGGTGTGAGGGGCAAAATGTTATGTCTGCTGTGGCACAGTGCCTGACCACGGGTTTTAAAAAGGGACAGTCATTTTCAGAACATTTTGTCTTTATTGAGCTCATCACTTCAGAAACCTCAATTTCCTTCTTAGTTTGCACACATACAGTGAGCTTGCGCACCCTCATTGCTCTGCAAGTCCATTTGCCTTTCTGTAAGCAATTCTCAGGAGTGCCTATATGATTAGAGAATTTTATGATGCAAATACCAGTTTCTTGTAACTCTACTGTGGCTCATCTGGCTTTAAAAGCACACAGTCTGTGATGGTCATTGACATTCTGATTGAGATCGCCTGTACTCACAGAAACACGACTACAGTCCAAAGCTGTTAGAACATCTGTCTTGAAACCTAGGAAGCCTCGGGACGAGCAGACATCATCTGAAGTGGCCTGGGACATACTGACAACTCTATCCATTTATTATATTATAGGTCACATATTGCACTTTATTTGTATTTAAAGTGTGAACACTCCCTTTTTTGTTTTTGCCCTCATTACTGCTGAAGCGTGATCCTTGTTATCAAAACTTCCCAAGAAGTAATTCCAAAATGAGAAAATGGTTCATAAGTGTACTAAGCAAAAATCAAAACGAGACCATGTTCATATTAAAGTTTTATGAAAATTTGAGCCATTCTTAAGAGTGAGGGGTGTGTGTGTGTGCGTGTGTGTTTATATACTGGGTTGGCTAAAACGTTCGTTCGGTTAATGAATACGTTGTTCAATAAAGTTCTTGGTGAAAATGAAAAATGTGCCTTTTATTTTTACTTAAAACCGAAAGAACGTTTTGGCCAACCCAATATTTATCACTAAACCATTTTGTGTCTCTAACAACTCTATTTTTCACATTAAGACTCTATTATTGTTGCTGTTCTTAAATTTTTCTTTCCTCTTACTTAAAAATGTCTTAGGACATATGATACCTGAGAATTGGGGAGGAAACAACTTATGCACATCAAGTGAGATATAGTTATAAAACGCCATCTCATGTAGATCAGTCATATTTAAAATTATGTTTCCTTTAGCGAAGAATGTAGCCATTGATAAGCTATCTCAGCTAATCAATGGGCATAACTTCCACTGAGCTCTACTCATGCCGAATCCCTATAGTTAATTAGTAGTAATAGGAAAGAAGGAACTTGAAATACTCTCTTCTATTTGATAACTGTAGAATCCTGGCTAAGTACAAGGTTTAGCCAGAGAGCATATTGGTTTCAGCAGACTATGGTAAAGTTAATTAAGGATGATTAATGGAGCATTTTCCTTCCAATGATATCTGTGACAGAACAAAGCTGTCTGAAGCTTGTCAAGCAGAATTTGAGTTGAATGAGTATTTATGTGATCAAATCTGAAGGCTGCCTCTTGACAGAGCAAGGATTCATCAATCAATTGCTCCGGCTCGCAGTGGTGGGAAATTGGTCTATTCCAGTAGGTTCTGCTCCCATCCCCCGTTTTTTTCATTCAATCATCCCTCGGGCTACAATGCATCTTTAGCTTTTACCTCTGACCACCTTAAGGGCTATCAGAAAAAAGTAACGGCGAGAGGGAAAACATCTATTATGATGGTTATTTCTCAGCTGAACTCATGCAATTGATTTCTTTTAAGCAGAGGGTTATAAAGTGACACAGGGCTGTGCAAGGAATTAATTGGCATTAATGAAAGTTATTTTACAGCCTGACGAGAAATGATTGTGGGCTTAGTCAAAAACTATCTATCACTTAGCTCTACCCTTTTTGTGCTTGTATCTTTTTTCCTTATAGAATTGTAAGCCATTTCGTATGCTTCTGTAAAGCCAGTAAATTCTAAGAATAAAGAACAGACACAGCTAATACTTCAGGTTTTTGCTTTTAGCTGTATTCTACAATCTCCAGTGGTCAGATTTGGATTCTACGTGTGATGGCCACTCGCCCTGCAAGGAAAGGCACAGCTGGCCAGATATACCTGGACAGAGGGCTCATTTTCACTCAGGATATGCAGATTCTTGTCTCATTACAATGGAACAGTGACAGTGCAGAGATATGAACAGGGATTAGCTGAAACAGCAATATTTATTTTGCAAGGTTTATTTATGCAAGTGATTTCCCATGCATTATCTGATTTGATGCTCACAAAAAATTTATGCAAACAGGGGAGCTCTAAGGATTCCTATTAAATAGTTGTGGAAATTAAGGTTGAAAGAGCTTTCATAGCTTGCTAGAATAATAGGTGTAGGTGGCTGAGATGGGACATGGGTTCAATTTGGGGCACTCTCACCATATCCTTCTCTTTTCTGTACTATGTTTTTTTGGGGTCGTGGCTAATTGCCTATTTGCTCTCTTAAATGGCACAGTATTTGCACTCAGAATCTAAGTGTAATCATGTGAGTTTGTAATGATAAAAGCCATTTGAGCAAGTTCAGTCTGATATTATGTTAGCTGATGCTATATTTAATTCTGAGGTTGAATGATTGAAGCTGGGAGGGGACTATTCCTGGTACAGATAAGCCTAGGACTTTTGGTGCTTTCAGGAGTAACACCCAAACTGCATATAGTCTCTTCATAGTGTCAGCATGAAATATACACACAAATGCAGCTTCCCAGAAGAGCAATTCCTGAGGCATGTTGTTCAGAAGAAAAAAACATATGCATACATGTCCATATTATTGTTGTTGTTATTTATTGAGATGTTTATAAAGAGGCATTTTTGAGGATTTGGTTTTTATATAGCAGAGAAGATACTTTTTGTTATTAGAAACTTTTACTTGTTCCTCAGATTATGCTTACTCATCTTGAAATGTTCATTGATTTTAAAATCTGCAGTCTCACCACAATGTGAGTAAACATACAATAAAATTCACATTTGGTTTTACGTAAAAGTGTTGTAATCATTTACTAATACCATATTAGTATTTGGGGGGGAAAGTTTTGTTACCTTTGTTATGTATTTTCAGAGCACAGAGTGAAAAAATAAAAGGAGAAAAATTTAATAAAATGAAACCATTGGATTAGATCAGTTTCAAATACAAGTTATAAATAAGCACAAATGCTGTTTAGTTTTTGGTACCTAAACAAATACCAGTGAGTTTAGATTTGTAACATCTTTTTGAAATCAGTGATTAACATTCCAAAAATTCAGGATAGTCCTTAGCTTTTCCACCCTGTAATCTTTACAAATTACATTAAATATTTATTATTTAGTATTTTTCTTCAGACGTTTTTCTGTGAAAATATTGAAGCCTTGCTTTCATTTGTTTTCCTTTTTCACATATTTTTGTGTAATAATACGGAAGACCTCTTTTGTGTTTCTGAACATTTTTAGACTACTAATTCTTCCTTCTGTAAATGTTTTAGGATATGAAAACTTATTTATGTTAGCCTTTAGAGGAAAAATCCAAAGGGCAGAGAGGGTTGATCCAAAGACCGCAGCACAAAGAACTGACCTCCTCAGTCCTTATTCACTCTGCCCATTTGATGACATCATCAATACCAGGGATGTCCAGCAAATGCAGAGAAGAGAACTGTTTACTCCCTTGCTATGAGCACTATATTTCTAAGAATACTCTTGGACTGTAGTAGCTTTTTGGGTAATCATATCACAGTCTGAGCTATAGAACTTGCAGTGAAAAAAATCCCTATGTCTGTGTCATGTGAACTATGATTGTCAGGTCTTTCTCCATTCAGTATTTAGAAAATTAATTTTTTAGATGAAAGTGCAGGACATTCATGTCTGTTAAATTTTAAAAGTTAATTTAAACATATAGCTCTGACCTAATATCTGGGTTCTGTATGTCATTGTCTTTCTACTTTTACCCAGGCCTACTCGGTTTCTCAGGTTTCCGTCACTTGGATATCATCCCCTCCTCACTTCATCCAAGTCACTGATAAAATGACTGAATGGAATAGGGCAATTTCCAGGCTGCTGTTGAGCCATTGATTGTCCCTGTTTGCATATCCTTGAGCTCCAATATCCAATAGACTCCAATGATAAAAATGAATAAACAAGATATCACTTTCATATCTTGAATGAATGCCTATGTCATTTTCCAAATCAAAGTAACAGTATAGGTAGTAGTAATTCAGGGTGGATTTTGCAGCAGGTTTGGTGAAATGCACTGCAATTAGAAAATTGATATTCACACTATCTGCGACAGTACGAAAGGACTCCCAAATAGGGTAGACAATTCGGTTATTCAATGGACATCATTAATGTGGCGAGCTGGACCAGTTTGAGTTCTCTTGATTAATCCTACATGATCCAAAGTAAGTATGGCAAGATACCGGTTTGGCAGTTGACAATTTAAAAATGAAAAGGAATTGTCAATGCATACTTTTTTGCATATTCTTTTACAACAGTGTCCACGTTCTTTTTATAACATTTTCAGCTGGGTTAATTACAGGATAATAGAACAGAGAAAATTGGTCATCATTTTCATCACATGGAAGGCACAGGAGTATAGGTGAAAAAAAATTGGATGAAAAATTATTTGAAATTTTGGAAAATGCTAAGAAAATTTTCTCAGAGAGGAAAAATTATATATTATATATGAATATATAGAGAAATATATAAATGGGAATATATATAATATATTCCTTTAAAATATTGGTAGTTATATCTGAATAGTGTCATGTCTGATATATTCTGCATCACTACCTTGAATTAGTAAATATATTTTATAAGATTACACCCAACAGGTATGGGCTCTGTCATTCCAATTCAATATTTCTAGAAAAAATCTTGAATCAAAAATAAACAAACATTAAAACGTGGGTTCTCGGTGAAAAAAATTGAGACTTCATTCCAGGCCTACAATGAATCCTTGGCTGTGATCTCAAAATTTACGTCCAGAGTTTTGCATTTTTAGGTTGACTTAGTGGCTGAACAGTCTAGTAGGTAAAACTTTTTACTCTAAGGCCAGACAGAACCAGCAAAGATGACAGCTATTTGATGCCACTGGAATGGCGCTTACAGACTTATTCTGTCCACCCTAGTCTTTAACCCCAACCCCCAATGCACATGCATTTTTTCCCCAATTTTTCCGAGCACTCCAATGTATTTACAGTGTAAAAAATTCCACCAAATCAGGTTTTGATGATTTTGCTCCTATTTTTCCTTTTTTTGTGATGGACAAGGATATTTTTTTCTCTCTCTTCTCCCCCTCTCTTCCCCCTTTCACTGACTGTCTCCCCACTTTCTCCCACCACCCCAAACAAAAGCACCCCAACATATTATTCATCATCTCATCTCCAGCCTCTAAGACAGAACACTGCCCTCCTCCATTTTATCCAGTCAATCCTACTTTCCTTTAGCTTTTAACTTAAATCATTCTTCATCTGGGAAATCTTACATATGCCCTCCTGGCCCTTTGCCTGCCACCGCACACCTGGTGCAGGCAGGCGCTCTTATCTGCTCCCTTCCACCTGACAGTGCCTCCTTATGTTTCTGTATATGCCAGCTTACTGGGTGCTCCGAAGCCTAGGCCTATGGCCGCCTTGCTCACGGTCACATAGCCTGGCATGTAATAGGAGCTCAATAAATAATAAGGAACGAGAGAAAGCAAGGAAAGAGGGGAGAGAGGAACAAATGCCCTCTTATAGAAAAGTATTTTAAGAACTCTCTCAAATGCAACTTCAGTTGGAGCACAGCTACCTACTAGGAATCTGCCGTAGAGGTGGGAGAGGAGTTAGCACTCCAGACGGGAACAGGCCCTCCTATTTAGAGGCTGAAACAGTGCACCAAATCACAGATTTATTTGTAAAATCATCCACTTTCACACATGCTGAAAGTCTGAGAGTAGATTTGGCTCCCTAGTAAGGTAGATTTATATTGATACACAACATAATTGGCTTCAGGCCCCTCTTCCCAACCTACCAGGCTGGTCATTTGTACAGGCTTTGCCCCCATATCCCTTTATCACTGGCTCTTCTTTCTAAAGTTGCTGAGGTACCATGGTTAAGAGAACTGGCACTTGTTTAGGAATCAAAAACCTCTGCTCAAATCTTGGCTCCAGCATGTACGAACATGTGGCCTTGGACAAGTCACTTCTCTGAACTGTATTTTCCTCATCTGTATAATTGTTGGCCCATGTTCAGGTTTTTGAGATGACTAGACTCACTTGAAAGCAGTTGCAAACTCTAAACACTATCAAGGTCACAAATTGATACAAATTGACAACAGGGTCATGGACCCCATGCTGTCCATCCAGAGAGATATTGAGTTTCCTCTATCGTGAGAAATAGATCCTAGTTTAGGAGGCTTTACTTAATTCCGGAATTATAGGTGGTGGGATATCTGTATAAAGAGGTATTCATAAGCGCCCTCTCCTGTTTTGAGTACCGCTGGAAAAGGCCTCTTACTTTATCGTTTGCTAAAAATTTACCCAGATTTTTAAAATACCTTGCATCCTGAATGTTTAGATTTAGATTATATTTATATAATGGTTGAGCACCATTCTTTCCTTGCCTAGATATGTGAATGCTATTTTTGTGTGCGAGTAAGCTTAAAAATTGACTGTCTAAATATTTAACCAGAGTTATTTTAAAAGAATTTCATTATTTATCTTCTTTATGATTTATATTATCACATTCTGTGTCTGTCGTTATGGTTTCTCATAAGCAGCCCATCTGCTACGACAGCCAAATTGGAACATTCATATAAGATGAGTTCAGATATCATAAACATGACAAGAGATGGATTACATTTAGTCTTTCTCCATGTTTAACCAATTTAATTTGTTTCCTATGCAGAAGAGGCTCTAAATTTACTTAATATATGTTAGCACTTAGGAACATAGTTAGAAACAAGGCGAAGGTCTTAACCTATTCGTAAATAAATGAGAAGATTCCTGTCGGAGTGAAAGAGAGAGAGAGAATTTATGTCAAACAATCAGGAATTTAATACATAGTGGTCTGTTAGGATGTCCAGTTTGTGTACATACTCTTAAGGCATGATTACGAATAACTTCACTTCCTATAAACAATGTGACTGGAGAAATTACTCACAGATACAACAAAAAGGGGAAGAAAGGTAAGACGTTTTAACTAAAGCCAATAAGTGAATTACTTTCCCTGAAAAGGTTAAAAATGGCAGATTTATTTTTCATTGCCATAATATTTGTCTTTGTTGGGCCAGCTATCTGAGGTATTCTCCAGAAGATTCAGGGCTCATTGAGACATCACCACGTGACCCCAATTTCAAAGTTACAGCACAGTCCCGAAGGATTTTTCCCTTCTGCAGTTTGGGGACTCAAGGAGCCCTAACTGAAGGCTAAGTCTGTTGGCTGAATGAAAGTATTGATAGTGCTGTAGGCAAAGCTTTCAGCGATTATACTGGATTTCCCTCTGCCCTTGGTAAATGTCAAATAGAGGACTTTTTAGTGCAAGCAAAAGAGTCATTCATTTGTCACTCTTTAGGTAAAGGACTTATGTCACATTATTAGTGAAAATGTGATTAACTGTTAAAGCAACATAGGCCTTAATGATATCTATAAAGCCATTTCTCTCAAAGTTATGGATTCATGGCTCTGCAGTACTAAATATATGTTGTTCTAGGATCATGCAAGTCATGAATACTAAAAATAAAAATAAACATATTTCTCTGATGATGATTTATTACCGAACAATTTGGAGCTAATACATTCACATTACAGGATGCAAATACAAATGTGACACAACTGAGTGGGCCTTTAAGATGAAGTGTCATTACTTTAGGAAATATGGGCAGTGCCTCAACTTCATCACAGCCTTTGCAACGTAATGTTCTGAGAATCTGTGACTGATGTTTCAACTTGCAGCAGTTTGGTTCTTAAATTCCATGCTTAGTAAGAGAATGGTTTCATTCAGCTTTGTTGAGGACCTAAAAACCCACATGTGGGGATATTATGTGCCACCGAGAATTAGAATTTGAAGCTGGTAAATGGGATTGGATGGCTCCTTTCGGGTTAAGACTCTGAGTTCACAATGTTTGCACAAAGCAGAGCCATGCAGCGGCAGACTCAGCAACAATGGTACCGTAAACCTCTATCCATAAGGGCAGGCACCCATATTCCCTCTACAGGTGTCAGAAATACTCCTGTACTGGCGTCAGCATCTTGGTTGTACATGGCGGTGATTTTTCCGTATCAGGATAAAGCTTTTCAGGTACTCCCAAATTACTCAGCAAGGTAAAAAGCTATACAGAAGCTGAGCATGTGTATGTCCAGTTGACTTTTTCTTCTTTAAGTCTCCACCTCTTGTCTTTCGAGGTTCACAATTTCCTATTTATCTCTTCATTTCTCTCATTCTTTCTTCTGGTTATTTTCTTCATTCCCTCTCCTTTTCTTTCTTTTATTTTTCTCTCCCCTTTCCTTTCTCCATTTCGTCCTGTTTCTTGCTTTCCACATCAGGGTGGGAAAGAAGCTGACATTAAGTAGATTGATAGTTAAATTCTTGGCACTGTCAAGAACTTGCTTAAAGGAAAGAGGTTTTCTGGTATCAAAAGAGAATCACGTTCCTTAAAACTGCGTATGTGACTCTCTTCCAATTCCTATTTTGGTATTGCTAATTTTATTACTAGAATTTACATGGATCCTTTATTTTCTCAGCATTTTTCCAATGGGTACAATATGGATAATAAGAGAGTTGAAACAGCAAAGGCCTTTAAAAAAATAACTTAGCAAGTAGGAAGGAGGACAAAAGGAAGCAAATGATGGAGTGAAGTACACATTCTGTGAGCACTGCAGATGACTGTACAGGTTAGACTGCCCCAGTGTGCATCTAATTTATGTAGCTGATAACCCAAGTTAACAGAGACCCTGGCACTATTATGGAGGTAATATTTTCTCAGGGATGTACAGTCTTAAACAACTTCCTCCTGTATTAGGTTCATACATGCTTTTCTTTAACATAAAGCAGGTATGTCTGTTCTCTTGTTCCATTTCATTTTCTTGGAAAAATAAATTTATTGCAGGCCAGCTGAATGGAAATTCTGCTTACTGTTTACGACTGAAGTTGCTCTCCCCGTCTCCTGTATTACCCAGGGAATTAGTTCAATATAGAGTCTTATTCCACACCCATTTCTTTATTTTTCCTCTCTCCATCCTTCTTTTCAGGGTTCTGTTTCCAAACCTATATTGCCGCAGGGCAGCTGGTAGCATTTAGCAACCACCTGCACAAGTAGTTCTGTTTCCAGTGGAAGAAAATTTAGCTTACATAAGGCAAAAAACTGTAAGGCGTCGGCTTTTCCATTTTTATTTGTATTTGTGTACATTTTCTTACTCATTGATGAATGTTCTGCTAAGTGAAACTTAACTCCTTGGTAGAGGATAAGAAACAGTATGGTGTAGCAGTCATTTGTTTCAGTGAGGTTTGGCTAAATTGAAACTCTGTCAGTAAGGCGAGAGGTTGATCATAGCCAGGAAGAGACTGAAAATCTGTAACTTCTTTGAAGGGTGAGAAGGCACCCACTTGAATTGGAAACCTCTACCGCAATTTTCCAGGCAGTAGTCCCTGTTGAAGAGTATGACAAGCATCACGATGTGTGCTGGGTTCCCATGAAAGGCATGTACACTCAGGCTTTCAGTAGCTCACAGTAAATAAATTACCTTCCTATTGCTTGGGAATAAGTTTAAATCTCTAAGTGTTTATTAAATTGTTTACATAACTATACACTGAATATTGATTGTAACTGCACTAGCCGTGACTAATGTATCAAGTAGTGACTTTTCTTAAATCAAGGTAGCTATTCTCTAAATGAAACTCCAACCTAAAAGCTGGCCACCTACAAATAATATCTGATGACTAACTTATGTGAAGCCAACGGCAGCTCATAAGTCATTTTTGCTGCTTACCCCTCTCATTTAATCCTCTGTCGCCATTTCTTTTTCTAGGTAGAGGAACTGAATTGGAGGATAGCTATGTCATTTGGTCAAGGTCACTTAGGTGTGAGTGTAAACTCATCCAGACTTCTAGCATGGTCATCTTTTAAGGAGAAAAGTTCAATAGGTAATTGTTTTATTAAGGCTTAAAAGTTTTGGGGAGCCACGGAATATAGTTATGGAGTTATTTTATCCAGAAATATGAATCATGCATAAATGCTGGATTTCTTTTTGAATCTCATTGTAAGATGGAAAGGATCCTAGAAGAAATTTAATATGATATCATGGCTTTGTAGATTAACAAACCAAAATGTAAGACCAAGGTAACCCTCTAGTTAACGACAGTGCTGAAACTAGAAGCAAATTAAATTCACTCTTTCTTCTTCCTTCCTTCCTTTCTTCTTTCCTCTTTTCCTCTTCCTTTATTCATTCCTCTCTCCCTTCATTCTTCTTTTCTCCTCTTTCCTCAAATATTTGAGCCCATAATCTGAGCCAGTTACTACTCATCTAAGCTAGTTATTAGAGATAATCCATGTATAAGATATTAGGTATGGGCGATGGTTGGAAGGGACATGCAACCAAGTCTAGAGGGGGTCAGAGAAGGTTTCCTAGAGGGAGTGTATCTAAACCAACACTCGAAGGATGATTGACTTTGTTCCAACGAAGGGGAGTTAGATAGTAGTGGAAAAGAATGTTCAGGTATCAGCCCAGGGGCAAGAGAAAGCATGGTGGAGTCCATGAACTAATGAAAGTTCAGTGTGAGTGTTGGAGGGCAGAGAGAGTAGTGAGGGAAGAGACTGAGTTGAATTCCCTTGAAAGATAAATTGAATTCAACAGGCATTAGATGCTTGTAAGATACCATTAGGAGCTATGAAGTTTACAAGATAATGCTCTTTAATTCTAATAGAATAATCTAGAGTAGTGAGTGATAGAGTGATAAGTCCCCAAACAAAGGACACAGATTCTGAACTTCCCTTGGGGAAGAGGAGAGAGTGTGTTTCTCCATTCAGAGGAGGAGAGAGTGTGTTTCTCCATTCAGAGGAGAAAGTGGTCATGGTGGGCTATGGTAAGCAAAGAAGGCTTTAAGAAAGACTTTGAAAGATAAGTAGCATATCTATAGATTTTTATCTTCTTGCATTCCTTTTCTCCACGAACAAATAGTCTTTACCATTCTGTCTTCATTTCCATTCTGTCTTCATCTTATGGCAACACTTATTTTGCCTGTAATACTTGAAAAGGTCAGTCATGATCCCAACAGCCAAATCCATGGTGCTTGTCAGTCCTTGGTCCACTCTAATGTTCTTTCTCAGGACAATTCTCTTTCATGGAACCTATTCCACCTCTGGCTTCTGAACCACCACTCACTTCAGGGTTCCCTTCTAATTCTGTCTCCTTCTCTGAGTTCTCCTTATCTTCTCCTTCACAGACCTCAAATGGTCCCTGGGGTCCAGACCTCAGCTCTCCTTTCTTCCTGTAGTCTTTAATTTCCCTGGCTGATATTCACCTAAAGATGCCATCTATTTATCCATCAAGGACTCTTAAACTTTTATCTTAGGCTCCACACCTACAATTTCAACCTCTTGCTGAAGATCTCTACCTGAGTGTCTTGCTCCACTTCTGATGAAGTGAAATCCATCCTCCCTCCCCTTATTCCCATTGCAGTTAGTGGTTTCATCATCCATCTTGTTTTTCAAGTGAGAACTTGGAAGTCTGCCTTGGCTTCTTGCATTTCATTTTCTCTTCACCCGTGTTCAGTGATTTGCTAAATGTAGTATTCTACACCCCAGAGATAGTTCTTGATTCTGCCTGATCCTTCAAATCACACTGAATTCTGAGCTTCACCACCTATTGCTAAGACTGGTCTCCTTTCCATTCAAGACCATCCTTTCTAAACATCAAACATCAAAACCAAGATAGTCTTTTATTTGCTTAAGGGACTACCATAAGACTTTGCTTGGGAACAAAAAGTGTTCTGTGGCTAAAAACTTTCAAAAGTTAGGAAGCCAAACTCTGTACCCTGTTAGACACAGTCCTTGGTGGTTTCGTTCCAAATGCTCTGCCCTTGCTCTGGCCCCCACCCTAATCTTCATTCACTCAGAGTTCTCCTGACAGCCCTATGCTCCATCACCACTGCATGTCTTTGTTTATGCTGATTTTCCCCCTTGGAAATCTCCCGTGTTTGCTCTCTATTTTCTCCACCGTCTCCACGTGGCCAATTCCTGATGATTCAACTCAAATCTTGCTCTCACAGCTCTCCCTGAGAGAGGAACCTGCAGAAAGGAATTCTTCATAAGTCTCTTCTACAGTCCCTAGCACATCAGTTGCCTCCCCCTCCAGATCGTTTTCCCCATGGCAGAGAGTGAGCCTTACTTCTGTTTGTACCCCAGCCGATAGCCCAGCAGCTGTGATCCAGGAAGTGCTGCTCGCTTCATGTGAACTCTGGCTATGCCTCCTCTTGCTGCTGTTGCTACAATGGCAAAGCCAGAGGACATTTTTGGGCAAAAGAGTGAAATATCGAGAATGGTATTTTAGGTGTTTAAGACGATTGAGCTTAAAAACAAGTGCAGAACAGGTAAAAAGGGGGAAAGTCTGGAGTCAGAGTGATGGGGTCTTACAGAGATTCTCAGAATAATACGGTATGAGTTAGATTAAAATCTACTACAGACTCATTGCTGAATTGATGGGATGAGAGAATAAATCTCAGAGGATAAAGGTGGAAGACCAAAGTATATCATTTTCTTTGGCAGTCCCCACGATGGCAACGAGTGCTTCTGTCCATTCCCTCGCACCGTGTATTCACTCCATAGATAAACTATTTGCTTCTACCAGCCCTCTCCATCCCCATCGTGTCTCTGGAGTGGCAGTTAGCAAACAGCAACAATGTGCCTTTGTTACTACGTGTCAAACACTGTGCCGTACACATCACTCACATTACCTCATGAGAGATAGTGAGATAAGTACTATTGTTACCTTCACTTTATTTTTTTCTATTTTTTAAAAAAATTATTTATTTATTTTTATTGAAGTATAGTTGATTTAGAATGGTTAGTTGCAGGTGTGCAGCAAAGTGATTCGGTTATACATACGTATTTTTTTTCAGATTCTTTTCCCTTATAGGTTCTTACAAAATACTGAGTATAGTTCCCTGTGCTATACAGTAGGTATTTGTTGATTATCTATTTTATATATAGTAGTGTGTATATGTTAATCCCAAACTCCTAATTTATCCCTCCCCCCTGTTTTCCCCTTGGTAACCATAAGTTTGTTTTCTACGTCTGTGGGTCTGTTTCTGTTTTGTATATAAGTTCATTTGTGTCATTTTTTAGATTTCACATATAAGCGATATCATATGATACTTGCCTTTCTCTGTCTGGCTTACTTCACTTAGTATAATAATCTCTAGGTCCATCCATGTTGCTGCAAATGGCATTATTTCATTCCTTTTTATGGCTGAGTAGTATTCCATTTAATATGTATAGCACATCTTCTTTATCCATTCATCTGTCGATGGACACTTAGGTTACTCCTATGTCTTGGCTGTTGTAAATAGTGCTGCAGTAAACATTGGGGTGCATGTATCTTTTCAAATTATGGATTTCTCTGGTTATATGCCCAGGAATGGGATTGCAGGACCACATGGTAGCTCTATTTTTAGTTTTTTAAGGAACCTCCATACTGTTCTCCATAGTACTTGTACCAATTTACATTCCTACCAACAGTGTAGGAGGGTTCCTTTTTCTCTCCTGCTCTCCTCAGCATTTATTATTTTTAGACGTTTTGATGATGGCCATTCTGTTACCTTCACTTTAGAAATGAGGGGAGAGAGGCTCAGAGACGTTAATTAGCTCAAACAAAGCCTCTTAGCTGGGAAGTTGTGGACCCAGGGTTAGAACCCAAGTCTGTCTGACTCCAGATCTGACCCCTATTCCACTCACTGCTCAATCTCAACAAGCTCTGTTTAGCCAAATATTTTTTGGATCGAATATTGGAATACTCACAGGTGTTTGGGTAATATTTCCTTTATAAATGCAAATCAGGGAAGTTAGTGTTCCAGAGAAACGAGTTCTCTAGATATCAGAAGCTCACATCCTTGAGCTCCGTGGCTTCTATAATGTTACCACAAAGGATGAAAACTTTTCTAAAATCATTAGTCCAGGAAACCAGAGAGCCAATCTTGTTGGATTCTTTTCCTAAATCAAAGTAAATTGGCACTAAATGACTCTCTTTTAAGAAAAGTGTATAAGCTTTGGCACGTGGGCTTAACCTCTGTGCTGCCCAAATTAAGGGCAATTTTCCTACACTTTCCAACATAGCTGATGTTGTTTGATAGCATCCCGGCAGATGTAGGCTCAGAACTTGCTTCACTGCTTTAAACAAGTTGAATCTCTTAAACTTTTCAAAGCGTGGTCCATGGACCCCATGCATCAAAAATAAGGATACTGTTTTAAAATGCAGATTTCTGGACTCAAACTCAGGTCTACTGATTTAGAACCTTTGGGGGTGAGGCCCAAGAATCTGCTTATTTTTATGAAATAACAGTCACAACGAACAGGAGTATTGATGGTCCTTTGAATCAAGTGAGACTAAAAGTGCTAAGCATGGCTGTTAAAGTACGCAGACATTTAATAATAGCTGCTAGCCTTGGCAGCTCTATTTTATATTACGCTCTGCCAAATGCCTTTCAGCTCATGACCTTCTGTGGTAATTAATCGCAAGCATATCAGCTCTGTAAATGTTTAGACTCAGTTCAAGCAGCTCTAGCACCTGCCTAAGTGATCCCTCTTCGTACCCTTCTTTATTTTGTTGTTCAGTTTTGATCTTCATTTCTCATCTCCAAATACATAGAAGTCATTTTCTAAGAGGCTCCTCTGAGCAAGAGCTCTACATTTATCTCATTTAATTCTTATAAGATCCTGCTAAGGAGACATTATCAGTCCCATTGCACAGATGGGAAAGCTGAGACTTTGCTCGAGGTCACATAAACAGGGAGTTGGGACTAAAGTTTAAACCCAGATCACCTGACTCCGAAATCATGTGACTCCATAAGCCTTTCCCCAGTATTCCGGGTTGCTTCATCTCAGTTGGCTTCTTTCCTGATAGGTGCAGATGTAGCTTCAGTAAAAGCAGGACCTCTGGGTGCCACTGTTACCAAGACTGTTTCTGTGACACATATGTCTGTGGTACTTTTCAGATCCTCGCCTTAACAAAGTTATATCCTAGGGGCTTCCCTGGTGG
Source organism: Lagenorhynchus albirostris (assembly GCF_949774975.1). Lineage (NCBI taxonomy): Eukaryota > Metazoa > Chordata > Mammalia > Artiodactyla > Delphinidae > Lagenorhynchus > Lagenorhynchus albirostris. The sequence goes on along the minus strand of NC_083099.1, from coordinate 48,794,616 downwards.
CGCAGTGGTTGAGAGTCTGCCTGCCGATGCAGGGGACACAGGTTTGTGCCCCAGTCTGGGAGGATCCCACATGCCGCAGAGCAACTAGGCCCGTGAGCCATGGCCGCTGAGCCTGCGCGTCCGGAGCCTGTGCTCCGCAGCGGGAGAGGCCACAACAGTGAGAGGCCCGCATACTGCAAAAAACAGCAGCAACAACAACAACAACAAAAAACAAAGTTATATCCTAGGGAAGAGCAAGTAAATGGTATCACTTAAGCTTGGAGGCATAATTAAAATCTGGAATTATTTTTCGTAGAAGTTTTGTTCGTATATTTCTTTTTCCCAGTTTCACTAACCTAATGTGTGTGAGGTTAAGAGATGACCTTTTCCCCTGACACCACTGCTAAGTTTTTAGTCAGCACCGACTAATGGGATCTTCTGCAAAGATAGAAATGCTCTGTATCTGCATCGTTCAGTACTTTTGGCACTGGCCACATGTAGCTATTGAACTATATGGCTAGAGTGACTGAGGAACTGCGTTTAAAATGTTAAATTTAATTTATGCTTAAATTTAAATAGCCTCATGTGGCTAGCAGCCACCGTATTGGATAGCATAGGCCTCGTTAGGTCTACAGAAGGACGATGACGTCCAGTTGCTAAGGATTCAGATCTAAAGCCAAACCGGCTCATCAGCCTGTGTGACTTTGTGCAAGTTATTTGATGTCTCTGTTTTTCATTACTTTGAATATAAAATGACAATGATCATAGTATGTGCCTCACAGGTTAGCTGTGAGGATTACATGAGCAGTTTTATGTAAAGATAAGCACAATGCCCAGCACATAGTAAAGGCTCATCAATCTTCACAGTGGTTATTTTACCATTACTATTATTAGCTTCCTAAATAATTTGAAGTTGCTTGCCTTTTTTGTGATGTGAAATCTACTTAGAAGTGCTGACAACATGGGAGCTGCTTCATAGATATGCCTTGAATCACATTTTTGAAATCTCTCAGATTTAGGACTTTCGATGCAGAGAATCTCAGAAAATGCCTTCCCTTCTTCAGATATGCAGTTAAAAAGTGCAAGTCTGTTTGTTGGTCAAGGTGGATGAGAAGAAAAAGAAGTGAAGAGACTCTAATTCTTACTAAGAAAAAATAAAATTCGCTCATCTCTTGTCCCATGCGACTCAAATACCCATGGTCTTAAAAAGTTCAGGCTTGGCATGGGTGAGAATGTGATCAAGGGAAAGTCTATTTTAATAGGACACTTGATAAGTAGCAGGAAATCATTTCTCATCAGGCATATTATAGATTGATCTTCGTGATTTTTATTAGCCAGTCAGTATACAAGGACCTTGTACATCAAAATAACCGTACGCACCTGAAGACACTTGTGCACCACATAGAGTGTGTGTGTATATATCTGTTTGTGTGTCTGTGTACAAATATTAATATTGACATTAAAATTAGATAGTAAAACCTTTTGATTTAGTGCCAACTATGTCTGGCCACAGTAAATTGAACCTTAGCACTACCTTGGCATGCCTTCACTCTATAAGACCTTGTAAATGGCAATACAAATATTTTCTAAATGGAAACTCTATTAGACCTGAGGTTTAGAGTACTGTTGATAGGAAAGAGAGGTAAATAATTGCCTTTTTATTTTGTGACCATATTATAAATGCCAGACAATGGAAAAAGTCGTAAAATTAAAAAGGAATTCCTGAAGTAAAACAACACACTGGCTCATAACGTGTCTTTCTTCTTCATCTGCAATCCATGTTGACTACATTCCCAACAACTCAGTTTCACAGGGAACCACTCAGGCTGCTGAGCTTAGGCTGGGCTGCAGGCCTAGGACAGAGATGGTGTTGGCGGGGGCGGGGAGGTGCTCAGGAGTTACCATGCTGTCAGTGAGAGCTCATGCCTGCTTGGCTGACAGCTTCAAAAGAGAGACCCACCACAGGACTGAAGGAAATAGAAGACGTCCTTTTAACAAGTTGAATTTGAAGAACTTTTTCAGGAAACGGGAACTGAGCCCCTTCTGAAGGGTTTTGCTGATCACAGTTGCCAGCCTACACCTTTAATAGCTGGTAAAAGGTGCCCAGCATAGATATTTTTCAGTTTCCTATGAAGCAATTCTCTCCTTTTAAAACCTTTCAGTGGCATGCTATAGAGATGGCCCTCTTGGTACAGCCTGGTTTAACTGTTGACTTTGTGTCGATTTTATTATTCAAGTAGGCCCCGCCTATTGTTTCAGAGGTCAACGAGCTTTTTCATTGCATTTCATCTGAACTGTAGCCTCTGGTCAACCACACTCTTTCTTCTTAGGCAAACATTCTGCAGCAGCTGGGTTGGAAACTATCATTCCACACATCACAGCAAATCTCAGACAACTTGAGTTTAATTATTCCCTGTTGACTGGCGTTGCCATTACTAAAATCTCTTTTAACACACTGACATTGAGAGTGGAAGTGTAGGGTTTCTGAGCTCTCAGCACAATAGCTTTTGCATTAATATCTCATGGTTTATTTCATATAGCAAAGGCCTGTTTTCAGTGTCTAAAATTTGTTTAAACATAAATGGCAAAGAAAGGCAGGGCTGATACAATATAGCTATCTATAGTGAAGAGAAAGGCTGTGAATTGGCTTAGATACTTTTTAAAACGTACATTCTTTTTATAAAAAATTTTTTTTTGCCTTTCAAGTGCATGTCAAAGAGATTTTAATCACCCTTTTGTTTTTGTTCATTTTAAAGAAACATTTACTTTTTATTACTCTGCTAAATAAATAAGGTAGGTATAGTCTATCCCAAACTGAACTTTTCATGGTTTAACACACCGTAATTTCGTGATTAATAGTGCCTAATCTGAGTGCCCCATGAAAACTTTGTGCAGTGAGAGGTGTTCAGTGTTCCTAAAGGTTAGCAACCTCACAAAAGGGACAGTTTAGTGATTGTTTCTAAGGAGCTTGATGGTCTCAAGAGTTATAAGAAAAACAATAAAACTTTGGCATTGGATAGCTAGCATAACATATCCTAGGATTTATTACTACCTAGAAATTAAGTAACACAGAGAGAAAGAACTGAACAATTTATGTTTTAAAAATTCATTTTGAAATATTAAACATGGGAGAACCTAGCACGTGGGCACTGTTGTTCCAAAGATAGTGTGTGTTTAGTGAACTTGATCTTAGCTGCCAAATACTCCCTGATTCCACTAAATACATGGCCAAAACCTTCTGCTTCTTTCCTGGCCATACACTATTTTCCCCACCCGAGCTCCACGCTTCTAGCTTCTGCTTGTAGAATCCACTGAAATGTGGTAGGATTGATTCTGAGGAACCAAGGTCCTTCTTGATGGTGACATCTTAACTCTGCTCTATTTGTGGGTTCGGGCACATCATCCATTTCACAAATAATATTAAATCTGATTATGTTTCTCTTCTGTCAAAACCCTCCTCTACTGCATTCATAATAAAGTTCAAAATTCATATCATCACTTATGAGACGCTCCATCATTTGACTCTCCATCAAACTCCTCAGCTTACCACCTCTCTCCAGTCTGCAGCCACTGTGCCTCTCTCAGTTCCTTTAACGGCCCACAGTCTCTTAAACATTTTGCACGTATATTCGTTCATTCATCCATTCATTCATTTCTTTAATATCTATTGAGCACTGACTGTGCTGGGCACCATGCTGATTTCTAAGGGCCATGTCAAAGGGTAAATAGACATGGTGTGTACCCTCTTGAAGTTTACAAACTAGTCAGGAAGCCAAAAACAGAAGAAATAACTACAAAAGCTGTCCTCTCAGACAGTTTTTCTTTTGCACATGGCTATCTCATTCTTATATTTCATGTCTCATTTGAACATCCTTTCCTAGGGAAGGCTTCCCTGATCCTTCCTCTAGGTTAGAGCCTACTGATATATGCTGAAGAAATAAAACAGAATCAAATTAATAGAAACTAGATTTGCAGGCTTTATAAAAGCCCAATTTGACTCTGTGGTTCTGGGCTTCCCTTTTAGTCTTCAGTGGTCATCTTTATTCACTTGGTGGTGTTTAGCTCCTGTGGTGTAAGGGCGTGCCTAGATGTTTGGGTGAGGGGCTGGCATACAAGATAGAGAGGAATGTCTGAAAAAGCTAGAGGGAATCATTTGTGGAGTACCTATCCATCACAAATATTTTACCCCTATTAAAGTAGAACTGACCCTTAAACAACATGGGTTTGAACTGCATGGGTCCACTTATATGTGGATTTTTTCAATAAATATGTACTTCAGTGTTACATGATCCAGATCCGCAGATGGTTGAATTGCAGGTGTGCAACAGCAGATAGGGAGGGCTGACTACAAAGTTATATGCGGATTTTTGACTGGGCAGAGGGTGGATCCCCCTAACACCCCCATGTTGTTCAAGGGTCAACTATATTTGATCCTTATGCACACATTGTGAAATGAGTATAGAAAAAGGGAAGAACATAGAACTACAGTCTCAAACTCTAGAGACAGACCATTTAAATGTGCCACTGGGACCTCTCTTTTTCCTCAACTATAAACTGGAAATAATAATATCTGTTTCTTAGGATCGTTGGGAGAATTTTAATTATATAAGATAATATTCACAAAGCCATCAGAATATGCCTGGCCCATTTTGAGTTCTGGCTCTTACTGTTATTGCCATGTTATAGATGAGGAGTAAGTGTTGGAAGGGTTGGGTAACTTTTGAAGATCATAAAGCTAGAAATAGAAGGCAACAGAGGCAGGGTTGAGACACAAGTCTGCCCAGTTTCAGACTCTAGTATTTACTCTCTACACCGGAGCAGATAAATATCCACCCAGTGAATGAAGTTCACAGAAAGGCAATCAGTAGTTACCAGAAGAGAAAGACTCTGCTTTTAAAAGCCTGAGTTTTAAGAAGTTGTCTTCATGTCTGGTTTCTGTGAATAAAAATGTGCTTGATTTCCTAAGTAATGGGCAGCAGTGGTCATGTGAGTAATATGCCAGATGGTTGCTTAAATCCCTGGGAAGCAGCATATTCTTCTGTTTAATTTAAAAATACTATGTGTCAGGTTGAGAAGGGAAGATAAGAAAGGAATGACCTTGTCTTGTGCTGATAAATTGCTTTCTCCAAATATACCTTCAGGTGGACAGCACTCTACAGAATCTTAGAGCTGGTGCCTTTCCTTAGACAGTACAAGGAGTCATGGTTTAAAAAGAAAGAAATCTCTGCATTAACCTGATATGGACAAAATGTCTTTTAAAAATTGTCCATAATTGATGTGACTGATAATTTAGGTGTAAAATTATTGAGTGTAGATTTTTCTTTATATAAAGATGTTTTTACACAAGATTTTTTTTTGCATATGTCCTTTACAGTTATTATTTTTTCTACGTATCCTTTATAGCAGTCCAGAGTATTAAAAAGAAAACCTCTATAATTTTGATGCCATTCATGTCCCGTACATTAGTAATGTATAACAGTGCTGGAAGAAAATGGTTACTGGTAGGACCATTACTAATTTGTTCAAAATTTAGTCCCATTTTAATTGAACAACTAATATGAGTCAAGGACAAAGGTATCAGACGTTTTCTCTGGTCTTGGAAATCTTAGAGTTTACTGGTAAATATACATAAATAGATATTAAGAAAATAGATATATGGCTGTGAGGGTGTGGGAACACAGCAAAATGCCCACCGTTGGGATTTTGGGAATTTGTTGCACATTTCTGGAGATGAAGTCTTTAAAATGATGAACATGAGTTAGGCAGGTAAATAGAGGGTAGAAAGGGTGTGCTTGAGAAAGTGGAGCCTGCCCAAGCAAAGGCTCAGAACCCGCATGTGAGGACTTAAAGACTGGTTTGTACTCTTAGACTGCAAAGCATGAGGTAGGGAGTAAGAGGACATGAGTTTGACACAATTGGTGGGGGCCACATGGAGTATTCTGGGTGTCATGTTAAGTTCCTTGGTCTTCAGACAGTCATTTATGACCGTCACTGAAGGATTTTAACCATTGAATTAACATGGTTTGATTTGAACACAAGCTAAATCACTGGCTGCATTTGGCAGAATGGGTCTACCATAAGCAAGCCTGGATGAGAGGAGTTGGGTGTGATAATTAAATAGAGAAGACAAGCAATGGTGAGAAGCACCTGATACGAGAAATATTTAAGCAATACAGTTGACGAGGCTTGGGGACTGGCTGGATTGGGGACATGAGAGAAGTCTAAGATAGTGCAGCCCAGAGAAAGAATGTGAACACAAAATGTTTTCAGAGTTGGCCACGCTGAATTTAAGATGCCTCCAGGACAACTGGATATACCAGTCTGGAGTTCTGAGTGGAGCTTGTGGTTAGAGCCGTCAGGGAGTTACAGCCTAGGGAGGGAGGGAGGATTAAAGCTTTGAGAACGGTTGGAAGAGTACCTAGGGGGCATGTTAAAGGGTTAATGGGCGAAGAGAAAACCCTGGGAGAAACCCAGCATTTACTCAGCAGGGGGAGAAAACGACCCAGTGGAGGATCCTGAAAAAAAATCCAGAGTAGAAGGTGAGCAGGGAGAGAGTGAGTCATGAATGCCAAAGAAGTAGACCATTTCAAGGAGGAAGCGGCTTTTAGTGTCAAATGTTTTCACTCACTTTCACCTATATTTTATGTTTGTTCCTATGCTAAATTTTTTTTTTGCATTTGCTAATGATGAAAATAGGTATGGTACAAATAGGGCCAAAATGTAAAAATATGTCCTCTCCTTAGGATAAGCTAGGGAAAGACAACATTTTCATGTAAATAAAACAATTATAGTGACAATCCTTTAATTGATAATTATATAGAGTTTATAAAGTGCCCTGATATCCAATGTCATTTTATTTTCACATGAGTCCAATAAGACAAGCATTGAGACCTCAGATTTCTCCCTTTTTTCAAATCATAGAAACTGATGCACTGTGAGGTTAAGGGATATGTCACAGCTAGCTGCACGTGAGTTGTAGAGCTTGGACAATACAGTGTAATGTCCTCAGCCTCCTGACCCACTAGGCCTTCATGAAAGCATGGTAGGAATCCAAACATGACAAAGAATAGTCTATATTCCTTTAGCCCATGGACTCAAAATATTCATATCCATTCTTCAGGTTTATTACTTTCCTCCTAATCATGAGCATTCAAAATCTTCAATTTCATAAAATTGCAATCATTAAAATATCAATTACCTTTCTTACATAATCGCTTTTCTGTTCCATTTTCCATATCCTTAGAAAAAAATTTGCAGTCACAATTTGTTGCTTTTGAGATTAAGTTTATTTGGGGAATAACATCTAGACACTTAGGCCTTTAATTATATTATCTACAAGGTTATCTGCAGATAACAGATAGTGAATAAAGTAAAAACCCATAATACGGTGGAAGGAAAGAAAGAAAAGAAATTGACATTTGTCAGCATTTTGTAGAATATTGGGAAACATTATACTGAATAAAATAGAGAGTAGTCTGTATAAGACAACTCAAAAAATTAAATCCATGTCTTTGGAGGTGGCATGATTACATTACTTGGTACAAGGTATCTGTCATCCTAGTTCTTAAACATGAGTAGCATTTCTGAGTCAGGTAAAATCATGGACAGACATTAAAAAAAATTATTTTTTGCATATATTCCTCTTAGTAAAAATTTATAACATCCTGGACAGAAGGAGAGTTCCTCTGGTTTCTCATTCCTCAATTCTTTCTTTGTCAGTGTTGCCTGTTAGATTTCATATGAGTTTCCTGTCTTACACTGCACTCTGGATGGAGCCCATTGAATGTTGGTTTAATTTCCTATTGCTCACTCTGAAGTGACCTGGTGTTCCTTTAGCATTAATGTTTTTTCTCTTGGGAACTTTCTATCTTGCTGGAATCAGTTTTCTGGCTTCCCTTGAGAAAACTAAAGCCAATAGTTCTTCCTTGCCCCACCCCTTCATCTATATCTTAATAGTTTCTCTAGTACTTCTTCCAGGCAGGTTTCCCTGTTTCTCTTAATGGACTTTTCCATCTTACAATAGTTGAGGAATAACTTCTTATCCCTGTTATTATGTACTTTCATCATTTCCTTCCTCTGCCTCAGAGTAACGTGGAGCGCTTGACAAATGAGTATCAAATTATTTATTCTAACAATCACTTATTTCATTTATAATTATTTTTATTTTCTTTTGAATCAATTTCTAAATACATTTTTAAGATTATTTTTACACGTCTCTTTCAAAAGGACTAAAATGGCCATGCTATAAATGTTAAAGAATTTAATAACTGTGTTCTAACATAGTATTTCAAACTTGTATTCCCTCAGACATGTATTGGGTACCTACTATGTACAAACCACAGAACTAGGCATTAAAAGAGATATAAGAATTACAAGAGCCATTCTCCAAGAAGAATAAAGTCTAACTGGGAATTCAGGATGAATGAAAACCTAACAATCTACCTTGAATTATTATTGATTATTAATAGATTTCTTCATGAAAACCAAAGTAATTTATTCTTATAACATAGAAAAATACAATAACATTTTATTTGCAATATTTTCTTCCTCCAGGTCTTCACTATTGCTTCTCCTTTGCTAGATAAATAAATAAATAAAGGATTTTCGGGTAGAAAATTGGCATCTTTAAAATTAAATTATGCATGTCTATACTTAGAGAAGAGATACATTCTTAAAATAATGCAAGGAATTTGTAAGCATACAGTGATATAAAACTAAAGAGAAATTCTAGGAGCACAGTTTGAAAATTTCCTGTTAATTTAACAACATGGAAAGCAGAATATCCAGTTTGGAGTTTTATTGTATGCATATGGAAGACTGTTCTATAATTTACAAATGAAAAACAGTGCCCACTGGATTTAGAATTTGTAGTCTCAGAATGGAAAAATCAAAAAATCTACAGTGTTGGCCATTGCTTGGTGGAAAAGAACACTATGGGTAGAATCTCAAAAGCTCCAGTAAGTTTATTTAAAATAGGTTAATATAGTTTGATTTTCCTATTAAACTGCCGAGTTCAACGGTGCACCCTTCTTCAATAATAGGAGAGGGAAAAGACTCCCCAGCTGCTACTTTTATTTGAGGGGACACTTGAGTTCTCCCAATTCTAGGTAAAGTCTTGGGGGAATTCCCTTTGGAGCTCTGTTCAATGTGTCCAGAATTAGAGAGGCTGGATTATAATGCAGAGTAGAGAAATCACCACAGCATCAGCCACTTGATGCAGAATGGGAAAAAAAAAAAATTGGCCAAGTTCATATTTTTGGTACTCACAAAAGTGTGTATACCTTTGAATTGTGCCTTCATTTGGCTTGGAATAATTAAGTGCCATGGGAAACAATATAATCTGAGGGTTACTTCTGAGAGAACAGGGAGGCTTGGTGTGGACTTTTAAGGTCTGAGTTGGAACAGACAATCTTAATGATTAATTTAATGATATCGCTAAATCAACAGAGGTTAAAATAGAATGATTTGATCAAAAGAGGGTTTGCAGCATTAGGAATGTATATGAAATAGCTTTTGTGACAGTCTAGGGATTTGATTTCCAGTATGAACTACATAAATGGCTAAATATAATTTTCCTAAAATATTACTTCATTGGGCCAGTAGTAAGATATCATCTTGGCTTTTGTATTTTGGCTGGCTGACATTTTCTTCTTTCCCATGAAAAAAAAAAAAAAAGTAGAACTGCCCTCATAGAGAATTGAACAGAACAGAGTATCATGCTGCCCCTCTCTGTTTATTAAGATAACCTTCTGATAAGATGGTTAAGCAGGAAGTTGGAATAGTTCAGGGAAACCAAAGGCCACTTCTTGCTCTATCTGGGACATATTATTTTACAGTTTGGACTTCTATGTTGAAGGTTTCTTTTTCTTTTTTTTTTTAAAGTACAAGATGTACTGAGGTTTGAATGATACTTTAGGTTTCTTTTCAGTGGGTATTGAATAAGTGTGAAAAATGTCAATATTTTTATTTGTATTAACACTCTGAGGTCAGAGCAAACATTTAGTAATGTGAGAGAAAATATGCCACTTGGGTTCTGGAATGTTTTCAAAGGACATAGCAGAACACACTTGGAAGTATAATTACCATCATTTCCATTGATAAATAATGTTTATAACATATTATTTCTGTCCAAATTAATGAGATTAATTAACTTATTTTTGATAACTCCAGACGTTGGGTTTCTTATCGTAGTTTCTTCTACTTAGTATTTCTGAATTAGGGAAAGATTTCACTTATGACCCAGATAAGATATTAAGTATTATATTTCTGCTAGAGATCATGTGTAATTTTTTTCCTACATTAAATAGTAAAACAGAAAACAAATTCCCCTTGATAGTTATTGTTCTCAGCTAAGGCATATTGTTAAATTTAATTTAGTCTGTGCTTATGGAGTGAACTTATTCTAGATAAAGGGGAAATATTACCTATAACCTTTTAAAGAGTAGAAACCAAAACCTGAGCATGAATAATTTTCTTTGTTATTCCTCACATGGCAATTTTTCTATTAATAATATGTCTAAATTTAATGTGGATGAATTTTATCTCTAATCTGTTCTGAATCATAAATACTTTGCTTTTACTATATCCTTTGAATTTTTATGTATGTTAAAGAAGGTAACTCTTTGTATGGAAATTTGAATGTTTTCCTAGTATTCCAACTCTTCTATGTGACTTGTCACTTATCTGGTTTTAGTCAGAAGAGCCTCCTCAATGAAAACCATGTACTAGTTCATTATTTTTAGCTCAGTCTGACTATAAGGTTTAAGCACCAAGGATCTCACAAAGTGGACTAATAAAGTCTCCAAGACAGTTTTGATATGGGAAAAAAAAAAAAAAGATGAGAAAAAAAGAAGATGAGATGTAGGGTCAACACAGAACCTTTAAGTCAATATAGGAAATGAATTTAGAACCTTTTTGGTTTGCCCATAAGCAATTACAATGCAATTCATATTAACAAATCTGACCTAGCAGGATTTTAATCTAGAAACTGGCAATATTTACCAATTTCACAGCTACAATTCTTTAACCTAATGTATCTCAGTCAAACCAAAATAAAACAGTACCATAATTTAATAAAGAACAAAGTAGCTTAATTTGAAGCAGCGTGAAAGAAAAAAAATACATAGGTCTCTCAGATGGGAAATTAGCAGCATTAGTTCTGGAATCTGAGGCATTTTCAACAAAATCTCATTATGAAAAGTCTAAAACTGATTTTTAAAATTCTTCTAAAAGTGATCAAATTATTTAACAATAGAATTGCAATTGTTTTGAAAATATCTTTTTTCCCTACCAATGTTTTCACATGAGAAGCTGCTATTCTCTTTCATTTCTCAGCAATATTTTAAATTTCATTTATTTTACTTATTTCATTTCACAGAGAATATTTTAAAGACATATTCTCTTAGGGGGATCAGAGGCAGTAGCTGGGTGGATAATAACACTGTTGACTGAAGTATGGAACCTGGAAGGACAAGTACTCAAAAGCCATTTAAATGTGTGCATTCTGGTATGTTTTCATGTTAAAGACAATTTTGAAGCTGTGGGGTGTGTGTGTTTGTGTGTGTGTTACACACAGAATCAATTTTCCTATATGAGGGTTACATGTCTATTCATAGATGTATAGGTCATTATATGTATTAAGTGAATTTTCAGTTATCCAAGAACAAGTAACTTTTTGGGGAGTAGAGTTTGGAGTGTACAGATCAACCATGGTGAAAAGCAATCATAGAGGATTTGTGAAAGCAATTTAAATGACTGTGAATCATCTGCCTATTAAGAATTGTTTATTATTTTGAACTTCACAGTAGGTAATAAATACCACAGCATCTTTTCTTTTACCATGTGGAACTTTTGAGTTTCCCGGCCAATCAGATGTGTCATTTAATGGATTCATGTTGTCTTCCTCCACTCTCTGCCTGACCTTAGAACTTTGCAGTGGCCCTTAGTAAAGGCTAGAAGGTCCCGTAGCTTGCAATAGGATGGGAGGAGGTAGTTGAGGAGGGAAGGCACAGGGAGTGAAAGATACATTTCCATTCAATTCAACCCCTAAATTCGAGATACATAGATACAGAAAAAAGTGACATTTTCTAGGAAACAGAAATAAATAACAGATTATAAAAATAGACAATGACATTTTTGCTATTTCTTGCCAAGCAGTTTACATAATTTATGTATATTTATGAACATAGTTTATTTACATGGTTTGTATATTTAGTGTAGGCAAACGTTTGAACTATTGTTTTTACTCTTTTGGTTGTAAAACAGTAAACCTGCTGTTAAATGTAAGATGCATTTTAACTCAGTACATTTGCATTAAATAACTATTCTATAATTTGGGGGCTTTTTTTTTTTTACAATGATTACTTTTGTTTTCACGTGGAATTGACATGTGTGATTGCCATTCACACTGTCTTCATTAACTTACTTATTACAGTCACATAAATAAGTACTGACGCATAGATACACTTATGTACATCTACGCGTACTTATGTGCTTATGTAAGTACTTATGTACTTACCTGGGAAGGGGTTTGAAGATAATTGTGAAATAATTTGTTCGGAAAAAAACTCCATTTGGGCATATGTTTGGAGTGATGTTGAGAGAGTGATAAAAAATTAAGGCAGTTCAGATAATGTGTACTGTACTGTTCATTAACACTTTTGAGAAAGCTACAAGAGGTCCTGAAAACAAATGGAATCCCCCCTCCCTATCACACAGTTATTATTATTATTCCAATGTACACTCACCTGCTGTTTTCTACAGCTGACACACAATACATTTTAAAAATTAGCACTTTTGTGAAGGAAAATTTTATATTTTGTTCAAAGGAAGGTTCTTTTAGTAGTCCCTGCTGCAAGCATGAGCTATGAGAAAGCCGTGATAATAATGGAAAGCTATTTAGATGAACAGGCAGTAATAACAGGAAGAAAGAAAAGGAACCTCTTGGTGCAGGGAGGGAGATGGGACCCTTCAATGAGAGTGAAATTCATGCTACACATCGTATGGCCCAGCTGTTTGGGAACATTAAAAATCCCTTCACTTAAGCTGTTGAAAGCTGCAAAAAAGACCAAATGTTTTCCATCTCAAAACACATTTTACTTAGCTGTGTTTTGAAAGCTGTTATCTAAACATTAAAAAAAAAAACCCCAGCATATTTTAACATGATTTCTTCCTTGGGTGCAAATCAGCAGTTATAATTTAATTTAGGAAAAAGTGAAAAAGGTAGAAGGGAAAGGCACATTTGTTCTCCTACTTTCTTGTTTATCTTGCCTTAAAGTACTTGAAAGACATAAAACTGGGAAATAAAAAAGTCACTAGCATACAGTTTTGTTAACTTATCTTGTGAACATTAAACATTATGCCTCAAATTTCTTATGGTACATAAAGTGTTTCGCCTTGCGAGATTGTGTATACAGCACTTCAAAAAAGCCAGGAGGACAGCTCACTAAATGTAATGGATGTGTAACAGCAGATCTTTAGATCTCTTGTATTTAGCATGACAACTCTGGGTTCTTTAGGTGCTTTAAACATGATATCTAAAACCACATATTTTTTTTCCCTAGTGATGAAAAACATAGACTAATTACAAACTTCTCTTACACTATAGATGGCTTGAATGTCCGGTGCAACTGCAACATTTTGATTATACTCTATCTCCTATGGTTGCTGAAATTAATCAGTTTCACAACTTCATTTTCTTAATAAATTTTCATGTTAAGTCTCACTAGAATGAATACCTGCTGAGCATAGTCACAGTGGAAATGTGTTGTCTGATGATGCAATGAACAATTTATTTCTATTAACAGTTTTAAGATATGAAGACTTAGAAGCTTTCCTATTATGTGCATCCTGATGTGTCTTCACCAAAATCTTCAAGAACTCTCATTAGGCAGTTTCAAAAGATACCTTGAAACAGAGGAACTGATTCCCACTTTAAGACTTACTTTTATAAACCTATTTATTTCCTATCAAAACTTACGTTGGCTATTATGTTGACAAAACTTTTGTCAGGAAACTTTACTAGGAACGTGGCTTAGACAAGGAATATGACATGGGATCGGTGCCTTGCACCCGGGATGCAGACCACAAGTGGTTTTTGATGATAAAAGCACAAGGAAGTTTCCAACAGTGTAAATAATCAGATAAGGAAGCAGATAGCAAGGGCAGACATGCTAGATTTAAGAGGAAACCACTAAAAACCCCAAATGACCTTCTTTAGGCTATGAGACATAATTATGGTTTAATGACATAATGTTAAAAATCAAATTTCATTGTTTTTATTAGCATCCCTATTATGACATATTTATAGTTGTGGACAGAAAAATAAGAAATCGTTTTATCTTCTTTTATTTTTACCTTTATGCTTTTACACAAATCTAAGTGAAGAATGTAAGATGAGGATAAAAGATACATTTTCTAGGGCCACTTTTTGAGAACCTTAATAGATGAGAATTTTACTTCTAAGTGCCCCTCTTCTTTACTTCGAGTACTGAATTCCTTTTTCATGTGTATTTTCCTAACAGACTACAATGAAAATACATTAATCAATGACAGGGTAATTGAAAAAATGTATGATGCCACAAACCAAGCATCGGTTACATTTATTCTTACTCCTATTATGATTTAGGTTTGGGAAAATCAAGTTCCTTCTCCGGCCTCTGTTTTCACATCCACAAAATGACTGTGTTATTACAAATATGCAGTATAGGTGCACTTGTGTCCCAGGAGTCTATATTGGTCTTGAAAATACCCCTAGTGAATACTTCCTTTATGTATCTGATATTTATTATTAAACTGAGGTTAGTCTTCCTTAGGGTCCCTGTCAGTCAGTGGTTGGCTTACAGTGATACTCATTGCCAACTCCCAATATCAGAAAGATGACACCTTTGGCAAGTTAGCAGGGCAATCTTTTAGGTCTTTATGTCTGAGGTATTGTAGCTTTGGGTAAAGATCACAGCAAAATATACAGTCAGATTAATTAGAATTTGAATCCCATCTTTAATACTTACCAGCTGTGTGACTTTGGGCAAGGTATTTACTCCATCTTACTGAGTTCGTAAATTTTGTCATCTGCAAAACAAGGATAATAATCACATATGGTGGTTAGTGAGTTGTTAAAGGAAATGATGCATCATAAGCACCTGACATAGAGTGGACACTTATATTTTACCATCTTGCCATCATCTCTTGTTTCTATTACTTCAGTAGCTTGCTAATTGGTCACCAGTATCCACTTGCTGCACCCCAGTACGTTTGCCACATTGTGGTCATTATGTTTTTTTTTTTTTTTTGCGGTACGCGGGCCTCTCACTGCTGTGGCCTCTCCCGTTGCGGAGCACAGGCTCCGGATGCGCAGGCTCAGCGGCCATGGCTCACGGGCCCAGCCGCTCCACGGCATGTGGGATCCTCCCGGACCGGGGCACGAACCCGTGTCCCCTGCATCGGCAGGCGGACTCTCAACCACTGCGCCACCAGGGAAGCCCCCCATTATGGTTTCTAAAGATGAGAATTTGGCAAAGACCATGTCTGGTTTTTTTTCAGAATGAATGAATAAATGAGTGAAATTAACAAGACTGTTAGAAATAAACTATTTAAATACACAGTTTTTTTAAAAAGCTAATGGATATATTTTGCCTACATTTCCAATCAACATCAAATAATTTACAGAAAAGTGATTACAGGGCTTCCCTGGTGGTGCAGTGGTTGAGAGTCCGCCTGCCGGTGCACGGGACGCGGGTTCGTGCCCTGGTCCGGGAAGTTCCCACATGCCGCGGAGCGGCTGGGCCCGTGAGCCATGGCCGCTGAGCCTGCGCGTCTGGAGCCTGTGCTCCGCAATGGGAGAGGCCACAGCAATGAGAGGCCCGCGTACTGCAAAAAACAAAAAACAAACAAACAAACAAAAGTGATTACAACACAGAAAACAGCAGTGTGTTGTATGTATTTAGGCATTGTGCTTATGATTTGAAGTGTTTTGTGTTTTTTGTTATTGTTTTTGTTGTTATCGCTATTGAAAATGATTTGACTAGGTCTTCGGCTGTTAAACCAAATAGGAAGACTCATTATCTGAAACAAAGTGTTTCTAGTTTATCTACAACATTACCTAGAGGTGTACCTTCAGTATGTTAACAGTTATTCTTAAATTTAAAAAAGAATTACTCCAAACATTTCTTGACCTTACTTACTGCTTTTAGATTTTATCAGAACAATTATTTTTCACTGTTTCTTTAATTTATGCTGGCAGATTCACCCAGCATAAATCCATTTATGTATTAGAATCCATCAGGAAAATTAATCTCTTTGTTTAAAATACACACATGAATATACATATACCTAAGCTACTACAGTCTATACTTTAAAAACATATGGGGGTGATTTGAGAATCATAAGGAACAATAGGATGCTGAGTTTTATCAAAAAAATTGAACAAACATCGAAAATACCTTTAACCTAACTCTAGCACATCGAAAGCTCCCCAGGAATATTCTTTTCCACTTCTGCCCAGTCTTTGAATGAGTGACAGTCTCACCCTTCCATAAAGCTTCCCCTACCACACCAGGGTCTCTTTCCTGCCTGAATCTCTGTAGCACTTATCATTCGAGCCACATAATTGAGTACTTCATGACTTACAGTCTTGTACTATTTGTTGTTCTTTCAAGTAGCTTAGTCTTGTCTCTCTAAATAGATTGCCTGGGCCTTAACAGCAGGGACAATGGTTTATATTAATGTTTCACTCCTTTTGGCTTCTAAACCTTATCCGGCAGCATATTTCGTAGGTCATTTTCAACCTGTGAATCAAGAGCCAAGGAATTGAAGCGAGTGGTGTGGGATTGGGAAGAAATCTCAGTTATTCTGAAACACAAGAGTCCTTGTAAAGCTGTCTGTGTGTGCATGTATGTACATGTGCCTGTATGTACACAAAAACAAATGAGAAAAAGAATTTTAAATTAGATATTATAGACTTTTTAACTTGTGTGTTTGTGATATATTGTCACATGCAAAAAAGGAAGTTATAGAATAATATGTAAAGTATAACTTTATTTTGGTGATATTTTAAAAATTTGGTGTGAGCAAAGAATACAGCAAGAAAAAACCCACACGGGACTGAATATCAATTACCTCAGAATGGTGAATCACCACTGTTTTGTGTTGTTTAGTTGGTAAACGAGTACGAATTGCTTTTATAATTTGAAAGACTTCCAAGAAAATGTTTAAAAATGAAAACTTCAAAGGAAATACCAAAGTGAAGTGAAGTGATAAATAAAATTACCAGGTTCTCTAAGAGGAAAGGAAATTAAATTCAAATTCAGCCTGTTTTGCCTGGATAGATGGAGAAGCACTGGTACAGCAGAAAAAAACATTAGCTGAGAAGTTCTATCTTCCAGCCGCAGGTGTACCACTTACCAGCATGAGGACCTTAGGCAAGTTCTCTAATGTCTGCATCTTTTTTCTCATTTTTATTGTGATAATTTTACTTGTCATACCGTCTCATAGATTTGCATCATCTGTGACTTTTAATTAACTAATCTAGGTGAAAGCCCCTTGCAAAGGATGATGTGTTATCCCTACCATGCTCTCTGTCACATCTGATATGGTTTGGTTGGTAGTTTTGAAAACCTTCTCTGGGAACCAGTGGGAATAGCAGCCCACAGCTACTTTATCAGAAGTGGTTGCAACTCCCAGGAGAGCTCCTGCTACCACAGAAGAGGGGCAAGGTTCTAGTCCATGGCAGTGATGGGAAGGGAGAGAAACATTGATTGCTAATACTACTTTTCATTGCTGCCTTTGGCAGTGATACTGTTGTATTACCATTTTTCTAGGTTTGGGCTAATGTTGAGGGAACTCCTGATAACCAGTTTATCAGAGCCCTTTTACATTCAAAGATCAACATCTTAGTCATTTTATACACAATAATGAAAAATCAGTCTGAATCGGCAAAGCAACTTAGCCCTAATTTGGGACATGCTGCCAAACCAGTTGAAAGGTCATGATACACTAAATGAGGACTCTGGAAATAGGGAAACAAATCTTTCTGAAATCTGTTGTCATAATATCACCACTCTGAAACTTATGATCGCTGCTTTTTCTGCTTTCAATCCAAGATAGCCTAAATTCCAACAGGCTTTAGAAAGCTTTCCATAATTTGGCCTTATCAAGTCTTATTCACTAATGCTTCTCAGCTTCATGGCTCTTGGGATATCATAACGAGTTTATTGAGCAACAGTTCATGAGAGGAACCAGAGGCGAGTATTTGTTAGATGGGGGTGTGAAACCATCTCTTCCCAGCTGCAGGAGGGAAAGGGCAGGCTGAGGCTAAGGGCAGGCTGGGACGGTCGGGGTGCCCCTTCATGGGCCAGAGGTCTCTGACAGTCAGAGGACGCCAGGTGACTGAGTTCTCCATAGGCACCAGAGGTCTTTGGCTGGTGTTTTTGGTATCTATTGCTGCATAACAATTTACCCCAAAACCTAGTGGCTGAAAACAATAATAAACATGTATTGTCCTCAGATTCTATGGTTTAGAATTCAGGAGCTGCTTAGCTAGCTGGGTTGTTCTGGCCCAGGGTCTCATCAGGTTGCAGTTAAGACAGCAGCTACAGTCATCTAAAGATTTGACTGGCTCTGGAAGATCCAACCCCACTCACCACCCTCTCACATTTCTGCCCCAGCCAACAGAAGAAATTTACACACCCCGAACTGAACAGCCTCTGCTGAGATCCTCTAGATTCACACGAACATCTTACTCTGTGTGTGTCCTCTTTCCTTTTCCTTGAATGTTTCACCTCCCATTTTCCCCATTTTATTCACATTTTGAAGAATTGTATCTTTTCATAGCCTACTTTAAATATCGACTAAAACATACTGAATTTCTGTTCAAGGTCTATTTTGAAAACATGAATCACTTCAATCGAATCATGAAGATTCCAGTTTCTCTTCATGTGTTTTCTTTTACCTATCTCCGAAAATATTCTTTTCTTAGGAAATATTTCTCCCCACTCCCAAGATTGGGATTCCTAGCTTAGTTGTTAGATGCCATAATGAATTTGCATTCCTGTCACTTATTTTGGTTCTTTTTCTCTGCTTCTATATGTTTCCATTTTGTTTCTCAAGAAACAAACTGCTGCCTGTGTGACAGCAGATAAATTAGGATTAAAAAAATGCTTATTCCTCTTCTGATGTAGTGTAGAGATGTCTATGGAAAAAAAAAACCCATAAAGGGCATTTATATAGAAGCTAACAGCTATTTTATAGAGTTAGAACTCCATTTAATAATAGTTAATGTTTATTAGGTGCTTATGTTCTAGGCACTGAGCTAAGTGCCGTGCATGGATTATCATGTTTAATCCTCTGTAAGATACTATCATTATCCTCATTTACAGACAAGGAAACTGAGGTGATAAGTAACTTGGCACATGTCACTCGCCTAGCACGTAGTGAAGCTCTGATTTAAATCCAGGCCGTCCTACTCTCGTGTCTGTACTTTTAATCACTATACTATTTCTCCTCCTTTTGAATGTCTACTATGTAGCAGGCATTATACTAAGTGCTATATATATATATATATATATATATATATACACATATGTATAATCTCCATTGTTTAATCCTAATAACCTCCTATGATATAGATGCCATTACCACAATTTTAAAGATATTGAAAGAGAAATTCAGGAAGTTTAAGCAGCTCAGTATCACATAACTAGCAGCAGATTCTATCCAGGGCTCCAACATCAGAGGGCTACAACTTAGCAGGAAACCGGGGAGAAACTGATTGCTCATGAGCCCAAGTGATTTTAGATTTGCAGAGAGGAATCCTGTGGTCTACAGAGCCCCGGGAAGAAGATCTTCTTACTTCATTACGGCAGCTAACCACATTCAGCCCATCGCCTTCCCTGCTAAAGGCCACAAGAGGTGGCACATTTGTGAAAACAGGTGATAGCATTATCACATCCTAGCTGTGAGTGATTTGACAGCAGGGTCATGTGAGTCATGAGCCACTGGGATCACCTGGACCATAGTAAACAAAATCATTGGGAACAGGGAATAATTAGAGAAGAAATGTTGGTTTGCCATCCACAGGTTCTTTGACTGGAAGATACTTTAATTTATTTACCTTAATTATTTATCTCATCACTGCAATGGAATACTTTTCAAAGTCTAAACCAAATTCAGCAAATTTGCATTTTACTGAGGGCTTAGATTCTGCAGTGAACCAGTAATTGAAAATCAAGTGTAATCACAATTTCCCTTGCTCAGCCTTTAAACCATCCAGTATGGACATAGATTACCTTGGCTTTGGTTGAGCATTGGAGAAAGTGGTGTTTCTTGCATTCAGGTGCTGCATGGTGTGAAAAATACATATCTCTAAACCTAAGAGTCACACTCAATGCAACAAGATACTCAATACAAAATGCATTTAAACACTGATTCCTACTGAGGAAACAGATGATTCTTTCTCCATCTGATGCTCTTTTCTGGATAAAGGATCATTCATTCTCATTCTCGTTCTTGTTCTCTCTTTCTCTCTCTCTTCTCCATCTCCATCTCCCTCTTTCTATCTGTTCACAATAGTTGAACATTAGTAACTTGAATGTGTATATGTTATGTTACAACACCACTGGGCTTTCCAAGACTGAAATGTAGCAAAATATATTTTATAAAGACTTTTAATGACTTTCTTGAAATATTCCAGCATTGGTTACCAAAGAGATATGTATAGGAAATGATAAACATTTATTATGATAATTTCTGCAGTGACAACAAAAACCACAGAATTAATACAAATGGACATGCTAAAGGACTTAGTGAATCATTTAAATTTGATTCATCCAACTTCTTTTTTTTGAGGACGTATGAACTTTGCTAGCTCTTGGAAGAGTGGAAGAGGGAAGAATATAAAACTGTATTAGATACAACGTAATATTACACAAAAGCATGAGTTTAAAATTTAAAATCTATAGCCATTTCGATCTTATCATCCTAGGCTTATAATTTTCACTTTCTCCATCTCATGACTGGTTTCCATGGTTTATTTGTAAATTGATAGTCCAGATCACATGGGGAGAGAAATTATGTGTGAATCAAAGTGTGTTTCTTCTTTTCTTTTTAAGTATTTATGTCCCTTCTGGCATTCTCCTTTCTAGTTGTAGGCACTGCATTAGCAAGCCTAGATTTGTTTTCCAGTCAAGAACTACATACCAAAACACAAATACATTTGAGAATCTGCATCTTGGAAATTGACCGGTACTTAATTCTGGAGTTTATAGACAGGCTATATTAGGATTTTATTTGAAGTTGAAGGATTGACTCAACAAAATTAACAGAAATATATTTTTAAAGCCACACCTGAAATCATGTCCATGTTTTCATCATGATACTGAGATCTTATTGGGTACTTTAACCACTATTGGAATATTTGGACATTTTACTACTTGATATGTATCAAAAGATATGACACCCATTAAATGGATTATAAGCCTCACACTTTTCTGGCTCTACAGAGTTTTTATTTTTAATGTGTCTAGTTATAGTTATTGACATAATAAAATGGAATTTTAGGATTTCCAATATAGGGAAGAGTGATATCTCACTACATCACTGGTCAGAACTTAGCATATTGATTTTCTTGGATAATTCTGCCACTGGGACATCATAACTAGCATCCACCATCAGAATGTTGAAATAGGGCAGTAATTCTGGGCCAGAACTGCCTCACCATCCCTGCCCCTTTGTTTAGCACAGGCTTCTTTAGTTAGCAGTGGGCACTTTCAATAGATCACAAATTAATCACAGCCATTAGTGCTCTTTACAGAGGAGACTGTGTGGTTGCTCCTGCGAAATGTTCTGTTCCGCAGGATGATAGTTAATTCATCTGGAACAATGTTAGTTCATCAAGGTTTGTGGTTTATATAAAGATCAAATTCCTGTAATTTTGTATGCCATCTGATTTAATGTCCACTTAGTTTAGCAGTTAGACAGCCATTGGCAGGCACAACACAGGAATCCAATATCAAAAACTGGAGAAAAGGCCAGTTTAATTCTTAAATGTTTAATTCAGGCTTTGGTAGACTAAGATTAAATGACTGCTTTTCTTTCTCCTGGGGAAATATATATCTAGATAATGCCAAATCTTATTAAGAAGAGCCTAAATAATATAAAACATTGTGTGTAAATATGCCCATGGTAAAATCTATGCTTTAGAAGGGCTTATAATGGAAGAGGATAGGAAGGTGTGGGTTGATTTTGAAAGGAAATTATACACATTTCTTTGGAAGGTTCTCATACCAGATGCTCAAGTAAAATTACAACAGTTCACAGGCAAAGGATCAGTTGGAGAGAGTTTACTGATAACCTCCTTTCTTTGTGAGTTTGATAGACCCTCCAAATGCTTTCAAGCTGAATGAAAAGCTGAGGCTTGGTTTTGTCTCTCTTTATCCAGCACTATTTTTTAGTAACATTTTTGGTTAAGAGTGAAAACGGTCAATTAATAGAAAAATATTTAGGGAATACTTAGCAGTTTTTACTAGTATCAGCTTTGCTGAAACAGATGCAACATAATGAAAAGCTTTATTTCCAAAAATTGTTCCCCTTAGGTGTTCAGTGGAAGGGGAAAGGGGCTTTCATACATGTTTAGCTATCTTTATTGATGCTCTATTAAACAAGCCAAAATAGGTTTCTTCACTGAAGGACTTTAGACTTCTAGAGCCTTAGAGCATTTACCACATTAACGTTTATTGTGAAGCTCCAAGATGGAGCTTATCTTTACCTCATTTGACCACGGAACACATTTTCAGAGAATACTTGGTAACAAGTCACTGATGAGAAAATGCCGGTGTAAAGTGCATTTCTTGCCATCAAACAACTTATAGGTAGATCAGCAGATGACAGAAATATCCCAACTGACCCTAAATATGATGACTGACAAGTGAATGTTTTTAATAATGAGCACTGTAAGAATTTCAAGGAAAGGAGCCTGGAGGGCTGTGTATGAGCTTGATAGATAGAACTCTGACTTCTCCTCCTTGAGCTTTTGTTTCATCTCCTGAATGCTCTGAGTATCAGAGATAAGTAAAGCAAAGGGCCTGCGTGAACACAGTTAAAGGGCCAAGAGCTCCTACTCATCTCCCTAGTTAACCAGAACTTAGATTTGTTTAGAGGGAAGAATCAGACCATGGGCCTGGAAAGATAAATTTGACATCCACTTATAGAGAAGATTGCATTTTGAATTAGGAGCTTTATTTTCTAGCAAATTAGGAACAATAAGGGTTTTTATTAGTGTGGTTTTTCTTCTTTAGCTTTTGTTTTCAAGTAAAGCAAAACATTGTCATAACTTTGTTACTCAGGAAGACTAATTTTTCGTGTAAAGATGCCACAGGATTCAGGCCTAAAATGACAAGGGCCTGCATCAGGCCAGTGCCAGTGGGAAGGTGAGGGCCCTAAAGAAACAATGTAATAGCCAATGACTGCTCACTGGGGATAAGGAAAAGGGAGGCATCCCAGATATTGTCCTGGGTTGGTACCCAGGTAAAGGGCCAACTCAGATAGTTGGTATAGAAACACAAGTATGGGTGCATGGGGGGAGCAATAAAGTGCTACTCCTGGGAAGCAGCAGTGGTAGAAATTTCTATCTCTAGATTCCCTAAAAGAGAATTACCAGTGCATCGATTGATTCCCATGGGGGAACAGTGGTAAATAGTCCAGTTTCCTTAGATATTAAATATAACAATTCCTGATACAGTTGGCTATAATTAATTGATTCTTGCAGCGCAGTTCAAAGGTAGTTTAGCCTATTCTGAAAAGATGCTATCCAAGATGTGAATATGAATCAAACTTGATTCCATCCTTAAGAATTTTACAACAACCCTTTAAGAAGGACCACTGACAATTTTAATAATGCATACTGAAGAGCATTACAGATACAAATGTAACGTAAGGTAGAACTGACTATCAACCAGGCGATGATTTGGGATAAAAGATGAAAAGGTCAAACCTGGTAGTTAGGGACCAGTGGTCATAGAAAAAGAGGTGGCTTTGAAGGGTAGATAAGATTTCATCCAAGATAATGAAGGCAAAATAAATTATAGGCTGAGGAACAATAATGATTAAAATTGTAATTATATTAGCAATACCAATAATAATAATAGCTATTTTCTCATTGACCATATGCTAGGTGTCATGCATGAGTCTAAGTAATTTACATACATTACCTCATTTCATTTTCAAAAAATACAATGAGTTTATACTGAATTGTTAGGCAACTGGAACCCACTGAAGAATTTTGACCAGGGGAGTGAGTAACAACAGCTGATGCTTGGGAAGATGAACAGTGTTGAGCATAGACTAGTGGGTGGCTGAGTGATGGTCAGAATAGGAAGTCATTGTGATAATTCAGACTAGAGGTAACAAGCATCCAAGCTAAGCATCCAAACTACATAGGAATGAGAATCAAGGAAGGACCCAATACATTTTTTTCAACAAACCCCCACTGAATACCTATGCCATGTCTGACGTTATGTTAGGATCTGGGCAATAGAGGCAAATGAGAGAAACCCAATTCCTACCGTACTGACACTTAAAGTCCACCAGAGGACGTTGCAGAGAATACATTTCTGGACCTTGATAATGAATATTGACCGAAAACTAGTCTGGATGTGTGTGTGTGTGTGTGTGTGTGTGTGTGTGTGTGTGTGTGTGTGTGTACATGGCCTCCTACCCCGGTTTTTAGGGCTCTTGGATCTCAGTGGTATTTCACCTCTGTCTCAGAATTCTCCCACTTACTGATTGGCAGAGAACACAGTGGGTGGGACAGAGCAAACTCAGCTGCAAGCCAGGCGAAGACGGACATCTTCGGGGATAGCACAGCTTGAGAGAAAAAAAACATTTTTCTTAAAATTCTTCTCTTCCATAGGTCAGGGTAAGGATTAGGGTAACTGACACTGGAATGGAAGAAAGAGGATAGAAAAATACTTATACTTTGCTGTTCCCTAAAGTACAAACCAGACTATCTTCCTCATTGTGTGTGTATGTAAGTCTAGTCTAACCCATTACACAAACACAAAAACTGTGAAACTTGGTGTTTTGACCTGTTCCCATGAACTCAGAGCAGTTCACACTCATATTACCCAATTTATTTTCCCAACACTCCTATTAGGCTGATATTGTGAAACTTTCATAGAAAGCGACTCAAAGGTTAAGTGACTTACCCAAAGGCAAACAGGTAGGAGAAGAGATGGGAGCAGAGAAAGGTCTTCCAACTCACTTCTTCCACAAGATTACACGTCTGAAAGCAGTCTGAAATGGTGTTCCTAAAGCCTCAGGAAAGAAGCTGACTGTGGATTCATTACATAATGTGCTAAATGCTGTCTTGAAAAATTGACTTAATTTAAATTGATAAAATAATAAAAAATTAATTCCTAGCAGTTGAGGTTAATTCCTAAAGCCTTAATGTAGGACCTTAATTCTTTGATCTAAAGTTAGGAAGAATGAGAGATTTGGCTTTTTGGGACAACTTATAATCGAGATCCAAGTTATCTTTTATAAAATAAAAAAGATTATAGTAATTTTTGTTCAGTGATCTGAAAATGCGTACTGTCTGAACGACCAGGTTGATGTGTTATGTGTTTTTTTATGAATATTTATCTCACTTTTGTGGATATTTATTTCCTCATCACTTTTTTCTTGAATGTATCTTTTAAGGCATATGCGTCATTGTATTAAACATCTATACTTTTGAGGGATAAGGAAGAGAAAAATAATGATATTTTGACTTTTTCGCTACCAAATTTTACTACGACATATTTTATTAAAGTTTTTATTTGATCACAGTGTATTCATTTAAACTTGGTATAAGTTTGTTTTGTTGTTGTGTTTTAGCCACAAAATAACCACTCAGCATAATGGCTTAGGACTGAAATACATCAAAATAGCCCAACAAGAAATATTTTAAATATGGCAGCCTTAATTGGAGCTTCGGAAATAAATCTTTGAGTATAATAATTTATTCACTAGAGCTGTTGTCTCAACAAAGTATTTCCTCTTAGTTTCCAAAGAGCTGCTATCATTACTAAATATATTTAAAGTCGAAGCAAAAAAAAAAAGGATCACGTTTATTCTGGGCAAATATGCTATAAAATACTCATCTGTTAAGAGAGTCATCTGCATTTTTTAAAAAAGATCAGATAGGCGATTATGTTCGCGTAGTTAATTAATAAAAATGGAAGTAGGTAATGATTCACTAGGGAAACTTTTCTATCACAGTATCTGTTAGGAGGAATCCCATGCTGGAGGGACGATAACGGGGTGCTAATTCCGAACGCACACAAGGCTGTCGTACAAAGACATCAAGATTTGTAGGAAATCAACCCTCCAGCAGTCCTGGCAAGCCAGACTGACCCCAGCAAATGAAAATAATCAAAAGTAATTAGAAGCGTGCTGGACTACTCCTCGGAGAGCCAGGCGGGAGAGTAAACATGCCTGAATCCTCGAGCCACTGCGAAGGCCCATGTCTGAGCTGTTAGGTGCCCTGACCTTGTCCACATAAAGATGTGATTTATGAAGTGCAGGGCACAGCAGCAGGGCTTCTGTCTTCTCCTGGAGAACCAAATTACTGAGGTGGAGATTAACATGCTTTCAGTCGGGCCCATTTCCAGACCAAGGGAAATTTTTTATTTACATTTTTTTTTACCTTTAATTTCCTCTTTTCTTTCTTTCTTTTTTTTTTAACAGTTCCCCTACCCCCATAGAGTTTAAAAAAAAAAAAAAGGACAAAGTCCATCAAAAGAGACCAGAAATATCTCTCCTGAGCAGTGGTAATAATGTACGTTGGTGACCGGACACCCAGAGCACTTTTTATTTGTAAACTCTTATTGTGCGTGACCGTTTTTTTTGCTGGGTCTACCTACCCAACATGACAGGATTCATCTTTAAGTTTAGGGAGCCAAGCTTGTGGAATACTCCCCTGACTAAAACATATAAATTAAAATTAAACAAAATATTACCTTTGATTCCGTGGCTTCCCAATCTAGTTTATCTTGCCTAAATGTGATTCTTCATTACAAGCCTTACCTATTAAGTAAAAAGATTTGACAGAAGGAATTGTAGGTGGTCAAGAATTTGGAGGGAAGGAAAGAGGAGAGACAAATTGGAGTTTCTGTATTGGGAGAAATATTTATATGCGAATCAGTGGGAAATCTCTTGAGTCCTAAAGATGTACTTATATTTTTTTCTTAGCTTTGTATCAGTTAAGTTAGGTAAGATTTTACAAAATCCGATTCTGATGTGGAAAAGGAAGCATTGATTTTCTTTTTAAACACACATCAATATCCATACATGAAGCTAATTTAATTAGTAAGCAGTTATTCAGCCAAATGTCAATTTCTCAGATTATTTCATGCTTCTTGACGTGAGCTGTAGGCAACAGGATTTAACAGGATCTCTGTGAATGAAACTGAACTTGAGCAATGTAAAAATGCACTTGTATGTTCTTGAAAAGCTACAAAAAACAAAACAAACAAACAAATTTTAAAAAACCCACCAAAAACCCAAAACACCCCCCAGAACAAAACAGTGTTAAAACAAAAATGTCAGGCTTGGAGCTCAGTGTATATTTAGTGTCCTCAAGAAACCCAAATCTACAGAATTAAGGGAACTCTACTTAGGCTGAGGTTATAAAGTGCCTTCCTCTATAAACTAAAAACATAATGTCAGGGTGAATGGGAACATACTTTATTAACTTTATGGTATTGAAAACTGCCAGCGAGTTGTCTTGTTTTTAAATATTGTCCTCTGTAGAGTGTTACAGGGTTGTTTGTCCACAGGAAGCCTATTAAAAGTGGACAGTGCAGTCATTTCATCTGGCTTTGGCTGGACTGCTTTTCTTTCCTTTAATGATGTGCTGGAATGTACTGTGCCCATAGGGTCTCCATTAGCAGAACTTTTACTTCTGGGACAACCATGAAGTTTAAGGCTTAAAAGAGGCATCAGCTTACAGTCTTGTGGGAATCACTTGAATACTGGAGTACTAACTTCTTACTGCTTTAACTAATATATTGACTTATTTTAAATAAACAGTTACACAATGAAGGCAGAGCCAGTGGCCTTATTGGAAATCTTTGAGCCCTTTAAAGATTCTGCAATCCACGCAGATGGGGGAGGAAGGAAGGGGCCTGAGGAGGGTTTATGCCCTTTTCAGACCAGGAAGAAAACACATTAACCTCTCCCACCCCAGCCCTGCCATCAGCCAAAGGGGGATCTTTACAGCTCCCAGAAAATCTATCAAGTCACACTCAAACCTCATATTTTCCAATGCCTTTTTCCTGGTAAACAACAATTAACAGAACAGGGCAGAAAAAACAATCATTCCTTCTGGAAAAATGTTTTTAAAGTGTGATTCTTTTTAAAAAACATTGCCACCAAATCACTCTTTGTTCTGCTTTTAAACTGTACATTTGTTGTTGTACGTTCTCCTGTTCCGTTCCCTTAATACTTAGATCATCTGTGCTGATACATGTTTGCAAATTAAAGCTGGTTTGAGATTATAGTAAAACCATTATTTTTAATAGCCCATTTCAAGGGCAGCGCTAAACACTGCAGAACACGCATGTTACTGATTACTGCTGAGCAGACAGCAGCTTTTGCAGACTAATTTGTAACTGGGAACTACTGTAAACAGATTTCACCAGAAATCCCAAGGAATAAAGGGAATTGGTGGTGGTATTTGTCTCCTTGTATTTGTTTATTGTTTTAGAAACCTCCTGATGTTGAGCCAGTTAACCGGGGAGCAAAGCAAGCCCCCCACTGCAAAAACCTTTTCCTCCAGCCCTCCGGCTCCTCTTTCGTGTCACTTTTGATCAGGGGAGGCAGGTTAGGGTCTTGTCCTAAAGGGTTATTATTGAAATAGCCAGAGGCTCCTTTCATGAGAATCAAGGCCCTTCTAGCTACTCTGGGATTACAGGACCCCATTTTTAAACTTCAAGTTGCGTCGTCAGGAAAAAGCGAGGTCCGTGAAGTTATCACAGTAGAGTCAAAGAGGGGAGGGGGCGGGGGTGGGGGAACGAGAGGGAGAGGAGAGAGAGAGAGAAGAAATACTGAGATCTGATGTTTGCCGAGGTCCTTTAGTCTTTCTCACAGGTTATTCAGTGGAGAACCAGACTGAGGATGATGACATTAATAAAATAATAATGATAAGGCTAACTAATCCCCTATCTCTCTAGATCAATCTTCCAAGGACTTAGAAAGAAAGTGTTAACTCTTTTGGCTCTATCTGAGGAAGAGAATTTCATGCGTAGCAATAGCCTTAGCTCAGGTCCGTGTCTGCGGGTCTGGACTGCAGGGTGCACCCATCCGGTCTTGAGGCTCCGGAAGGCGCAGGATGGCGCGGGAGGCGGAGGGCAGAGCTCGGCTGCCGGCACCCGGCGGGCGGCAGCGGGTTCACCTGGGTGGCTGGAGCCGCCAGCGCCGCTACTTAATTCGGGGCGCAACGCCATCTACCGGCCTCCTGACGCACCTGCAAGTGCCCAGACCTTGAAAGTCGCCCCGCCTCCCCCACCCGAACCCAATATAAGGGAAAAAACTCCGAGGCCCTTTCCACGATTCCTAATTTAGCCAGGACCTGCCACTGATACCATACGAACTTTTGTTTATCCACCGACGTTTCCTCCTTTTCAGAGCAGCTTTGTAAAGGGCAAGGAGGTGGGGGCCAGAGACTAGGGCGGGGAATTGGGGCGTTGAGCTCTCAGACCCCCTGATCAGGCCGCACTGTCTGGAGCAATCGGTTCCCCAGATTACTTGTATTTAACACACAATGCATCATAAAACAAATCCCTCATCCTGACAGGAAGAAAATAGAACAGCTCATAGCTCGAGCCGGTCTAATTTATGGCTAAATTAAAAAAAAAAAAAAAAGGGTCGGGGGAGCTCCTACAATGGGCAAGTTGAGGAAGGGCAGGAAATCAATGGCAGCAGCAAGCCCGGAGCTGTTAAATGTTCTCAAGCGCCGAACTCTATGGGAATATCTGACCGGGTTTTAGGTTATTTACAAAGGATTTTTCCTGTCCTACCTACCATTGCTGTGCGATTTTCCCGCAAACAATGGCCATTATCTGAAATAACAGTTCAATGTCACAGATAACAGGCCACCAAAACGAATTAGTCACCACCTCTTGTCATTTTCTTCCCCCCCATCCCTCCCTTTTGTTACTATTTTTGTTTTTAAATCAGCATTTTGGGGAAATACAGATCTACTAGATTTACACGTCTATTTGCACTTGGAGAAAACAAAAAGGGACTTGTACCGTCTCCGTTTGCAGATGAAGTTTAACATAGACGCGCTTTCCATCCCGTCTCTCTTCACCCCTCCCCCTCAAGTGTCCCTTGATTCGCTTACTTTGCTTAACTTTCCATTGTTGAGCTGAGAAGTTGGATTTTGTCCATTTGTTTTTATGAATGGAGTTTTGTGATAAAAAGCGTTTATTTCCATTTAACCGATGGATTTTACTAAAATTTCCAAGCTTGGCTGGAGTAAATCCGTAGACACTTTTATTTTGCCACGCATTCCCTATATTCTTTATTCCAATGTTGTTTCTGGAATGTGTTGATAAAAGCTGACCATATATATTAGAAAATTATTAATCACCATATAGTACTGATTCCCCCAAAACAACACTTAATGATGTTAAAAGTTAAAAAATAATCTGAGTTATCAATTCCACTTTGGGGCATACATGATGTTTTAGTTAATGTATCAGAGAATATAGCAAAAACTCACCAGACAATCATCTACCTCTCTAAGCCCCTAATACGCTATTTGGGCAGGTTATATGCAAATAATGTTTCAGATTTTTAAATTCCTTCCTCTAAGAAAAATATGATTTAAAAAGTAGCATGCTCTTCTGCTGACCTAACTATGATAATGGAGGGAAAAATCAAAGTACGAATTTCAATAATAATAATAAATACTTAACAGAAAACTGGAAATGTCCTTTTCAACTTTTTAGGCTACTGTTTTCGGAGCATTTCTAAAGTAATTATGGTTAGCGTGAGCCAGCGTCTCTTCACCCTAAACCTCCTCCTCGCCCCCTCCAGCGCCTCACCCCCCAGCCTCGTGCACACACCCTCACACCCCGAAAGCCCTTCTCCACCCCATTACTCCCATCCCCCAACACACACACACACACACACACACACACACACACACACACACACACACACACACACACACACACACACACACACACTTGTGCTTTCAGGACACCGAAACAGAGGATATTTCCCTGGGGAAAGAAATCCTGCCTGGCGAGATCTCCCCATTGGTTGTTTACCCAGAGAAATCTACATGTTTAAGGGGGATGGTGCATCCGTAATCAGTCTGTCCCTATAGGACTGAGTCTTGGCGACCTTTTTGTGACCTCTCTCGCCAGAGGAGGCTGCTGTCACTTTAAAAATTTACTGAAAGAGGAGCCTGTCTGGCTTCCGATCACTCTGGGCGGCGGGAGATAGCTCCCTTTCTCCCTCGCCCCGGGTTCTTTCTGGATGGCCGAGCAGATCCTCTTTAAAGAGACAGTTCATGAAATAGAAACCCAGCGGCTGAGCTACGAGTTGCGAAAGGGGACGATCCCGTGAGGGTCTAGGACCGGGGAAGGCGCAGCGGAGGATCAGAAAGGGGGCTAGAGCTCCCCTCGCCTCCCCAGGCCCCCCACCTTTTCAAACTCTCCTCCTCCTGCTTGTATCTCCCCCCCCCCCCGCACCACCACCACCACCTTGGAACTGGGAGAGAGAAGTGGAAGAAGTTTTAGTGGGTTTCAGATAACTTTCATTACACATCGGGCTGATAAGAGCAAGAGAAAGTGAGAAAAGAGGGAGGTGATGTGAACCAGAAGGAATAGCTCGGAACTCATTTAGGAAGGGGGAAAAAAGCCAAAACACACCAAACTCGGGTCACCCAGACGAGAGGAGCCTTCATTTCTGGTCTTAAAAATACACTGTTGGCGGACAATAAATCTGAAACGCGTGGTCCTGGCGAGCAGATCCTAGAGACGGACAAAGTTATCAGAGACCATTCGGAAATCGAGACGCGAGGCTTTTTTTTTTTAAAACATCTCGAAATGTGGCTCGGGATCGTATGAAAGGATTTTCGTGCAGGAAACCTGGGGGCGGCTGATTATTTTATTTTGTTTGTTTTAATTCTTCTGTGATTGCCTTTTATTGCTGAGTTGAGGCCATAGAAATCTTAAGGTAAGAGAACTCACTTTAAAAAAAGAAGTCCTGGCGATGTGCAGTTTGTTACTTGGGACAGTTTCCTGCCTTGGCACCCCTTCTCCGGGG